>NW_024423344.1:72467523-72571931 GCF_017311325.1 Ursus maritimus
ACCGAACCTTTGTGACAAGATTGTTTATGGACACACCTCGTTACCTCTGTGGTGTGTGTCAGGGCATTGGCTTGCAAATCACATCGTAGGTTTTGTGTCTATAAAATACCAACAAGATTGCATTTAGTGCATTCGATTTTATTAGATATGCCCAGGCACATGGCTTAATACCCTAACCCACATCTTTGAAGGTCAGGCAAGTCTGTAACTGTTGTCCCTATTTCCAAGGGCAGTATAAATAAAGATCTTTTCATCCCACCTTGTGATATCTCACCTAGTAGCAAGGCTGTGCATATTCTTCCCATTGCACACTCTGGCTCCTACTTACATTGTTATGGCTAGTAGGTCACTTTATAAGTAAGCCTGGGTCCCTGGCATCTCTCGTATGTTTCCAGATTTTGAACCCAGGGTTATTTGGCTTATACAATGGGATTGGTATCATACCAGGTCAAGGGAATATTAGTCTCTTTGACATAAGGCTTTTGTCTCCTACCAATGCCTACGTCTGGCATCACTGGCATTGCTGCTGCAACCCTTGCCTTGCCAACTATCCTATGATTGACATAGGAACCAAAGTTACTCTTTGGATTCCAGGAAAAAGATTAGTAGCTGTGTCTCAGATGTTAGAGCTTTTCAATTTAACACAGGATTTTTGTTATGTGTTGGGTTGTGTACCTCAAAATCCATATGTTGAGGTCCCCACCTCCAGTACTTCACAGAGTGAATTTATTTGGAAATAGGGTCAGTTGCAATGTGATCAGGTAAGATGAAGTCATACTGAAGTAGGATAGGTCCCTAATCCTATGTGACCAGTGCCCCTATAAAAAGAGGAAATTTAGACGTAGATGTACACATGGGAAGAATGCCAGGTGAAGATGAAATCAAAGTTGGGGTGATACATCTACAAGCTAAGGAACACACCCTCAGAAGGAACAAACCCTTCCAACATCTTGATCTTGGATTTCCAGCCTCCAGAACCGAGAGACAATACATTTTGTTGTCTAAGCAACTCAGCGTGTGGTAGTTTGTCAGGGCAACCCCAGCAGCTAACAGAGTCTCCATGGGGCCGTCATCTTGGCTATGTGAGGCCCAAACGGCTTGTGTGTCTATGGCCTACTGCATTCTAATGAAGAGATGTAAGAGTCTGAATCTAACTCTGTGTTATTTATATTCCTTCTTTTATTAAGTTATTATAGTCTCCCGGAAACTTATCCTTGAATGACCTATTACCGTTCGTTAATATTTGCCTTAGGTAGAAAAATGCATGTTTCAAAGTAAAATTGAAGGGACAATATTTGGGCTTCTCTGATAAATGTTTACCTACTTTTATAAAAAACAACAATGGTATAGATATTAAATCTTCTTGGAGAAGATTTATGAAACCTACAGAGTGTTGTTTATTGCTGAAGTAATATGAAACACTTACATATTTAACAATCAGATTTTTCCAGGCTTTTTACCCATGATGGATTTATATTTTTATGTTCTTGAAATGGTATAAATTTCTTCATGGGAAAAAATATAAAATTAAGGTTAATTCTGCTAATATGTATACTCCTTAAATCGCCTGACTTTTTTTCTGGCTGGCAGCATTCTCCACTTTGGAAAGTATTCTGTAATGTGAAGTTACACAATTTTTCTGTAGTCCAAAAAGTAGTTAGTCAGCATAGGACCATGATATGTCTGTTGATTTATTTTCATACATGATGACTATGGCTAAATGACATAAGGAAGTTAATTGAAATGAATTAAAATCACAGAATCAACCAATTTAATATTAGTAGGAAAGGTGCAACAAAGAACTATTGATGGAATATTCCACTAATTAAAAGAAAAAATATGTGTGTATATATGTATATATACATACACATAATATACACATATATATATGTATGTAAGTATATGTATAAATACACACATACATAATGATTTATTTTGAAATATTTCAAATTACTCAGTATCTATATGCTTTTTTTTTCTTTATCAGTTTTTCTGTTGCTCATATATATTCATGAAAAACTAGAGCTGGAATGGAATATTTTTAAATACAGAATTCTCTAAGTTAAATTTTATTAAGTGAATTGGGTTTGAAATGGGCAAGTAAGTATACTCTGATTGATGATTTGCAAATAAAGCAGAGATTATTTCTCAAAGCTCTGCCTTTTTCTAGCTCATTGATCATTCTAAGACCTAATGATATGCCAGTGTGTTCCACGGAACTTGGTGGTGTAGAGAGCACCTCAGGACCCACCCCCGGGGCAAGAGATGAATTAAGTCCATGAGGTTCCTTCTTTCTATATTCTAAACAGATTAGCTCTATTTCTGTGTTTTTAATAATATATTTTTGCATCTTGTAAGATTATAGTAAGCAGTGATAAATCCCTCTTAATTAAGAAAAATTATGAAAACACAGGACTTCTCCAAAGAGTATCATTTAGATACCAAAAATTTGTTTTAAAACTATTTTAGCTTTCTTCTTAAGAATCTCACTACCGTAACCAATGTGAACTCACACACACACACACACACACACACACACACACACACAAGCTTTTAACTTTTCATAGTTACACTGTGGAGTTCCACATGGTTTAATTGCAGATGTGACATGCTCTGGAGATATTTCTAATGGTTTGTGTGACTAAATACTTTACACTGGAATTTTTTTTCCAGAAAAAGATATGTTTAATTCATTTATCAAAACAGTTCAATTAGGTTTTTTTCCCACACAGATTTTTTTGTTGTTAGAATTTTGTTTACATTTCCTAGAAAAAAATAATATTTTGTGTAAAACTGATATACACCCAACATAAGGAATTTAAGTAATGTGAAACATAGTAGAAGATAAAAGAAGAAAAATATCTCTCCAATCTCTCCGCAAGAAATATAGAGATGAACTTTAGGTACACAACATTCTAAAAGTTTTTGTATAAATATACACTGATGAAAATATATAAATATAGACAGTAAAGTAGACAGAACAATAGTTCAAAGTATATTTTAAATGTTATCATAGCACATATGATATTTTAAAATAATAAATTACGTGTTTATGTTAATTTTACTTAAAATCGTTATAATTATAAAACTGAAAAAAGTGGACAAAATTACTGAACATAAAATTTCTCACAATATATTATTTTTGAAAATAAGATAATTTTTAAAGAATTTAAATATTTAGGTCATTATGTGTTTTTTTAAAGATTTTATTTATTTATTTATTTATTTATTTATTTATTTGAGAGAGAGGGAGAGAACCAGCGGGGAGGCAGGGCAGAGGGAGAGGGAGAAGCAGACTCCCCACTGAGCAGGGAGCCTGACTAGGGACTGGATCCCAGGACATCGGGATCATGACTTGAGCCGAAGGCAGACGTTTAACTGACTGAGCCACCCAGGCACCCCTAAGGTCATTATGTTTTTGTTTATTGTCACATCTCAATATTAACGTCTCTGCCACGGAAAACAAGGGCATTAATACATTGGCACTTCCTCCTCATGGTTCAATTCTGTAATTATATTAGGTCTTACATTCTTAAGCTCTGTAACATTGTTATTCAATCCTGCAACTATACTTCCCACAGTTATTTAGTATTGCTTTTATATTTAAATTGATTCATACTGAACAGAACTCATTTTACCATGGTTTCTGAATTGTTTGAGCTCTTTCTATTGAACAGTTCTTTGACCAGATCTAAAGACAATAACTATTCTTCCCTTCCAGGTGCTATGAATTTTACTTGTGTTGCTTCAACTTTGCCTATTTGTGCATCTAATTGTTACCAAGTGTTTTTCTTCCAATAGTACTTCCTGTTATTTTCTCTATCCCCTATATAAATAGGGTTCAAAATATGGCCCCCACACCAGCAGCATCAGCAGCACCTGGGAACTTGTTTGAAATGCAAGTAAGTTTGCAGCCTTCCTCAGACTTACTGAATCGGATACACTGGGAGTGGAGCCCAGCATTCTGTATATGACAATACCAGCAGGTGATTCTGAAGAACATTCACATTTGAGAACCACTCCTCCACGTCATTAATTCAGTAGTTAGGTAAATCCAGAGTTGTTTTCCAGTATTTCCATTCTTGGCTTACTACCTCCATTCTGCAGCACCTCTCGTATCTCCTGTAGTTTTCTTGTTTCACTGGATTCATGTTCTTAGGTAACTCTATGTTGCTTAACTTATATTCTTATTTTTACTATTACAGTGTGCTATGTTAACACAGTTGATTTGATTTTTGTTTTGGCTTGTTTTGTTCCGTCTTGGATGGAGATGCTTGGGACCCTCAGTTTGCTTTGATCTTTAGTGGGAAATGTGATTCCCATCGCATGACAGACAAGCTTGTTGTTTTTCTCTCTGACCTTCATCAGGAGAGTGCAGTATTTGGTGTGTCATCCAGTTATTGTAGCCTGAAGAATAGTGAATCCCAGGAGTAGACGTTCTCTCTCGTATAACATTTATTCATCTCCTTGATGGGGGTTCATAGCACCCATGCCTTTGAGGGGCGGTGGAGTGAATAACCCATCCTTTTGAGTTTTAGATCATCTCCCTATTTCAGGATGAAATGGCCTCATTTTTGCAGAAAATATCAGCCTGATTTTTCAGTGTCTTTGCTTTTGTATTTCTCCCAGTAGCTGTTTCCACAAATTAGAAGGAGGAAACCGGAAACCATGAACATCCCCACTGGGGGATTATATGCATACACATTAATGACGTTAGATAGTTGGCATGCAAATATTACAACAGTGTCTCCACCACGTCATACCTATCATGCTCACATACGTGTGTGCCTGTCATCAGATCATCTATGTAAGAGGTTCCCAAGCAATTTCTGGGAGTCCCTGACACTTCCCCAGACTCCTCATGAATGGACATGGGAAGATGTGTGGTAGAGATGCCTCCAGTGCTTCCTCTGGAAAAGTTCTGCCTTTACCCATCTGCTCGATGGATATGTGCCACTCTGTCTAATTTGGCCAAGGACAGCCACCTTTATTCCTGGACCAAGCCGTGGCATAGAGGTGGTTGTTTTGTTTTGTTTTTGTTACATGTGTGTCAACACTGCCAAAGACACTGAATTGGCTAATTCAGAAGATGAGTTCAGGGCAACACATGGTGATCACTACAGAAGTTTATAGTCTTCTTGACTGTTGTCCCCCTTCTGTTGGCCTTTGTATTGACGTGGCAGGAGTGAAGCAGAGAACCTCCATCCCCCTTTCCTGCCCACAATCAGCACCCAAAAATAATCAAAAGAGCTCATTATGCCTTTTACCCTGACCTACATCAGTCATCACAAGAAGCCCAGGGCTCTTGATGACTATCTTCCCTCATTTAAGTCACTTCATGACCATGCACACACCGTCCCTCTCCCCAGCTGGAGACAGTAGCCAGAAAAGGAGGATGATCCAGAGAGGAGATGGGAAATCTGGCACAGGTGGCAGGGCTGGCCTTGGAGAGGACGTGACTACTTCCTTCTGTGACAGGTTCATGGGTATGGGCAGATGTGGTGGGAGTGGGAACTCGAGTAAAATCTTTTCTGGTAGCTTCTGGCTTTTCCCATGAAATAAGTTGTCCAATGAGAATGAAGGAGGGACATTGGGGATTATAGCAAAGAAAAGGAAATTTTAAGGATAAAAAAGAAAATAAGGACTGAAACAGTCATCTGTATAATTAAGAGAATGAAGGACTATAGAAATAGGGCACGACTGTCCAAGATTCTCTGCATAAAATATCTGATTCTCTGTATAAAATCCTCCTGTGGCTTCTCATGTCAGAGTGAAAAGTCCCCATCACCTCCGAGTGCATCTCCTACTGCTTTAGTGCTCATGTACCCTGCTCCGGATAGACTTGGCTCTGTAGGTCTTTTGACATGCCAGAAAGGCTCCCGCCCCAGGGCCTTTGCACCTGCCTTTCTTGCCATCTGTAAGCTTTTCTTCCCAGATCCCCCACCTAGTTCCCAGCCTCTCTCCCTTGATGTTTTGCCCTAATATGCCATCTTGGTGAGGCCTCCCCTTGTTCCTCACTCTAAAGTTAAAACTTCACTCAGCAGCCTCCTTCCCTCCTCTGTCTTATTCTCCCCCATTACATTGTTCAAATCCTAAGCTAAAATAAAATAAACTTTTGTGTTTTCCTTATATCTCCCAATGGAAAAGATGTTCTTTGTCTGTATTTATGAGTGGTTACAACTATGCCTGCCCATAGTTGCAATAAATAAGCTTTTGCTGAACAAATGAATGGGGTGAATTTTAAGAAGATGTGGAATTATTTTGCATCATCCATTTCCGATTTTGATGAACAGGAAACATTCATTACATGCCAAAAATACATAGGTACTGACCTTGTCTTGGTGTATGCACTTAACTTGTAACTTAATAACACAAGTGCATGGAGTCTTTGAAGCTGTTTATACCCACGGAATGGAGTTAAAACAATTTTACCTAAGCTATATGAAGATGTATGTTAGCAGCCTAATCTATTTGGATGACTTTCTAACTTCTAATATCTCATTTTGAAACTGAAAATGCAGGCCTATTGGTCCACTTCTAAACAGTTAGTTTAGTCTATTTGCATATTTACTATGTTGAAAAGCATCTTAAATTTATTAGCTTGGGAGCACCTTATAAGCATGTATTATTCATTTTTGTATACCCAATGGTTGCTTACTTTGTGACACATAATATGCATTCTATAAAATCTTACTATTTCCTTTCTATCTGATTTTACAAGATACATTTATATATAGATTGACAGATTATTATAAACAATTTTCCCTTGTTTGGCCTTATCGTAACCACAAAACAGCATGCTTCCCTTTTCATATAGTTGAAGTTTGAAGATAGACAGCCTAGGAAGGAAAACATAGCTTTTTGCCTACATTGACAATGAAGTCCGTAAAATTTATAATTCAAGACTAGTTCTATTTTGTAATTTGAATAATCAGTTTGGGGTACTCCTTGATGAAACTAATTGGATAGCTTCCAAGTTCTGCTATACACTACATAAAAGTTGGTTGTATTTTACATTCAGAATGAAGTATAAAATGATAGGAAAAAGGTGCATGCATAAAGAAAAGAATTCGTCTGAAATACTTCAGGGAAATGATGTGTGATTATCTCACAGCCCTCTTCAAATTGCATTTTGAATCAGAGTGATCAATTCACAAATCACAATGGATTGGTCTATCATCCGCGATCTTGGGATCATACTTTCCTCTACACAAGCAACTTACAAAATAGTCATCTACTTAAAGAACTATGTCTATTTTATTGGAAGGATATTTAAGAACATAATCACTGAAAGCAGAAATGTTTCGTTTTCTGGGTAACAGTATAATATGGCTGGGATTCCGGCCATTGGATCAAAATATGCTTAAAATTTATCTGATGTGTCCAAATTTCATAGTTTTTTTTTTCATAATTACTCATAATGTAAATAGAGTCCTTATATCTGATTAAAGTCTTTCCTTTATGGTGAAATCTCTGTTATTTTATTTTGAAGAATAACATAAGCAGCCGTGTTGTTTCATTCTTCTACTAACCTAGGAAAACCCACTAGGTACTGCTTCCTATAAGCTTTAGCGGACAGTCTAAGTCTGTGGTCAATCGTATTACAGCACTATTGTGTTCAAAGAGCAAACAGGTATGCTCTCCACTTGCAAGGAAATGAACAAAGTAGCTCTAGTGTGGCACTAGGATGCTAACTATGTACGTGTTGGCTTAAATAAATATGTCCACTTTCATTTTTAAGATATTTTTCTGGCAATTGTGGACAATGCTGCTATGAACATTGGGGTGCATATGGCCCTTCTTTTCACTATATCTGTATCTTTGGGGTAAATACACAGTCCACAACAGCCAAACGGTGGAAGGAGCCAAGATGCCCTTCAACAGACAAATGGATAAAGAAGATGTGTTCCATATATACAATGGAATATTACTCAGACATCAGAAAGAATGATTACCCAACATTTGCAGCAACATGGATGGAACTGGAAGAGGTTATGCTAAGTGAAATAAGTCAAGCAGGGAAAGACAATTATCATATGGTTTCATTTATTTGTGGAACGTAAGGAATAGTAGGGAGATCGTTAGGAGGAGGAAGGGAAAAATGAAGGGGGGGGGAACAGAGGGGGAAATGAACCATGAGAGACTATGGACTCTGGGAAACAATCTGAGGGTTTTAGAGGGGTGGGGGTTAGGGGTTGGGTTAGCCCAGTGAAGGGTATTAAGGAGGGCACGTATTGCATGGAGCACTGGGTGTTATATGCAAACAATGAATCATGGAACACTACACCAAAAACTTGATGTACTGTATGGTCACTAACATATCATCATCATCATCGTCGTCGTCGTCATCATCATCATCATCATCATCATCATCATAAAGATATTTTTCTGGCAGCTAAAAATACTGGTGGGTGACCTTTGGTTTTAGGATTATCTATTACCACCAAAACTTAATCTAGCCTACCCTGCATGGTGCCAACTTATGTTTTGTTCTGTATGTAGTGATTCCAAAGCCTGCATATGTTTTTAGTCTTATCATACAATTATTTGTAACTGATCTTTTAAACTTTTGATGGCTTATTTTCCCAAGTGTGTTTGCATTCACTGAAACTTGATGTGGGATTTTAGGATATATTAGGACCAATCTATTTAGGTTTTGCTCTTACTCTTAGAGCACAGTTGATTCCTATGTAGAGTCTGCCTCCCTCCTAGGCCCCAACGGGGGCTTCAGCTGAAAACCTGAAATATTAACCCAGACACCTTCCCCTAGGCTGGCATTGAACTCCAAGAGGGACTAACTATTGAAACCCTTTTCTGATCTTTAGCTTCATAGCTGTTGGTTTCTGCTAGGTTTCTGCAAAGTTGCAGCTTAAGGGCAAACCAATAACTTGGGGAGAATTCACATGCAGATTTTTAGGTCCCTTATGTCATGTTTCCTGCTCTTCAGTTCAAGATATTTTCGAGACCTGAACTACTTCTGTCTCTTTGCCGGGCAAGACTCTACCTCTCACTTAGGTTTCCTTTCTTCATGTCCTCATTTGGAAAACTCCCCTGGAAAAAGTCAGCTGAGCGGGCCACTCATGGAAGTAATGTCTGTTTTCATTGCTCCCCCATGCATCGTAGGATAAAAGTCTTTCCTGAGCACTTTGACATTGACGTTTTGAAACACGACAACGTTCTTTCCCCATCCAAGCCTTAGTAAACAGAAACTAGGTATTGGGCTCGACAGACGATAGTTATGAATGCTCTGTCCTCTCATTCTCTTTTCAGCACATGCCGATTTTTATATTGTAGATTCCTCTTGTTCTTCTGTGACTGGCTTATATCACTTAGCATAATATCCTCAAGGTTCACCCATATTGTCACATATTGCAGAAGTCCTTCTCTTCAAAGGCTGGGTATAGTCCATTGTACGTCTGAACCACATTTTCCATGCACATTTATCAGCTCATTCAATAGTGAGGTTGTTTCTACATCTTGGCTATTGTGATGGTGCAGTGAACAAGGGGATGTTTATATCTCCTCAAGATCCCGATTTTAATTCTTGTGGATAAACATCTAGACTTTGGGTTGCTGGGTCCTATGGTAGTTCAGTTTTTACTACTTTGAGGAACCTCCGTAGTGTTTCCCACAGCGGCTGCTTCATTTTGCATTCCCACCAACAGTCAATGCATGAAATGTTGATGACAACTAAAATTTGGAGAATGGGGTGGATTCTACTTATTATCTCTTGGCAACTTTCTGTATAGAAATATACCTCCACGCGTTTATTTGGGTACATTTCCCAGATGTTCTCATAACTATGAGTATCACGACTAGTCTGGCCATTGCGGATGAAAGCAAGTTTTATGCTTTTGTGAGATAGAGTCAACACTTCTCAATACCTGTCTACTGGCTGCAATGTAAGTCACATGTCACAAACGCCACTGGCCTTCTCCAATCATGAGATGATCCTGGGAATGGAAATATGTACAACGGGAGCAACAAAGTCAGAGAAGCTGTGGTTCCTCCCACTGTGCAAGTCTTCGGCCCCTCCAGATGGCTCTCTGAGCTCTGTTAGTGTGATAGAGAAGTCAGCTTCTATCCTGTTTAAACCAGTGACGATTCTTATGTTTCTCAGCCACAGCTAATCCTAAATAATGCATTCTTTAATTTGGATGATATATGATGATTTATTTTAAATTGGCACTGTGCAGTTATTGTATTTATGAAGACACAGATTTAGAGCAAATGGGAAAAAAATCAAAGTTTATAATCATAATTTTATTTCTGATTCTTTCTCTTAAAGCTATTGGTATTTATGTTTGTGATCCCAGAAGCCCATAAGAGGTCTTTAATAATGTCAGGATTTTAAATAATGAAAAAAGTGATGCCAAAATTCTTAAGGCAATGCCAAAATCCAACTGATACGTTCATATTAAAAAATGTAACACAGGAGCACATCAAAGTTGCATGTCAATGGCAATTGCAGGCACCTTTGTAAAGATGCTAAAATACAGTATTATTGGTATACTGGGAAGTTGAGCTCATTAAAACATAAAGCAGATAAATTAAGAGAAAACTTCCCTTTAATTTTAATTCATTGTTTCAGTATGTGTTTTCCTCCTATTCTAAACTCCTTAATCACAGTATCTTCTAATCCACTTTAAACGATGGGACTTTAAACAATTTGCATTATCCCAAACAGCTGAGACACCTTGGCGAATTGGCAAAGCAACAGATGACTTTGTCACACAGCAAATTGATTTGAGGACCCTTCGTTTGCATAGTTAAAATAATGTTCTCCCATTTCAGTAAAAAGCAACAAGTCCTGGTACAAAAGACACCAAGCATATCCAATTCGGTCCTCACTAATCATTCAGTTTTAGGTGAAATCTCTTTGCTTCCTACAATCACTTGTATATATATTTTTAGTTTGTTTTAAAAAAAAGAAAAGTTATGTAAATTTCCGATGATATTTTGGGGCCGAATTGAGATACATACTTTTCGGATGACTCATGTTGCAGTGCAGCAAGCATCTGCTCAGATTACCAGGAGGGCATTAAATAAAAAGTGAGCATGTGTGCATCTTTAAGACATTAGACATGACCAGCTGTTTCATATTCTCAGAGCCCTTTCAATAATAAAAGGCTCCCCTGAAGCTTCCAGGTGAGTGGGTTTGGAGAGGTAGAGAGGCTGGGAGGTTGGTCTTGCAGGCAAGGAGATATAATAGCATTGCTCAGCAGTCTTGCATTTTCTAGGGCGAGTTGGTGACTGCTCCCCCAGCAGGAGGGAATGCCTTAAGCCAAAATCCATGTCTAGAAAGACAAAACAATCTACAGACCCTGTTCAAACACCTCTTTAGAATATAAAATATTTAGGTGTTCACTGTAAATGCAATTCTAAATATAGAAAAATCACACTCCTCTCATCTGTTCAGGCTATAAGTCATCTTGAATAAGCATAGCAGGAATCCTGTTATGCTGCAAAAGAAAGCTTTTATACTTTTCTCCTTTCTTAGCTGATAATTGGAATAATTAATTAAACTCCTTTAATATGATACCCTTCCCAACATCACTTGCTAAAGCATACTCTAAAAAGGTCACTAATTCATTCAACTTCAAATTATAAAAGACCGGGGCATCTGGGTGGCTCAGTGGGTTAAGTGGCCAACTCTTGATTTCGGCTCAGGTCACCGTCTCAGGGTCGTGAGCGGGAAGTCTGCTTCATGATTTCTCTTTCCTTCTGCCCCTCCCTCTGCTCTCTCTCTCTAAACTAAGTACATAAATATTTAAATAAATAAATAAAGTACAAAAGACCAATACTATACAGTTAAGTATTTTAAACAGAAACTTATACCAAGTACCCTCTAGTGTAGTTGACCCAATCAGGGTATTCCTAAATGAAGATGAGCTCTGATTCTCTGGAAATGACTCTGCTACAAACAGCTGTGAATGGCAGCCCTAATCTATATCCACTGCTCTGTGGCATGCCCGGTGGGCTAAGCTATCTGATCCAGAGGCAGACACTTGTTGCCAGTGATAACAATCACGTTCTCATCCTCAGCTACCTGAAATCTGGAATGGAGAGACACAAAGCCCGAGTCACGTATGCTGAGCCTCACCAAAGGCAGAATTCTCAAGGCAAAATCCACAAACTCCTATTGCCGATGTTTTAGTGTTTTCCTGGCTTCTTCCCCAGCTCCCTGGCTTCAATGTTAAGTTCTTATTTTAATTTTATGAGTTACTACAGTGCCTCCCCCGCCCCCTAAAATAATGTCAATTTCTATTGCTTGCAACCAAGAAAACATTACTAATATTATAAACTAGTCCATACTATCACCATTATTTTCTGCCACTACCTCTATATTTCTAGTGCCTAGCTTGTTATGGACATCAATATTTTACAAACTGCTTTTATTTTACAAAATACTTTTATTTCAAATCGGTATCATATTAGCTGGCAGAACATATTGACTAGATAAACTTTTTGATTGCTTTAAATTTACTCCTTTTAAATTTTGAGAAAACCCTTTCTTTAAATAGGAAGAACGGAAAGACATTTGGAATTGATGAGATAGGAATTATAAGAGGAAAGTTGGCAAGAAAAAGGTACATCGGATGGGGTCCTATAAGGTATTTAAACCCAGAGACATTGGAAAGTCTTCAAAGCATTTGAAGCTGGAGTTAAACATTATCGGATTTATATTTACCAGTGGGGAATGGATAGGAGATGAGCAATGGAGAAATTGAAACAGAGTAGGGATTTGTTGCCGTTGCCAAGATGGGAAACGACAGTAGCCAAGATGGTTGGGTATTGGCAGTAGGAATGGGGAAATGTAATCAGTTCTGAGAGAAATGTTCAGGAATTTCAAGGACCTGTGGTTTGATTATCTGTCAGTCAAAGGGACATGATGAGGATGTGAGATGGGGATTGCCCTACAGGTTTCTTCCTTGTGTGGGTACAAAATATCACCATCAGAAATGAGGAAAAAATAGTAATTTGGGGAAGGTTGGAGGTGTTCAGTGACAAATTCAACTTCAGACATTTTCAGTTTGACGGACTTGTGATACCCATGGGTGAAGATGATCAGTAGGTTGCTGGAAGATTAGGACTAAGAATTGGGTTAAAGAGGGGCGCCTGGGTAGCTCAGTTGTTAAGCGTCTGCCTTCGGCTCAGGGCATGATCCCAGCGTTCCGGGATCGAGTCCCACATCGGGCTCCTCCGCTGGGAGCTGCTTCTTCCTCTCCCTTTCCCCTTCTGTGTTCCCTCTCTCACTGGCTGTCTCTCTGTCACATAAATAAATAAAATCTTAAAAAAAAAAAAAAAGAATTGGGTTAAAGATACCAATGGACAAGTGGTCCATGTAGAGATGATGGTTGAAGGCTTGAGAGTTGGTGCAACTACCGATGGAGAAAATGCAGAAACGGGGAGGAGTTGACCGTCAACATCGGTGAATGTGATATTTAAGAAATACAAAGAAGAAGGTGATCGTATTTGTCTGCTCTGGCTGCAGTAACAAAATACCGTAGACAGGGTGGCTTAAATGACAGAGATGGAATTTCTCACGGCTCTGGAGATCAGGTATTGGCAGGTTCTCTCGCTCTCTCTCCTTAAGAGGACATCGGTCCTGTTGGATTAGGGCCCCACCCTTAAGACTTCATTTAACCTTACTTAACCCTCTAAAGGCTCTATCCAAACCCAGATGCATTGGGGGTGGGGCTTCAACATATGAATGGGAAGTCAACAATTCAGTCTATAATAACAATCCAGAGAAAGGTGACTGTGGATGGGCATTTGAAGGGAGAGGAAGTCCAGGGTAATAGAGAGTGAAGACTAAAGCTTAACAGAATCAAGTTCAGGGTAGGAAAAACCAGAGAGTTCGGTGAGGAGAGCTCAGGAAATAGAAACATTCAATTTAGAAAATTCTTTTTTAAAGTTTGTATCTGGAAGGGAGAGAAAGTTAGCATTCACTGCTGAAGGTGAATGCAGTGTTGACCAAATCATCTGCTGGGTTTTGTGAGGAAAAAGTGGCCTATACCTAAGTGGGGAGATGAGGTAGGAGACCAAGTAGTCTGCTTACAGTGAGAGGTTCCCGGGAGGAGGACTGATGAGCATCGTAGGTAATTAGTGGACACTGTGAAAGAATTGATGCGTAGGTTGGGGAGGTTTTAGTGAACGTTGTGAGACAATTGATGGGTAGGTCGGGGAGGTTTGAGGCTTCACATGTGGCGGCTGCTCATGATTCTATACTGACCATTCTCTACTTCATTATGTGATATTGCCAGGGATGTGCAGAAGCCTGGCTTCGGTGGAGAGAGAGCCATGATTTTTTTTTTTTTCTTTTCAAACTCTGGATTTTTCTTTCGAGTGTGTGTGAGAGAATAAAAATTAAGAAAATGAGTTTTAAAAGTTGACAAAGGTGTTGTCAAAGTCCATGGACCATGAAATCTAAATTGGTTGGGGAAGAGGCGGATTTTATTTG
Source organism: Ursus maritimus (assembly GCF_017311325.1). Classification (NCBI taxonomy): domain Eukaryota; kingdom Metazoa; phylum Chordata; class Mammalia; order Carnivora; family Ursidae; genus Ursus; species Ursus maritimus. Next base: position 72,481,988 of record NW_024423344.1, read on the forward strand.
TGTGATGACATTTACATAAAGCTCATATAGCACCAAGCAATTTTAAGAACTTTACAAAAATTAACTCATTTAAGGAATGACTAGGGCAGAGTATGAGAAATGGTGTCAAACGGAGGGCCCAAGGCAATCAAAGAACTAATTATTAGGACCAACTAAGAGAAAGTATTAAACAGTTTTGATGAGTTGCCTTTTCTTTTATTCTTCCGTGAGGCTCTTGGAAACACCATGCCAACCTACAAACAAAGGTGAAGGTGACATTAAAAGGTCTTTCGTGGGGGGCGCCTGGGGGGCTCAGTCAGTTAAGCCGCTGCCTTGGGTTCAGGTCATGATCCCAGGGTCCTGGGATGGAGCCCCGCCTCGGGCTCCCTGCTCATCAGGGCGTGGGCTTCTCCTTCTCCCTCTGCCCCTTCCCCTGCTCATGCTCTCTCTTTCTCCTTCTCTCTGTCTTAAATAAATAAAATCTTTTTTTTTTTTAAGGTCTTTTGTGACTCAAGGATTATGTGTTTAGATCTAAGAGCTAATTATGTGTTTAGATCTAAGAGTTATGTTACATAACTCAGAATTCCTATCATTAAAGAAAGGTCTTCGTATTCGACAGCTTATTAAGTCCATGAAACTTGGTTCTATTTCTCAATGTGTTGAGGAAATCTCAAACAGACACTTTGGGAGGTATGTTAAGCTTGATGGGATTTGGAGCCCTCCCTCTAGGCTATCCGCCCGTCCTGTGAGCATAAACAGGAAGGTCTGCTCTTGACTCCTGCTAATCTCTGTTACATTTTGTACCACTTCCCAGGCCATGGGATTTTTCTTTTTTTTAATTATTTTTATTTTTATTTTTTTTAGCCAGGGAGAAAAAGAGAACACTAGGCCAGCCCACATGAATGTGATGGTGTTTCTTCCGGTGCTTACTAGTTTTTTGTTGTTTGTTCGATTTTTTTTCTTTTTTTTTTTATTCTCGTCTTTATCCATCATCCCTTGGGCCATCTCCATTTTGAGTTGATTGAAGTGTAACCCTGAGTTGTATATTACAGCCAATTCTAAACTTTATCTAAAGTGTGAGTTCTTTACCAACAGTTTTGTCTCTGTTTGGCCTTTGCCTTGCTATCGTCATGTGGCTTGATTCCAATGGTGTGCCTCATATTTGATTTAGAAATTTGTCTTGCTTCTTTTTTCTTCCATGTGGGGGCAGAAGAAAAACATCTTTTTATAAGAACTTCACTGAAGATAATTTGACCCCCCAAAGCAATGATGATTTAGGGTTCTGAGATGTTTCTTGTTCACCTGCCGTATGCAAATGCAGAATATTGCCACATTCAGAATCTAATAACTGTTTTATTCCAAGTTTATTTTTTTTTTAATATTCTGTCTGTTCCCAGAAACTTGTGACTTTTTTCTGACCTAGGGTGATTTATTTTTCAGAGTCTATTTAGTTTTTAATATGGCATTATTGAAGTACCTATGGTCATGAAATATTGGCAAACTCAATTTTACCGGTGATGTTCACAAAAACAAAATATCTCCATAATCATATCCAGAGTTCTACCACTCATGCTCACAGGGAGAGGCTGTGTAAAATATATCATTACATTGACTACAAACGGCAACACACTTGAATTTAGTTATTAAATTATTTGTTACATAGCTCGCAAATATTCAAAATACTCCAGACTAGCATAAGAATAGTCTTTAAATACCTATAATGAGGGGTGCCTGGGTGGCACAATGGTTGAGCGTCTGCCTTTGGCTCAGGGCGTGATCCCGGCGTTATGGGATCGAGCCCCACATCGGGCTCTTCTGCTATGAGCCTGCTTCTTCCTCTCCCACTCCCCCTGCTTGTGTTCCCTCTCTCGCTGGCTGTCTCTATCTCTGTCGAATAAATAAATAAAATCTTTAAAAAAAAATACCTATAATGGAGATAGGGAGAATTTTTATTTCAAAGTACTTCTGAAAGGTTTCCTAATGTTAAAACAACTTGCAAAGTTTTTGTTTTTTTTTTTTTTTTGGCCCAAAATTGAAGAGCCATTATTCTAAGGAATCACTCGGACAGAATTGTAGAGAGGAAGTGGAAAACCATATCCCGCGAATGCACTCACTACCTGTACTCAGGTGAGAAATAACCCTCGCAGACTGGGTGTGAAATCCAGGAGCGGAGGGCTTCATGCAGGAGGCATTGTTTTTGTATTGTGCCTATCTTGAAGCCAAACTCAAACCCGTGTTGTGTCCACCAAACAGATACTACCCATAATGTTTTTGTGAAGACTGGGAGATAGCGATTTTTTTAGTTTGTTTTTTCACTTGTTTTCATATCCCAGAGTAGAACTATGACCAAACTTTCTATTAGAATGGATCTCATGTCATCCCTCAAAGTTTCATTCCCTCTTATGTCATCTCTGCATCGTCTTGGTCGATATGTAGACTCTAAAAGCCCCTTTTGCTGCGAGCAATGAAACACTTTACTTTCTGTTTTCATTTCCACTCTGCTGAACAAACCCAGGTCTGCAATATGTCCCTGCTGGGGCTCATCCCTTCCCACCTACCCTCATGCACACAGAGTTTTACACTGGTTCTCTCAGAGGCTGGTTGGCTTCACTCAGGATCTCTACACATCTACAGTTTTACTTTCTGTTTCATGAATTTGGTGTAATTCTAAACCAACAGAAGTAATTTAAAAAAAAAGCTTTAAACATATTAGAAAAAGGGTATGTTTAAGGGACATGTCATTATTTTACACAATTCAAAGAATTTTTTGTGGATGTGGTGAAGAAATCGAAAGGTGTGGTATTGTAAAAATGGTTCTAAATCAGGGTCTTTGGGATGGGACCAGAAGAAGGTCGGTGTTGGAGTAGGTGTTGGTAGCTCTAAGGAGAGTGCTTTTTCCATTTTCCCAAATTTCCTAACCTCCAGCAGGCCAGAATACTGTGCTACTTTCCCTCTGCTTCAGTGTGTTCACAGCACATTGAAAGTAGTAGGAAGAGTAACATAGCATAAGGGGGAGAAGATGAAAAGCCTTAGTATTTGTTTTGTTTCAGGGCAGGAATACCAACATATGGACCCAACTAATGAAAACTGCCCTTGTTTACTTCACATGGAACACCTGAGAAGCAGTGGACAATGTAGAAAAAAAATACAGACATAAAATCACTTGCTTCTGTCAGCTGCCTCTAGTTTCTCACTCTATGGGACTAGATCAAGCAGGCAGACACCTAGATTCCAGTTCCTTTGGGTATTACGGTTCACACTTAGAACATGCTCGGTGTCAGATGTTAAGACTACTGGCCTTTCCACGGCTCCCTTTTTCTTTGCTGTTACCTAACACTGTATCCCTAAGCGAGCAATAATGTGCGGTCTTGGAATTTCTATTCCCATACTTACTCTGCTCCTAAGTGCGATCTGTTTTTTATTAGTAATTTAGAGTTAATGTACTTTGCAGAAACTCTCCCTGTTCTGAGGTTATTCACACCTGCCATGAAATTCTGAAATAGCCAAAGAGAGGCACTAATTTTATCCAAACGTAAAACTCCTAGACTACAATATTCTACTACTAATGGTGTTCAAAAGTTCTTTTTCTTCCTTCCTTCCTTCCAACCTTCCTTCCTACTTGTATTGAAAAATCAAGGATTTTGTTTTGGTTAAGTACACTGCCCAGGATATTTATACATTCTTAAATAAAATTTTATCAATCAATTGATTCTTGACTGGATGAAGATGTGGCCTCTCTCAATAGATCAATATCTGCATGTATATATCTATATTTATATATCTATATCTGTATGTTAAACAGAGATGTTCATCAGAAAATAATTGCAAGGAAGGAGTGACTCTAGTAAAATTACTTGCTACGGAAATTTCAAGAAGAAACATATTTGCTAAAATTGAAATTCTAGAACATCTCTCTTGATACTAATTATCAATAGATCCATGTTTAACCTAAACCCAAGATGCTAGAGTTAATTGACCCTTTTCTTTACATATAGTGACTGAAGTTGAATGCTAATACTTTGGAAAAAAGTGATCTCACATTCTTTTTTTTTTTTTTTTTTAAGATTTTATTTATTTATTCGACAGAGATAGAGACAGCCAGCGAGAGAGGGAACACAAGCAGGGGGAGTGGGAGAAGAAGAAGCAGGCTCATAGCGCAAGGGCCTGATGTGGGGCTCGATCCCATAACGCCGGAATCACGCCCTGAGCCGAAGGCAGACGCTTAACTGCTGTGCCACCCAGGCACCCCTGATCTCACATTCTTGGAAGCAAATTTGAAAGACAGAACTAAGACAGCAACGTTTGCTGTGTTTATTATATATATTCATATATTGTTATTAGTATATGATATATGTAAATGCATGTTATACATTTTACATTTACATATAATATATTTTGTATTTATAATATTTATATATATTGTTGGCAAAATGAATAAAACTTTTTTGAAGGCAGCCATAGTCTAGGGTTGTTCTGAAATTGATATCAAGCTTAGGCATGAACACATACAATGCAGGATTGGTAAATACTGGAAATTTTTGAGTTGTTTCACCTAGTTACATAGAGAAAGCTTTGAAGGGAAAAGATACCAAAAACAAAAATAAATTAAAAATATAAATAAATAAATGCATCACTTGACTAATTTATTAACATGTAAAATGTATAAGACAGTCACCTTGCTGTCCTTCTGAGGACTGATATTGTCACCATCACCTTCTGCTATGGGCAATTTCCATGGTGGCTAGGAAATAATTTTTTCTTAAATAATGCACAGATTCAAATAAGCTAAAGAGGGTGGGGAAGTACAGCAGAACAGTATAGTCTTATGAATGGATCCTACTAAAAAGTGCATCGATTTGGTTTCTCTTAAGCAGTTTACCAAAGCTATCAGCCTAGTGCCATGTTAGAGAGGTGACCTATTAGTGACAGAGACAACTAGACCTGGATTCTACATCCAGGCCCATCAATTAATATATGTGTGTCCTGGGGCAAATTAAGCTACCCGTCCGGGTCTCAGGTTTTTAATCTCTCAATTTGGTAAAGTAAGTGGTAACTTTTAGAAGGATTTTATAAACATTTTATAAGATTGTGGATGTAGAGTACAAAATAGGAGTGACCACGTAGCTTTTATTTAAAGAACACAGTTTTAGAACACATGTATATGCAAAAGAGAACATAAAATCTTTTGGAAAAATGGGGCTTGTTCAATATTGCCTCATTTTATCTTCTATCTTAACAATTTCCCCTCATATCCATTGAAATTATGGCTTAATTAATAAACAGTACAGTCTTAAGAAAAAGCTCTGACAGTTTTTGTAATAAAAAAAAAGTGTATGGTGTAAGCTTACGGTTGGTCTTTTCCACGCTAGGAGATCTTAAACTGGGCCAAATAGGTGAGGTACATTGTCTTTGGTACCTTGACTAATTTGGTAATTAATCCAGCAATAAGGCTATGGAAGACACCTCACTAGCTCCAAGAAGAATGGGATGGGTCATTTCTGACTCTGTGAGCCTATTACTCCCTAATTTCTGGCCCTTGAAAAATACAAACAGGGGTGCCCGGGTGGGTCAGTGGATTAAGCTTCTGACTTTTGATCTCAGCTCAGGTCTTGATCTCAGGGTTGAATTCAAGCCCTGCATTGGGCTCCATGCCCAAAAATCAAACAAATACATAAATACAGTGATAGATACATAGATAATAGAAACGAATAATTGAAATAATTGAAATCACTGAAAGAATATTTGGACAGGATTTTTATCAAGAAGCTGTATTGGTTATTTATTTTTTTATTTATGGCCATAAACTTAGACATACACACTGATATATTAATACAAATTAAAGCTTGATATAGTAGAAATGCCTGTAAGACAAGAGATATTCTAATTTCTCTTTCCGACTCTTATTTATTTGTTGTGAGACTTAAGTGAATCCCTTTAATCACTTTGTAGCTTATTCAAGAAGTTGAATTTTTTTCACATGTTTGTTAATGTGGGAATTTCCTTCATTCCTACCTAAAAGTGATAGAAGATACATGAAAACTATGTAAAGTGATCTGATGTTTACATTAGAAAACATACATAAACCCATTATCCTTCCCAAATGGAAGAAAAAAGCAGCACATTTATATACATTCAATAGATTATACTGAAGATTTACTTTATAGGCAAAAATATCTGAATGAAGACACCCCATCAAACTAAATATTCATAATTCATAAGTTCACATTTCAAAGATAAGGATTTTTATCATTGAAAATTATCAAACCTGTTGTCTCAGACCTTAAGCTGTCCTGTTTCATTTGGTTGGGAATCTGTCTACCGAGTAATGCAATAAAAATTCTGCCGCTTCATAAGAAACAAAGACTCTTAAGGAATGTAGTATAAATTTAGAAGTAAATTATGAGAGCGTTAATATAGGCCTTGCTTCTGGAGACTGTACAATTTTTAGAGCATTCTTCTTCACTTTTTTGTTCTCCAAACATGAAAAAAATTCTTCACGGACTAAAAATTCAAGATGGTGTGGAGTATTTTCTCATTAAATATTTGCTTGAAGTTTGGAAAATGTGTGTTGCAGGTGTCATATGCTTGGTTATCAGGGAAGTGCTATAATTACTGAGTGGTCTAATAATTTAAAAGGCCATGTGCTCTATTTTAATGAATGCAGTGTTATCTGCAGTATGGGCTCGCAATTTGGTCCAGAAACAGAGAAATCATGGTACACGCTGGTGGAGAGACAATGCCAGTTAGTAAAAGTAAATGTTATTTAACAATGACAAATGTGAAATTTGACAACAAATTCAATCCTTTGAATTGTGTACTTTAATAAACCAAAATTTATGGAAAACATCGGAATAGTATATTGCAATGTTCAGACATTAATCATAAGATACAGTCTGAAAGATAATCATTTTTACCAAATTGGGTGCCCCATCCTGAAATGTATAAAGAAAGCTATTACTGACAACCCTTTAGGAACAAAACTTATGGGGGCAGCATTTCAAGTGATCCTTCCATTTTATCAAAATATTATTCCATAACAGCCCTAAATATGTTCCTTTTGCTTACTTCCTCACCCTGGCCAATCTGGTGCAACCCTAGTTTTGCAAAGAGTTTTGTGCTTCTGCACAATCCCTGGTAAGTTCCTTTATTTCGTATTTTGCTTTCGTCTCACTTTTTAGCCCAGCCTTCCTCCAGTTTTAGCCCACACCTCACCCTCTGTGCCATCTGGAAATATTATTAGATGAGTAACAATTACGTTTCTGCTGAAAGACTCAGGATTATCTGAAATATTATTTGATGATGCATCATCCTACAGGATGTAATACTAAAACTGTCACATACTATATCACACTAGCCCCGACTATCAGATAACACCTGCATGGGCCCCTCCATCAAGTTCTGATTACTGTCAACAAGAGGTTAGCAATTGAGAAAGAGTGAAATTTACAGAATAATGGCATCTGACATGTCTCCACAGCTGGCAAAGACATGCAACAGATGAAAAGGTAGCACGTAATATAACTTTCATTTCTCAGCAAAGGCACACACTCTAGTGTGGGACATTTCCGCAACTGCTTATGACTTCTGGTAGATTCCCCTTTTTCTCCAAAAATGCAATTAAATGCAGGAAGGCTGTGCTATAATTTATATGAATATTTATGTCCATTCAATGAACACTTCCCAGCTATTCACACTAGATTGAAATTTTCCTTCGGACAAAAAGCCATTGGTTGCACATGGTCTGAGCTTCCATGTTTAGGGACAAAAATCTCTTTACCAAAACCCTTCCTTTCCAACTCCCAACTTCCTCTGTCTCCTGTTTGCCCTTCTTGCAAGAGCTGTTTCTGCTTACATAAGAGCTAAACAAAACAAAACCTTTTGTTTTGCCCCCACATGGTTAATTTCTGCTTATTGGATGCCTGCTGGTTCCCAGTCGTACTTCTGTTAAGAAGCATGGACCCTCCCTTTTACTACGTACTTGAATACCTCCCTGGTGCCAGAGCATGGGGTAGGATGGAGGAGTTTAACCTTACTTTATATAAGACCTCCCACTCCTTTCTTTCCTTTTTCCATAGAAGAAAATAAATCAGAATGCACAGATGCTAGGTATAAGAAATGCCCTTAACCTTATTTCCAGAGAACGTCTTGTGGCTGTGTGTGTTTAAGATTCACATAGAACTTTAAGGCAAACTCTTTATATCTGTAGTGACTTCAGGACTGGCCAACTATTATTTGGAGGATAGATCTGTGACCAGCATTTTACTTTTGTAATTACCTCCAAATTTGAAATGTTGGTGGTTTAAAAGTTTTAGGGGAAAATTAACTAGAATACATTGGCTAAAATAAGACTAACTTATCAAGGACTTTAAAGTAACTATGTTGTAGTTACTTTACAGGGACTCATGTTCTCTGTGTCAAACGTTTGGAAGTAGAACTATCAGTCAACTATTACCTGGAACTTTATTATTTACAACACACAGTAGTCAAACAAGAATGTTTGGATACCCAACTTTGATTCCCAGCTCAGCCAAGTTTGATATATTTTGAAATGCATAATGAACATAAAAATATTTACTAACTGTAGTCTACAATTGAGGAAGAAAAATGAAGATTTTGCCAAAGTGTTCTGGAAAATGAGTTGCAAATTTAATATTCTGGCAGGCTTTGTACCTACTGGAATCTTCTGCACCGGGTAGGTGTGCAATAAGTGTTGGCAGGCTGCATTCATAAAGTAAGACAATAGTTTCAATATTTTAACATGGTTTGTATCAAAGCCTTAAATGTAAAATTTAATGTTAGGAAGCACTGGTTAAGGTTCTAAATGTGCTATTAATATAGGTCATTTTTTTTGCAAGTGATTTTATGCTCTTAAAAAAAAAGAAAGAAAAGCCAGACCTCTCCCTCAAAGAAGTGCTCCGAACACTCAGAGCGTTACTGAGAGCGTTTATGACAAAGGCTTTGATCTCCGTGTACATCCAGTAAATACAAAACATTCGTATGTTTTAAGGATGTACATACCTGCACATATTATGACTTTAACAAATGTTTCAAACTGTATTTTGAAAGTTATTGATTTGGTAAAGCTCCAAACACATTTCTCCTAGTAAATTTCTAACACCAACCCTATGAGTTTGCGAAGTTTGGTGATTCCGCCTGTTACAAGGGGTTGTGCATGCAAAAATTTGACTGTTTCACAGACATATTGTTTTGTGTTTCAGATGATGAAAGTACAATGCAAATAGCTATAAAAATGAATGAGAGCACCTGGCAACTTTGAAATACACACCTCGTTATAGACTAGCTTTGCATATGAAGGCTGAAATTAGGTTGGATATACAATAGGAAATGTATTATACGATTTAAAATCTTTGAGGGTTTTTTTGTTTTGTTTTTTGAGGTCCAGTCTGGCTAAGGATTTTTCACAGGTGTGGGACGAAGCTTGAGGACATATTCTAGAACATCATTTTAGTTCGTTCATTTACATACTTACCAGTAATGTTTTAATAACAAAATGCCCTTTACTATTTTTTTAACTTAAATTTTAATTAACAAGCAGTGCAATATTGGTTTCAGGAGTGGAATTCAGTGATTCATCACTTAGCTACAACACCCAGTGCTCATCTAAGTGCCCTCCTTAATACCCATCACCCATCTAGCCCATCCCCCACCCACCTACCTCCATCAACCCTCAGTTTGTTCTCTATTATTGAAAGTCTTTTATGGTTTGTTTCACTCTCACCTTTTTTTCTTTTCCCCTTTCCCATATGTTCATCTGTTTTGGTTCTTGAATTCCACATATGAGTGGATCATATGCTATTTGTCTTTCTCTCACTGACTTATTTCACTTAGCATGGTACGCTCTAGCAAATGGCAAGGTTTCATTCCTTGGGATGTCTGCGTACTATTCTGTTGTGTATGTAGACCACATCTTCTTTATCCATTAATCAGTTGATGGATATTTGGCTCTCTCCATAGTTTGGCTATTGTTGATAATGCTGCTGTAAACATCGGGGTGCATGTACCCCTTCAAATCTGTATTTTTTATCCTTTGGGTAAATACCTAGTAGTGCAATTGCTGGATCATAGGGTAGCTCTATTTTTAACTTTAGAAGAACCTCCGGACTGTTCTCCCGAGTGGCTGCACCAGTTGTGTCTTGTGAGAAAGTGGTCCAATTTCGTCCCTTTGCATGTTGCTATCCAGTTTTCCCAACACCGTTTGTTGAAGAAACTGTCTTTTTTTCCATTGGATATTCTTTCCTGCTTTGTTGAGGATTAGTTGACCATATAGTTGTGGGGCCATTTCTGGGTTCCCTATTCTATTCTATGTGTCTGTTTTTGTGCCAGTACCATACTGTCTTGATGACTACAGCTTTGTAATCTAGCTTGAAATCTGAAATTGTGATGCCTCCAGTTTTGCTTTTCTTTTTCAGGATTGCTTTGGCTATCTGGGGTCTTTTGTGGTTCCATACAAATTTTAGGATTGTTTGTTCTAGCTCTGTGAAAAATGCTGGTAGCATTTTGATAGGGATTGCATTAAATGTGTAGATTGCTTTGGGTAGTCCAGACATTTTAACAATGTTTGTTCTTCCAATCTATGAACACAAGATGCTTTTCAATTTCTTTGTGTCCTCTTCAATTCCTTTCATAAGTGTTCTATAGTTTTCAGAGTACAGATCTTTAACCTCTTTAGTTAGGTTTATTCCCAGGTATACTTCTTGATTTTGGTGCAATTGCATGTGGGATTGATTCTGTGATTTCTTTTTCTGCTGCTTCATTATTGGTATACAGAAATGCAACATATTTCTGCACATTGATTTTATATCCTGCAACTTTGCTGAATTCATGTATTAGTTCGAACAATTTTTTAGTGGAGTCTTTGGGGTTTTCTACATAGAGTATCATGTCATCTGCAAATAGTGAAAGTTTGACTTATTCCTTGCCAATTTGGATGCCTTTTATTTATTTTTGTTGTCTGGTTGCTCAGTCTTCCAGTACTATGTTAAATAGTAATGGTGAGAGAGTGGACATCCTTGTCATGTTCCTGACCATAGAGGAAAGGCTCTCAGTTTTTCCCCATTGAGGATATTAGCTGTGTGTCTTTCATATATGGCCTTTATGACATTGAGGTATGTTCCATCTATCCCTATTTTGTTGGGGGTATTTATCAAGTGTGGATGCTGTATTTTGTCAAATGCTTTTTCAGAATCTATTGACTGGATCATATGGTTCTTATCCTTTCTTTTATTAATGTGGTGTATCACATTGATTGATTTGTCAATATTGAACCACCCCTGCAGCCCAGGAATAAATCTCACTTGATCGTGGTGAATAATTATTTTAACGTACTGCTGCATTCCATTTGCTAGTATTTTATTGAAAATTTTTGCATCCATGTTCATCAGGGATATTGACCTGTAATTTTCCTTTGTATTGGAGTCTTTGTCTGGTTTTAGAATCAAGGTAATGCTGGCTTCATAGAATGAGTTTGGAAGTTTTCCTTCCATTTCTATTTTTTGGAACAGATTGAGAAGAGTAAGTATTAACTCTTCTTTAAATGACTGGTAGAATTCCCTTGGGAAGCCATCTGGTCCATGACTTTTGTTGGGAGATTTTTGATTACTGATTCAATTTCTTTGCTTGTTATGGGTCCATTCAAATTTTCTATTTCTTCCTGTTTCAGTTTTGGTAGTTTGTAAGTTTCTAGGAATTTGTTCATTTCTTCCAGATTGCCCAGTTTGTTGTCATAAAATTTTTCATAGTATTCTCTTATAATTGTATTTCTGTGGTGTTGGCTGTGATCTCTCCTCTTTCGTTGATGATTTTATCTACTTGGGTTCTTTTTCTTTTCTTTTTGATAAGTCTGGCTAGAGGGTTATCATTTTTATTAATTCTTTCAGAGAACCAGCTCTTAGTTTTGTTAATCTATTCTATTGTTTGTGCTTGTTTGTGTCTATATCGTTCATTTCTGCTCTAATCTTCATCATTTCCCTTCCTTTCCTGGCTTTAGGCTTTATTTGCTGTTCCGTTTCTAGCTCCTTTAGGTGTAAGGTTAGGTTCTCTATTTGAGGTTTTTTTTGCTTCTTGAGGTAGGCCTGTATTGCGATATATTTTCCTCTTAGGACTCCCTTTGCTGCAACCTAAAGGTTTTGGACTGTCATGTTTTCATTTTCATTTGCTTCCATTTTTTTATTTCTATGTTAGTTTCCTGGTGAACCCATCCATGCTTTAGTAGGATGTTCTTCAACCTCCATTATTTGAGTTCTTTCCAAATCTTTCTTGTGATTGATTCTGTTTCATAGCGTTATGGTCTGAGAAATGCATGGTATGATCTCGATCTTTTTGTACTTGTTGAGAGCTGATTTGTGACCCCGTATGTGATCTATTCTGGAGAATGTTCCGTGTGCACTGGAAAAGAATGTGTATTCTGCTGCTTTAGGATGAAATGTTCTGAATAAGTCTGATAAGTCCATCTGGTCCAGTGTGTTATTCAAAGCCATTGTTTCCTTGTTGATTTTCTGCTTAGATGATCTTACTGTTGCTATAAGTGGGGTGTTAAAGTCTCTTACTATTATCGTATTATTATCAATGACTTTCTTTATGTTTATTATTTTTTAAAGATTTTATTTATTTCTTTGAGAGAGAGAGAACGAAAGAGAGAGAGAGAGAACATGAGGGGTGGAGGGTCAGAGGGAGAAGCAGACTCTCCTCCAAGCAGGGAGCCTGATCTGCAACTTGATCCCAGGACTCCAGGATCATGACCTGATCCGAAGGCAATCCCTTAACCAACTAAGACTTCCAGGTGCCCCTCTTTATGTTTATTATTAATCAATTTAAATATTTGGCTGCTCCCAAATTGGGGGCATAAATATTTACAAGTGTTAGATGTTCTTAATGGATAGACCCCTTCGTTATGATATAATGCCCTTTTCATCTCTTTTTATGGTCTTTGTCTTAAAATCTAGTTTGTATTGCTACTCTGGCTTTCTTTTGACATCCATTGGCATGATAGATGGTTCTCCATTTCTTACTTTCAGTGCAGGCGTCTTTAGGTCTAAAATGAGTCTCTTGTAGGCAGCATAAATGGATCTTGTGTTTTTTGTTTTGTTTTGTTTGTTTGTTTTTGTTTTGTTTTGTTTTTTATCCATTCTGACACCCTATGTGTTTTGAGTATAGCATTTAGTCCATTTATATTCAGAGTGATTATTGAAAGATATGAATTTAGTGCCATTGTGTTATCTGTAGAGTTGGTGCTTCTGGTGATATCCTCTGGTCCTTTCTAGTCTTTGTTGCTTTTGATCTTTTTTTCTCCACTCAAAGAGTTCCCCTTAAAATTTCTTGCAGGGCTGGTTTAGTGGTCACAACCTCTTTTAGTTTTTGTTTGGGAAACTATCTCTTCTATCCTGAATGACAGCCTTGCTGGATAAAGAATTCTTGGCTGCATATTTTTCCCATTCAGCACATTGATTATATCCCCCCACATTTTTCTGGCTTGCTAAGTTTTTGTGGGCAGATTTGCTGCAGACTAATCTGTCTTCTCTTATAGGTTAAGGACGTTTTTCCCCTTGTTGTTTTCGGGGTTCTTTCCTTGTCTGTGTATTTTGTGAATTTGACTATGATATGCCTTGGCAATGGTCTGCTTTGGTTGAATTTAACGGGACTTCTCTCTGTTTCTTGGATTTTTATGTCTCTGTCCTCTGGTCTCCTGGGGGAGGAGCCTGCTGCACTGATTCTCAGGCTGAGTAATTTCAGTGGAAATGCTTCTCCAAAGGCACCTGGGGGGGGGGGGGGGACTTGATATAAGGGGCTCCAGCCTCCACTAGGTGGTGCTGTTTTGCTCACTCATGGCTTTCAGCATGGATTGGCGGGATGAAAATGGCTGCAACAGGCTCTCTACGCCCGGAGGTGAAAGTTTGTAGCCCCACCCCCCCACTCTTTAGAGAGCCCTCCCAGAAGAGCAATCAACCACCCCTCTTGTGTCCCTGGTTTCCATCTGAACCCTGCATTCACCCTGCCTGTGTCTGAGCTTTTTTTAATCTTACATGTGCAACTGAGTTTCAAAAACTCCACATTTTAGGGATTCCCATGGCACCGAATCACATTGTTCTTCCAGGGGAGGGTTTTGCCACTCCTTTGCAGTTTGCCAGCCAGTCCCAGGAAAGAGGTCCCACAACACGGAGCAGGTCACAGTTTATGGCAAAACAGAGCAGAAAGCCGACACCAAGACCTGCCGCTCTCAGCTGGCTTCCCACTGCTATGCCTGGGAACAGTGCAGCACATTGACACCACTCAGTCTTCTTGCACCCCAGGGGGGTTCTCAGACCATGCTGTCACATCTGGGGTTCCACCCCACTTCGCTACCAGAGCATCTTTAAGTCAAGCACATCCCCCATGGAAGTGGACTTCTAAAAGTTCAGATTTTGTGCTCTGCCTTGGTTAGCAAGGCTCCCTGCCACAGTACCCACAGTTATATCTCCCCCAATTCCACACCCCACACCTCCTACCTTCCAAAAGGCGGTTGCTTTTCTACTTGGAGATTTTCAGGTTTTGTTCTCTCAGACCTCCTATTGATTTCTTGGAATGCTTTGATAACTATCTGTGTTGTAGGGACCAAAAAAGCTCAGTGTCCCCCTACTCCTCTGTCATCCTAACTCCTCCTCACCCTTTACTATTTAGAACAGAGAAATAAAACACTGTAATACAATATACTAACAATTGAACATTTGTCTATAATAAAGTGTATTGCATTAATTCAAGCTGTAAACTTTAGGGACCATAGGTGATTATTTCCAAATTGTGATAGATGGAGACTTTGGCTTTCACTGAGGATTTCAGCAGTCTCCAGGAGGCTGAGCACAAAAAGAACACGCTCATGGGGGCTCTGTGCAAAATTTTGCTTGAAAATTTATTTTAATTAAAAAGAGATTTAACAACCAATGTTTTAAACCAAAATTCTTTTTTTTTTAGAGTTGAAAAATACAGCTCTTTATAGTAAGGCACAACAATCTGATGGTTGTTTAATTGTGTTTGTTTATTTGGCATTTTATGTTTTCATTACCATAGATATAGCTCGTATGGTTTTGAACATTTAAATAGATTTAGAATGGATGTTGAATAATGTTAGCATTCATATACATACACTGGGAAGCATCGATCTGTGAAATTATGCAACACTAACTTATTTGTCATTAAGAACCTGAATGAAATGATTGCTAGGCTGTGTTTTTGTTAGGTTATTTTATTCACTTCTTCAACCAGCAAGCTTTTGCAGAGGCTTCCTCTTTGGCAGGTGCTTAGAGATTAACTGAAAATTGGGAAAACCGACAGGTAAATATATAACAATTATAGAACATTCTAAGGATCCTAATAGAGGTGTCTACCAAAAGGGGAAGAAAACAAAGAGAAACTATGCCTATGGGCAGGGGCAGGTTGGGTGGGAGGAAGTACATTAAAAGCTTTGATTAGAAACAGGTGTTAGAGCAGAGTCTTGGGTGAGGAACTCTCCCCAGGGAAACACGGGTTAGAAATGTGAAGAGGACTGGGAATGGCTCCAGGAGTCAAGGCCCAGGACATGGGCTACAACACCAGGGGCCAGGAAATCTAGAATGACCTACCTATAATTTTTGTAGCAAAAAAAGTCACAGATTACTGACTGGACCTTGGAGTATATGCTTGCTTCCTGTTGCACCATGATAGCATGTAATGCACTATAGGAATACATTTTATATTGGTGCATATAAGAAGTTGTATATATTTTTTAATAATTCGAGAAATCGTGTCTGCTCATGAAAAGATCTGCCAGATCCAACATGATGAAGGCATCGGTAAGCAGTGGATACTGGCTCTATTGCAGAAGAGGCTGACGCTACTGAACAGAGGGGTCCAGGTCACAGGGCACAGGCGGTCTGACCAGAGAAATCAGGCAGGGATGAACTGCATGGTAGAAACGAAGAACTGGAGAGGCCATACACATGGAAGAGCCACAGTTTTATTCAGACAAGCCAAGAAAACAGAAAAGATTACTATGGCAGGGTCGGGTTTTTACATGTCAGGTAACACTCTTAAGCTAACATTATTATGAGTCGGTATAGGAACCACAGCAGGACACTAATCCAGAGACATGGCATCTCACGGAATTAAGTTGAATTACTGAGCATTTCCTTCCTAGAGCCCTGCTTGTCCTTTTGTCTACCTCTCCTTAATCTCTTCCTGCTCACATATATTTGTTTTCCCTTTCTTGGATTATTTCTGCTCAACTTGTCACAGCTCCCACTTCAAGTCCTGGTATTTCCCCTGCCTCATCTGGTGCTTTTGTCTCTTGCATTACGTACTTGTTTAAATATCTATCTGCTGGTTTTTATTATCACCCCTTCTCAACCTGATTCTCTGCCTCAGCAGTTTCAGACTTGCTATGTCTCAGGATCACGGGAAACAAGAAAATGAACAAATTAGAGAAGATACAGATGGGACCTACCATCCAGGATGTGCTTGGATTATGACAGGGACAACCGACTCAGGTCTTGCTTGATGTTAATTGCAGGATGCTTCTATTTCGATGAGTTTGAACAGGGCTTGATGCTGCCTTTCATGTTGTAGAGTTGTGCCATTATTACTTTCAGCTAAAGCTTTTGTTCACTACTTACAAATTTGAATTTTTAGTCAAACTGTTTTGTAATAAATCTAAATGTAAGTTAAAGGACACTTTCATATATCACACTTAAATGAGTTTCCTGCATTATCAACCTCATGACATTTTCCTTGCTAAGTTTGGACTTGCTAGGAACCATCACCGCTTCCTTCCTCCTTTTTTCAAGCTTTGGAATGGAAGTGTCTGTCCCATACCTGTCCCACCATTGTATTTTAGAAACAAAAGTTTCCAAGGCTTTTGAGTTTCAAAAACTATGAGTTTCACAAGCTCATATTTGGAGAGGACTTTTGCCTCAGGGTTACTTATGGCTTGAGTCTAACCCATATCTGATTTAGATGACATTTAGATGAGACTTGGAGCTGTAGAGCTGATGCTTTGGGGATGTTGGGATGGAGCGGGCATATTTTGCATGGAAGAAGACCATGAAGTTAGAAGGGTTGGGGTGGGTTACTATGCACTGAATTGTGTCCCCTCAAAATTCATGTTGATGTCCTAACCCGCAGTGTGACTTTATGTGAAGACAGGGTGTAGGAGGTGACAAAATTTAAATGAGGTTATATAGACGAGGCCTTAATCCAACAGGATGGTGGCCTTATTACCGAAGGAAGTGACACCTGAGCTCTCTCTCTCTTCATGTGAGGCTATAGTGAGGTGACCATTTATAACCCAGGAAAAGAACTCTCATAAGGAACCCAACTGACCAGGGCCTTGCTTTTGGACTCTAAGCCTCCAGAATTGTGAGATGCAAATTTCTGGTGACTAAGCCCCTTAGTCTATGGTGTTTTGTTACAGCAACTCTGAGCAGTTTAATACAACCATCAACACTTCTAAGCACTTTATACCCTTAACTTCTCAGAACTTTTTGAAATCCATGCTTTTTAATATTTTGCACTATAATTATGATCAGTATGTGCAATGTTTCCCTTCTTGAAAAACTGTGCGTCCTTCAATGGTAATTCAAGTATATTTACTATAAAGACACTGACAAGATATGTATTAGTCAGTCAATAAACTACTTATTAGTTCCTTTAGTCACTGGACACATACTATGCACCTTCTACATGTCAGCCGCTGAGATAGACATTTTATCTTGGTCCTCACAACAACCCATCTAGGAATTTGGTAGTGAGAAAAGACATATAGCTATTCAAACATAAAAAGTGATGGTATAATGAGAAAGTAAATTTTTATTCCCCCCTTTTCTATTTATGAAGACAGGGGAAGGAAGAAGAAAAGAGAAAGCTAACATTTCTCAGTTCTATCCAGGACTCCTGACAGCTCGGTACGAAATCCATGGATCTTTATTCATGTAAAGTCAAGCCTAAATGGAATGTCAAATTGTTCTGCATAATAAAATTCAGGGAATGCAGTTCCTTGGAAAATTTTAAAGGGAAATAACCTAGGACAATAAAAAGCTGAGAGATTTTGAGGGGATTTGAGAAAGGAGGGGTGAGATTCAAATAACAGTAAATAGGACTCTGGAATCTGCAAAGAAATGTGGCAAGTGAGGAATTCATAGAGGTGTTAAGTGAAAAACCTGCAATAAAAGGGTGTATGATGAACGATTTTGGTGTGTGTGTGTGTGTGTGTGTGTGTGTGTGTGTGTGTGTGTTGTTTTCATGTTAACTCTGAAATCACCTCAAAGGCTACGTGAGTGGTTTTTACAGAAACCGAAGAATACAAACTGTTCCCTTTTGTAGATTAGCACGAAGAAGAAAATTGACAGCAAGCCTGTCCTTTACCTCGTCCCACACAACATTTTCATGGAAATGTAGGTGAGAGAGTTTATTGGAATCTGGACACGGAGGCTGGAGGCAGCCATTGGATGTGGAACCCTAAGGACTGTATGTTCCCTAGCGCTCCTCTTACAAAGTACCACAGTCTGGCTATCTCAACAATAGAGATTTACTTTGGAGACTGGGAGTCCAAGATCAAGATGTTAGCAGGGTTGCTTTCTTCTGGTGGTGGTGAGGGGTTCTCTCCCAGGCCTCTTTCCTTAGTCTGTAGCTGGCTATCTTCTCCCATGCCTTCACACCATCTTCCCTCTGTGTCTATGTGTCATTTCTTCTTTTAAAAGGACACCAATCATATTGGATTAGGGCCCATCCCATTATCCATCTAAGGATCCTATCTCCATTTATGGTCACATGTTTAGGTACCGGGGATTAGGACCAACTATGAATGGTGTGTGGGGGGGGGCACATTCAGCCCATAAGAGGGATTTACAGAAATTTTGAGATTGGTATTGCTCTCTGTGTAGGAGGTAAATAAGAACATTGAAGCAATGTTTTTAATCTCAAAAGATAAAGCAGCTCGGGAGATACCTAAGTTTCATAACTAATTTAAAGATCTATAAAATGGGATTCAGGGATAGTAAATAACTAACCTAGATTCACAGCTTTCCTGTGGCAAACCCGAGATTCAAACCCAGGGGATTGTGAAGATCATACCTTTTCAATCCATCATTCTGCCTCAGCCATACAGAAAATACATCTGATGTACTCATTTCTAGTATATTAAGGGAACATTAAAAATTATTAAAACTAATATAACCTCCAGTTTCTTAGCTAAACTTTTTGAGTCAGGAACAAATTATAATAAGAAACAATTTTGTCATGATGAGCTTATAGCAATTTTTAGTAAATAAGCAAGGAGTTTATCAAAAAAAGTAAGGAAAGAAGCATTCTGTGAGTAGATATGTGTCTTGAATTCTTAACCATTGATAAAAGGATAGCATTTTGAATATACGCCTTAAGACAGATTTCAAAATTTACCCAAAAAATCATATTATTTTCATTTTCATCTTTAGCACTGAGATTTATTATTCTTCAATAATATTCTTCAATGCCATAATGAAACTTAGCCATGATAATATTCAGAAAGCTGGGATATTTTCAAGTCAAAAATTACATCCCTATTTATTAGCACTAAAAAGTTCTGTTAGCTAAACTACAAATAGCAGGAAACCCAAATATGAGCTATGGATGAAAGTTATAATCTATAAAGAGACAGATACATTTAAATAAAGTAATATCAAGAACTTTTATTTCAGGGAATGGAAATCTTGAACAATGATTCTTATGCTGGGATGACAGCTGCCAGTTCTGTAGACTCTAAAAGGAGGAAAAAGATTTTCTGGAGTTAATTATGTTGAGAAATAAATGGATAAGGGTAAAGGGATTTCTTTTCTTTTTTCAAGATTTTATTTATTTATTTGACAGAGAGAGAGAGAGCACACAAGCAGGGAGAGCAGGAGAGGGAGAAGCAGACTCCCTGTTCAGCAGGGAGCCCGATGCAGGATCCATCCCAGGACCCTAGGATCATGACCTAAGCCAAAGGCAGATGCTTAACCGACTGAGCCACCCAGGAGCCCGAGTGATTTCTTTTCTGTAAAACTTACCAGAAGCCAAATAAACTAACATTTTTTAAATTTCCAAAAGTATAATACAGTATAGAGCATGTCAGGAATGTATGTGATTATGGCATTCATACTTGAGGGTCACCCTGCAGGGAAAGCATTCTTCAGAATACTCTTTTGGAAACATTGTTTCAAATACATCATTAGAATATTTTCAGACTCAATTTACTTCAACAGGCATTTATTAGGGGCCTCTTATATTCAAAATATTAGTGTTTGAAGGTGTAGCTTGCAGATTTAGGTATTATGCTTATAAATATAAAGAAGATAGATTAATGTTAGGGGGTTACTTATTAAGGGATTTATTTATTCCTTTATGTAACATTTATCAAGCAGAAATTGTGAGCAATTAAACATCATATATCTTCTATATTAATAGCACAGTACCCTGAAAATCATTTTTCTCAGTGACTGCCCTCGATCAAGGAAGAATTTATTATATAGAGTTAAACCTATTCTTTGTATAGTTTTAACATTAAATGTACACTATTCTACTATGTTTATTTTGTTATGATTGCTGTAATCGAACACTCTGATGGAAATGTTTACTGTTTACTAACTTATAACTGCATGTACTCATAAAAAGTAAAATTATGTGATGTGCAAAGTATCTGTTTATACAGAATATTAAGTAAAAATAATTTATATATGGGTTATTATCTCTCTTAATTAACTCAAATATTTAATAACATAGGGCACTAAATTTTCTAAATACTCTGGAGAAAACATAGCTTACTCTAGAAGATTCATTTTAGAGTCATCAAATAAAATTCCAGTAGGTAATTCTCTCTGAGAAATGGTCTCAGGCCAGGTAACATTTTAATAACAAATTGTGCAGAGTATTTAGCTAATGACCCATCAACTATATTCCATTGGTTTGCATCATTTGAAAATCAGAAGTACTCATGCACATTTAAGGATGTCATTTGCATCTTGAAATTGATGTAATAAAGTAGTTATACTAATTAGGGCTCTGTTCTAAGTCAGCAATTGGGAAGGGAACTGACACAGGAATACACATGTGGTGTGGACAAAGGCACCAAGCAGAGCAAACAGCAGTGGACCCTACACTGCTCTTATGTGAGTAGGAGTTATTATTCAGGAAAGAAAAGAAACAGGTGGGTTCCACCATGACTGAAGATGATTCCAGTAATCCCAGTGACATTGTGGGAAGGATCAAGGGTTTGGGGTCCAAACAGCCTGGGCCCTTGTTCTGTGCTTACCAACCACTAGTTTTATGGGCTTAGTCAAGTCATTTAATTAGTCTAAACATGAACGTCCCCATCTGAAAAAGGAGGACTTCATGTCTACTTCGCCAGGTGATAAAGACAAGCAAGGTCTCGTGTAGGTCCGGGGCCCAGGGCAAAATCTCACACTTGGCGAGCACTAAAGAGATGAACTGCTTTTGTTCAAAACAAAAGACTCAGACATTTCCTGGAAGAAGTTTTTAAGTTGTTAGATTATCTTTTCACCTCTTAATCAGAGTGGAGACACCATAAAACTTATATGGTAGAAAATTTCTATATACATCCTGTTTGAAATGTTACCATATATAAACTAGAACACGTAAACTATTGGGCAATGTCTCCATATTATAATGATTCTCAGAGGTTCTCTGGCCGTTCGTTGTCCTGTTTCTAGGTAGCAGAACAAAACATGATGTAAAGGAAAAGATTCTGCTCTCTATATTACACGAAAGCCTGTGCGCATAAGTGTAAGATACAGGGTATAAATATGTTCTATTGGTTAATGGCAGAACCAGAGAAGCTCTCACCAAGATTCTCATCAAATAGCTTTATCAATTTAGCGCCCTCTTTGTAAAGCAGGAAAGAGAGAACTAAGAGTCAATTAGAGCCTACTCAAGCTATCCCAAATGATCTGTCAGTCTGGGATCACCTCCTCATTTCTGTGCATTTTTCATGCCTTGGAAGCAACTTGTGAAAATCTTCTCTGACTGACAGCTATGAACTGTCAGAGGTAGTAATGAGTATCTTATCATTCAGCTGCCAACGGACCCCATGTAAAGGAGTGATTGAAAACACCGTCTTGCATCAACTAACTAATGGCACATTTTGTTTTAAAACGGTCTTTAGCTAAAAGGATCTGAAGTATTCTTAAGCTAGTAAGATGCGAGGAGGTGAGTCTATTCTTCTTCATGTCATGCTGATACCTGATACACAATTTTAGCGCTAAGCATCATTGGAAATTCCTGCCTTTCTAAACACGCTGAAATTCAGAGTGCACACAGGCAAATCAGTTTGGAAATATATCGATTACTCAGAGCAGTTTCAAGTAAAATATACAAGTTTGTCCATATCTATAGAACATCAGGAGGAAAATGCATTTGATATCTGAATTATTGGAATAAAGAACTTAATTGTCTACTTTGAGCATGTAGACACAGTTTCAGAGGCTCATTTCAGCATATATGCTGAAATTATATATATATATTCAGTATATATATATATTCAGTATATATACTATATACTATATAATATATATTCAGTATATATATACTATATATTCAGTATATATACTATATACTATATACTCAGTATATATATATACTATATATTCAGTATATATATATACTATATACTATATACTCAGTATATATATATACTATATACTATATAATATATATTCAGTATATATATATGTACTATATATATATATAGTATACACACGCACACACACACACACATGCACATGCTATTGTCTGAATCAGTTTTCAACAATCCTATTGAGAAAAAAACTGCTGGCATTGATCCACTCTAATATATATTTGAACGAAGCTCATAAGAAATAAGGATTTGGGTCATATTCCTGTGGGAGATCCAGAGCGAGCAGCAGAATGCCAGCATACTTGTACTTGGCAGAATGGATAAAAACGTGCGTAAATTTACAACAAAACTATTTTCAGTTTGCACTGTAATATTTTCTCAGATTATTTACTTTTATTGCACTATTTATTAGCCTTACAATAAGGTTCTGTGGCCACGGCGAAGTAATGGACAATGTCTAAGGAAACGGATAATGAGGATAAAGGTAACACACAGGTGCAGTCATGCAATTGAACCATTTATTAAGTTTATTAGCTTTTTTATTGCACATGCCCATACAAAAGCTACATTGAAATGAGGGGAAAGTTCTGGTGCAAGCGAAAAGCAAAGAAATTTAGTGTTAAGGATGCACTTTTATTTTTGAATTGCCGCAATGGAGAGTCTATGTAGACATAAAATATAGAATCTTATTCCTTCAAAATGAAAGACAGAACCTGGAAATTGAATGAAATTACAAGTGTATTCCTGAATTGGGCTCAATTGAGCTCGAGCAAATTTCATTTAAAAATAAATACTATTACATATTTACATTGGATATTTGGGATATGTGACAAGAAGACATGGTTTATTTATTTATTTTACTAAGTTAAAACAAAGTGTCAGGAATAATATTCCAAACTGAGCTGCCTGCCTAAATCAGGGTTCTGCAACGTACCACAAACGCCAAAGTGACAGAAAGGATGATTTTGAATGGCAGGGCCAGCGTGGCCTTGGGCAAAAAATTGAAAACTGGTAGATATCTTTGTCCCCTCCAAGCAGCCCAATTAGTGCCACTTTTCTCCCTTCAAGCCGCTGTCTGACCTCCACCCCAGGCCCTTATTCTGGATTCCAGGCAAGCCTCTGTAAAACATTAGAAGTTTCTTAACTACTTAAAGTCTAACTCAAACCTTTTGTTAGTCTGAAAGTGCCCAAATGTCAGGCCTTTCTCTCCTACAGGCACCTCTCTGACTACCCATTGCAAATCCTAACCTGAATATTGAACCTTTTGCATGAGTCAGAATAAATGAAGCCTCGATACCACATATCTAAAAATGAACCCATTCTTGGTCCAGAATAAAAATGTGCACTGTCATATGATACCACCTTAAATATTGTGGTCCTATCAGAGCACGATGGATCAAATCACAACTCAACTCTCCCCTCCCGGAGGAACTATACGGTTGACTTGTAACCTACATAGTCCTTCTGTACGATTTCATCACTTTATATTCTGAGATGTTCAATGAGAGAATTTACATTGATCTTCACTGCTGATCAATCTACGGCAATGAATTCTGGTATGCAATAGGTCCACCGTATAATTTACAACTAGTTTGAGTTCTTGATTTTGTTTTCATGTGATATTTTTTAGTTTCTCATCTACTTTTTCTACAATAATCTGTTGCCTATCAACATTGTTCTGTGCGTATATAATACACACAAAATCATCTTGACATAAACTGCATTTATGTGAAGGAACTTTCGCTTGTTTTGTAGCTTATCCTGCATCTTGGAGACCTAACTCACCCATGTTTTCAGTTTAACCAATTATCTCCTCCCTAATTCTTAATCTCCAAGATTGGAACTCTCACAAATTTCAGCCACAAAGCTTAAACACCTACTAAGTATTCCCATGTGTCCGGTAAAGAAGCTCTCTCCCCTGGTATTATTTCTCTTACTTCTACTGTTCTCCTATGGAATGTTATTAATATTTTCTTTGCTTTCTTAATTGTGAGTAGATGAAGGGTGTGAAAATAAACATTTGGTTGTTACGGAACCAGAGTCAATGGCTGGCTGAGTTAGGGATCCTGGCTTTTTTTTTTTTTTTAACATATATATATATATATATATTAAGATTTTATTTTATTTATTTGAGAGAGAGTGAGAAAGCACAAGCAGGGAGCATGGCAGAGGGAGAGAGAGCTGAGCAGGGAGCCTGATGTGGGACTTGATCCCAGGACCCTGGGATCACGACCTGAGCCAAAGGCAGATACTTAACCCACTAAGCCACTCAGGTGCCCCAGGATTCTGGCTTTTGGAGTGAGATGCATATTTTGCTGTTTGTGCAAAGGGACCAACTTCCATTTATATTCTCAGACATTTAAAAAAAAAGTTTCATGACAAACATAGTGACTCATTAATTGATATGTGAAATGAGCACCCTGGACAGCCCAGAAAGATCCACACAGAATCGTTAAAATAAATCCCATTGTTAATTACTACAGAGTTTTCAGTTAGACTTAGTAGGCATCTACCCTACTGGGTCATTCAAAATCCATCCTTCTTTATAGATTTAGCTGGTTAGGACAGTTACCGTGAAATATGCATTGTTTTGGTACCTCCTATCTTACTTATACTAGTAAGGAAATCGATGGTTGAAAAATTATGAAAATATTTTAATACCACATTGTTGAATTTGAAATATCTTATACCATTTAATTCTTTCCTAATTTCTTAAAAAATGCATTGTAAATGCTTGACAAATACAAACAAGCATAAAGAAATTGCATTAATTTAACCCATTATTCTAGATTCACAAATGACTTATTGTTTTCAGGGCATTGCATATCTTCTTGTTTATATAAAGATAGTGATCTGTTGATTGATATTAGAGATTCCTTGCAAAATTGGAAAAATAGTACCTGCTACTTTATCATTTATTTTAGTTTATCTATATACTTTAGACATTTAGCATATAATTTAACAGTTATCCACAGGACATCCAATGGCTACACAACATTTCAGATCATAGGTCTGTTGCCCATGAGCTAAACCAGCCTGTCTCCTGTTTTATTAAGTCCTGTAAGTTAAGCAACACTCTTAGAGATGAATGTTTGCAATTGATATGATCATAACGAACACTGACTTTGAACCGTAAGTAAGTAAAATGTTATCCCACACAAAAAACAATTCCATTATTTTCATCAACAAAACTGTGATAGAACTCTAAAGTGCTCCTCACCAAAATTCTCATTCCTAGTTATTCAATCAAATACTAACCTAGGTACAGTTGTAAAGGGTTTATGCAGTGAAATTAAGGATTCTAATCAGCTGAACTGAAGCCATTATCTTGGATTATCCTGATGGATCCAATGTCATCACATAAACCCTTAAGAGCAAAAGGATCTGTCAGAAAAATGCATTGAAAAGCAAATGGGAGAGAGAGGCAGAAGAGAAGGTCCATGAGATTTCTAGATATGAGAAGGACTCAATTCTCCATTCTGGATCTGAAGGTGGAAGAAGGGGTCCATGAGCCAAAGAATGCCACTAAGGTCTCTAAAAGCTGGGAAGGACCCCCGTCCCACCTGGCAAGGCAATGGAGACCTCAGTCGTACAATCACAGGGAATTAAGTCTCTCAACAGGCTGACTGACCTAGAAGCAAATTCTCCACTAGAGTTTCCAGAGAGGGATATAGCCTCGCCGACACCTTGATGTCTTGATGTTGGCCTTTTAAAACCCAGAGTAGAGAACCAGCTGAGTCACACTCTACCTGGACGTCTTATCCTCAAGACCGGAAGGAAATAAAGAGATGTTTTAAGACATTTATGGTAACATGTGAAGGCATCAAAGGAAAACTAATGCAAACCCTGTAATATATTATTCTATTTTGAATTCAATTGAATATTTGTGAAAAAATATTTTCCTTTTTGTTACACCTACAGAAGAGGTGCTTATATTTTCCCCTTGGCACACAAAACCTAAAATATTCACCATCTGGTTCCCTGTAGAAAAAGTTTGCCAACTCTTGCTCTAGATTATGTATTTTCAATAATATAAGCTATGGCTCTCTTAATGTTGAGATGTTCAATTTTCCATGCCGTATTCTAGTTCATTACACTTGATTTCTCTCCACACAGACACACAAAAAGTCCCATGAAGACAAACTATGGTGATTCCTCAAGGACACTTTGACTCAAAAAATAATCTGCTACTTTGGGGTCTTTGTTGCTATTTGTGTGAAATATTTTGGCTCAACACAGCTACTAAGATGTGACATGTTATCAGGCTAATTTTAGCTTCATGGATGATGAGGGTCTATGGGTAACCAGTCGGGTTAACACCAATAACACCATTCCTAGTTAGACAAAAGTCTTAGGGCAGCACATCCTTTACCTGCTGTAGACTTCTAGGTGGCAAAGAGCAATCATGTTATTTTGAATATGTATGTTTATCTTAGATAAGCATTTATTATGCCTGGAAAAAGATAAGATGCACTAATTCCAATGACGTATAACTGAATCTTTTAATTAATTCAGACTTATAAGAAAGTAGAAAAATGAAAATCAAAGCAATAAAAGACAAATAACTAAAAACACAAAAGAAACAGCAAGAGAAAGAAACATTCCAAAAAAATATATTGAATTTTAATACATTTAGCCAATCAGAAAAATATCAACGGAAGATACAACTTTAAAAATCTAATTCTTAGAATTATATATTGCTATTTTTTCAAGAATTAATATACGTTCTGGAAAGTAAAGATGAGAGGATTGTCGTTAGATTCAGA
This sequence comes from Ursus maritimus, assembly GCF_017311325.1. Lineage (NCBI taxonomy): Eukaryota > Metazoa > Chordata > Mammalia > Carnivora > Ursidae > Ursus > Ursus maritimus. The sequence goes on from NW_024423344.1 coordinate 72,509,360, forward strand.
CGTCTTGAGGGGAAGTCCTGGCTCTGTAACACATTAGTTTTGTGATTACAGAGAAGTTATATAACCTCTTTTGGTGTTAGTTTCCTTGCTTGAAAAAAAAAATAAGTATAGAATATTCCCTAGTTCATAAGGTATTTCAGATAATTACTTCCTTTTCCACATGCAATGTATTTAGCCTATCCCTGATGCAGAATGGAGGTGTTTTTTTTTTTTTTAATTTTAATACCGCTGTCATCACAATCAAAACTGCAATCAAACGACCACCATGACACAACCAACTTTTCAGCCCCGTCCCCTTGTCAAAACAGTTTACTATAGAGTTTAAGAGTGCATACTCAGAGTCCCAACTGTTCAAATCCCAGCTCTGCCGCCTACCAATCATCACCTTATTTATTGTTCCCTCCATTTAATTGGCTATACAATTGAAAATAGGAGCAACATTGTAGGGTCATTGATAGGATTCAAGGGGTTGATAAAAAGTACTTAGAACAATGTCTGAAACAAAATAAGTGTTCACTTTCACTCATTTAAATGCCTTCTCGGCATGAGTCAAATTTCCGATTTGCAATTTCTACGTATGTGTGTCTGTATAAATCTTACGAACATCATTATCATTTGGCATATGTCCCTGTTCAATATGATTGCTAATAATCAAAAACTGTCTTGTGGCAGTGTTAAGATGTCTGGCTTAAAAGCAAACTAGACACCGATGGCATAAAATTCCTAAAAACTGTTAAAAAGATATGGACAGCCTTCTACCCATGTAAAACTATGTGAGTCATGCAGTCACACTGCTCAAATTAAGTTCCAAGTATGAGGGGGTTTTGACAGCCGAGATGTAGTATTTTAGGAACCTTTCTGTTGCTCTACACACTGTCCAGATAACTGTCTGGCCTCCTACTCTCCCGTCCATCTCACCATTCTATTACCTTAGAATTGCCTTAGAAAAGGTTGCATACAGAAGCTTTAGGGAAAGGAGCAGACCCGTGAATTTACTGGTGGTGGTGAGGGAATAGTCTGCATGCCTGGAACCCGACCAGCAGACTGTTGCCTTAATTATGGCATACAACAGAGCCAACATTTTAAAGCTGTGAAAGATGGAGATTTTTTCACACTTATTTATTTATTTTTACCCTGTCGCCTTAATCTGTGCAAATAAGTCATTTAAACTACCAATGCTATAACTAGCATTACCGTTAGTGCGGTTCTCCGTATGATCGTTTCATTCGCTAGTATAAACCTGGATTAGGCAAAATAATGTTAGTTTATTTAGAGGTTTTTAAAACTTTGCCCACCTTTGTATTTAATTCCTGAGCATAGGGCTATGAAAGATAGATATATTGGGGGGAAAATAAGAAAATTCAAGGCACATGTTTCTTGCCAAATATACTCCAACTTCACTTTGCCTAAATTGTTGCCTATGGTTCACAGGCAAATTTGATTAACTTCACTTTTGACACCCATCAGTAAATACATTTGCAATAAAAAGCAAACTTGGGGGCAAATTTTGTCAGGATTGAAACCATTATGACCATTTATGGACTTAAGAGAGATATTAAAATATTGCTGAAACAGTAAATCCAAATGGACTTAATGAAGCATAAGAAGGGATAAATATATATGTTTCCACATTGACTTTCAGCCCCTCTATACCAGAGTCCTTTCCCATCACTGAAATATCTCAAATAGATTCCGGAACTTTTCCAGTCACCCTCAACCTTATAATCATCCTAATTCCAGGCATTAAAGATCCTGTTCAGTCTAAAGTGGAATCGTCCATTATTCGTCCCCTGTCCCCTTGCGACAGGAACCCGGAGAAGAGAAGGGACTTGGGGGGCTCCTGGATCCTGGCTCCGGTCCTCCCTGCATCCTGTGCTGTTGGCCCCCTGCCCTAGGGCAGGTGTGGGAGTGGAGATAAGCTGGAGATCAGGTGACAGCTGGAGTCACACTGGGTCAGATATCCCAATTACAGTCTTTCTGATAGGCTTTTTGAGCTCCCCCCTCTGAGGACACCCCATTGCCCATTCCCAAGTGCTAACCGTTTGCAACTGCTCCCCATCCTGCTCTGGTTGGCCTGGCAGGTGCGCTGTCAGGGTCATACAGCATGGTGGGCATACCTCTCCATAAACGTCCTTATAGGAGAACTCAAGCTTGGCTGCCTTCTGCGTCAGCATCAAAGCCACGAGGGAACTCGGGGCCTCAGAGCTGCCTGGGGCTGGGAGTTCAGCCTGCTCACAGCGCATCTCTATTTTTCCTCAAGAGCATCTATGTCCAGCTTACAGCAGATGCTCCCTTGAGTTGAGTGCAGACAACAGTCCTTGTGCCTGATCCTCCAGGGGAACCATTTTTTTGTGTGTGTTCAAGTCGTTCCTGGGATGCTTCCTTCACTTGCTTTGAAGCAGAAGGGGACCTCCTGCCCCAAACTGTAGAAAAAAGGTTTAAAGAAACTCAGGGCTCTGCCGACTGGTCACGCAAATGTTTCTCACCACATACCCTCCAAGATGGCTGCCAGTTTCCTTCCCACACAGGCTGGAGTAGGGGAGAGGCTCTCAGCAGCAGGGTCAGTTTCTCCCCACCAGTGAACAATTTTGGATAGATGGTTTCATCACTTTCAGAGATGTCTGAGCAGTCTTCAGGATGTGCAAGCACCAAGACTCATTCTTCGTTCTTCTCTGCAGATTTGAGATAAGAAAAGTCCCACATAACATTCTATTATCGTCTACAGTGTTTATTCTTACTGTGATTGCTTCAGATTTTAAATAAAAATATCACATCATAAATAGAGGATAAATCTTAAAAAAACAAAAACAACAACAAAAAAAAACTTTTGGAAATTCAGGAGTTCCGGAATTCCATAGGCAATAAAAAGGAGAAGTTTACTCAAGTAGAGTCTCTGAAAGAAATATCCACATAATTATCCTACCATAAACTCAGAATATGGATAATTTCAGAATCTCTCTTCTGGGTATTGTCTATCTCTTTTACCATATTATAAGGTCCATGAGGGCAGATTCCTTTTTCACTGTTGAATCACTAGGATCTAAAATAGTGTTTAGAAATGAATGTTTGACAATTGAACAATTGAAGGACTCAATGAACAAAATGTCTCCTTGTAAGGGAACAGCCACATAATTAACTGAAGCATATTTTTAAATACATTTTCTCAATCTTTTAATTTTTAAAATGTTTTCAGTAAGGACCCCAGAAAATAAAGGAAAGATAGAAATATGTTAAAAGTTTCTATGATACTGTCATTGTTCAGTGCAATGGTAAAGTATTGATCTAATTTTGTCATTATAATATATAGTTTGCAGGTTACGATTTTCTGTTATAACCACTAAAAGAATAGAACGAGTGTATAACTCTCAAACTAGTGGAGGAAAAAGAAAGGATAAGAAAATTGAATGCAAAAAACAAATTAAAAAACAACTAGAAGAAGACAGATAACATAGGAAATAAAGTGGAATAAATAAATTCAAATATGTCAGCAATCTTGATCAACACAGAGATGCTAATTTCTATATTTAAAAAAAGACCGATTATATACTTGAATTACAAAAAAGAAATTAGCTCTATCAGGTAGACATGAAAATCTAACACAAAATAACACACAAGATTCCAAATAAAAGAAAAATAAGTACCAGGCGAAGACCTCCAAGAGAAAACTGGTATATAAATGTCAATAGGAATGAACTATGTGTTTAAAATGCATTATTAGACATAAGGTGGGGTGTTACTTCACACTATTTTAACAGCATGCAAATTATCAGGAAGATGTGGCAAATCTAAAAATGGAAGTACTTACTAATAGAAGTTCAAAATGTGAAAGAGTTAAGCTGACAGAACTACGTAGATATATTGATGAATCTATATACAAGAAGACTAACACTCCTCTCTTAAGCAAAAGAACAAATTCAAATGTATAGATGAGTCAAATACCACAATCACCTTAAGATCGATATATATGGATTATATGGAGACAGAGATACACGCAATATCAACACGTATACATACCTATTATTACATCCAGTAACTGAAGGACAGACCATTTACTTTTTTTCACAAGAACAATGTGTAAAATTTGCCCATTACTAGGTCCCAACAATAGACCCCACAACTTTTAAAGAACTGGCATTCTACAGGCTATGCCAATTGAGGTAAACATCAACAATAAATGCTTAAAAAATACTTTTGAAAATTAAAAATTCATAGGCCCCTATAGAAGATAACAAATGGAAATGAATGACCTCCAGTTCTGCTCACCGAATAGACGTCTTTAAGAGTGAGCCACTAAAGAAGTTATAGAACTATTTATACAGTACGCCTTTACTTATTCTCTTTCAAATTTTTTTTTTAAATATAGCACATGGTAAAACTGTAAATAAAGCCAGAGAGTAATGAATACAGAACCGTGTGGCAGAAGGAAGGTGATGAGGAAGAGGGATGCAGGCACTTCAAAGCTCTTTGCAATATTTTGTAACGCTCCATTTCTTAAGTAAGGTGCTGGTGATAATAGGGGTTCACCACATTAATCCTTTAATCCCCACATACGTTCTGTTAAATCATACCCAATGCCATTTACGTAGGTCAAATACGGTGGACTATTGGCCATTTTGCTTTGCTCAACCCAATCTATTACATGTGTTCTTTTGATTAAGTGATACCGACCACATGCTAGAATATAAAGAAAAGACAGTTTGTGAAATGGGATGTTCACACTTTCTGCAGTCGTGTGATGATCTCAAGGATAATAGCCTGGGTAGAACGGTGAATCAATTTTTCATGGGAATAGGGATATTCTATTTATTCCACTGCTTTTTATTTTTTATTTCCTTATATGTTTAAAATATAAATTTAGAAAAGACATTTTGTCCAGCTGGAAAAAAAATACTTGATGAGAGTATGGAAGATTCACTTTCAGGGTCACTTTCAGCCACGTGGTGATAATGACTGTCAGCCACTTTCATAGGCTGGTGATAGCAGACAGCTCTGATTTAAGCACAGACAGATCCAGACACTTAGAAATTTTATGTTTGTCTTGCAGAGGCCTCAGTCCACCTGTTCTTTTTAAATCCAATGACAACATCAAATTTGTCTGCTAAAGTGCTCACAGAAGTACCATCTGGTCTTAAAGTTTCCAAATTGTACCAAAGACAGTTTTAAAGTGTTGCTGGGTATAAAAGCCTTTTAACTAGGGAAACCATGGGTGTTGAACTCGATCTAGGTCACCTACTTGGACAAAACTGAATACGCTCATGACTCCTAATGTCATTTGCAATCTATGTTATCTCTGTATGTAGCAAGACAAATATTCATAGGGAGCTTGGGCTGTCTTTTAGTATAATTAGTGAGACTGTATTACCTTGTTTTTCTTCCCTTTGGGTACAAATAACGCACATTAATTTCCCACAAATAGCTTAGGTGATTTCTTTTCCTTGGTTTAAGACACTGGCTCTTACTAGAACACTACTCCTGTTTATGTTCCTACAAAACACATGCCTGATTACTAGGGTCTGTTCCTCTTGTCCTTTGGCCAAATGCTTGACATAATTTGGCCAAATAGTCTTTTCTCTGACACCTTCTGGTCTCCTTCCTATTCTTTCTATTTATGTCTCATTCCTCTGTCACCTCCCTCTTCTTTCTTCTTCACTTATTCCTCAATTGATTTGACACCCTAGGACCCATCAAGAATGCATTATCCTTCTTTAAAAATCTCCTGAAATTTTTCATCAATGGATTTTAACACCCTTTCCAGAGGGCTGGAAGCCTGGGTCAGATCCATACAATCCAAATAAATGAACAGCTCTAAAAACATATCAGAAAGTCAGTTCTTCGTCTATTTTTCAGCCTTGGCAGAGTATTTGGTAAAGAATAGTCTATTTGGTTAGAAGTCAAAATTATGGAGGTGCCTGGGTGACTCAGTAGGTTAAGCCTGGACTCTTGGTTTTGGCTCAGGTCATGATCTCAGGGTTGTGGGATCCAGCCCCGGGTCAGGCTCCACTGCACTGGGCATGGAGTCTGCTTAAGATTCTCTCCCTCTGCACTCCCCGCCCCCAAGTGCACGCACTCTCGAAGAAGAAGAAGAAGAAGAAGAAGAAGAAGAAGAAGAAGAAGAAGAAGAAGAAGAAGAAGAAGAAAGAAGAAGAAAGAGGAGGAGGAGGAGGAGGAGAAGTCATCAAAATTATGGAAAGAAAACTTCACACAGGCTAATTATTAGTGAGAGAGGATCAAATACGAAAAGACACAGAAACCAGAGAACTGAGTTAGGGTTCCAACTACCACTCGGGCCATCTACTCAGAATGTACAAGAGGAATGGGGCAAATCCGCGAGTGGGGCAGCAGGGTGCTGATACCGCGCACCGCAGCGGCTGCTACATTCCACCCAGCCCCTTCCACCAACCGCAGATCATTCGTCATTAAAGCAGGATGGTAGAAACTGCTCACAGTCAGATGCCTTGCTCAAGGATACAGGCAATTTATTGAAGACCACTCTCATTCACGAGACTCACAACATACACGTTCTTATTCCTACCCAACACCCAAAGACACAAACACATGCGCACTGCTTCTGGTTGGAATGAAGAAGGCATGTAGGGGAAATGAAGCAGAGCAATACCGCCAGCGTCGCAGGAACAAGGAGACGCACGAACCCCTGAAAACGTTGTAGTGAAGAGCGTGCATGTCCCTCTTCCACAACGTGCCATTCTTTTGCAAAAATCGGGATCCTGCATTAGAGCCTTGGTGTAGAAGTATAATATTTGTAATCCTCCCTTAAGGTCTCCGTGCTTGGTATCCCTAACTGAGGGAAGTAACATAGGCATATTTTTTTTTAACTGAGTCCAGTAGAACGTGTGTGCGGCTCCTCACCCATAAGTCTACAAAGTATTCCATTTCAGACAGGAGTCTTATTAACGTGTGCTTCTTAGCACCTCTGACAACTTCATAAATAACAACTAGAAGTCGAAAAAAATCACCCCAGACCGTAAGAATTGACTAGCAGTTGGAAATGGAAAACAAGTTCCACGGTTTCTAACAAACTCAAGTTTTTCAGTTCACCGTCACAGCAAGCCTCAAATCTAAGGCACAGTTTTGAAATGAGCATTTATTTTTTATTTGAATATTTTCTTTGTTTTAATTCAAGTGTAATTTAGACACATTATATTAGTTTCAGGTGTCCAACATCATATTTCCACATTCGTAGGTATCGCAAAATGATCGCCACATTAAGTCTATTTACCATCTGTCACCATACAGACTTACAACTTTTTCTCATTGTGATAAGAACTTTTAAGATTGACTTTCTTAGTACCTTTCAAATTTCCAGTATAGTATTGCAGTCCCCATGCTGTACATTACAGCCCCGTGACTTATTTATTTTATAACTAGAAGTTTGTATCTCCCAATTACCTAAAACCATTTCGCCCACCCGCCCCCAGCTCCCCTCTCCTCCGGCAACTACCAATCTGTTCTCTGCATCTAAACAAAGGAATAGTATTTCTTTAAATATCATTCTTCATTAGCTGGAACAGAAATAGCTCATTCCCCAAATTGTTTATTTACAGCTAGAGTTCTCCATTTTTTTGTCTGTAGAATTAACTCAGTCTTCATTACTCTAAAGGTCAGAACCGTGGTGGTAAGTTCTGTGCCCCTACAAGCTTTTTATCCTGATATGCTTGAGTGTGTTTAATTATATTCTTGAAAAACAGCTAAGGTGTTTATTGAGACATTTTAGATTGGTGATCCTTTTAAGTTCTTGTTTCAGGTTTCCTATTTTGATAACTGTCTCTATTTAAAAAATGTGGTCCGTCTCTGAAAACTTTGTAAAATCCTAGAGATGATAAGAAATGTAGTCTAGGTGGTCAATGTGCCCTCCTTTCTCTCACGTTGAGGGTCTGGATACAAAGCTCCTTGCTACAGCCTGGCTGAGGACCAACAACAAGGACCACAGGCCAGCTGGAGAGAGAGCATATGGGGACTTTCCAGAATGCCTGTTATTTCTATCATTTCTCTCCCAAGGAGACAGTGCCTCAGAACAACCCTGCTGAAATCAGCATACGCACACTGGGGACCAAAGATTCTCCGACCCACAGAGAAAAAAAACTCAGCCTCAGAGTGCAAGGATGAGAAGTGAGGGACGCTTTATTTCTCTTCTTTCTCAGGAGATTATAATGAACTAGTATTCCTCAGTTCTGAACTTTTATTCATTCATTTTACTTCCTCAGGAAATTATCAGAGGGCCTGATATTCCTTGCAAGCCTTTCCGATTCAGATATATAGATAGATAGATAGATAGATAGATAGATAGATAGATAGATAGATGATAGATAGATAGATAGTTAGATATAGATAGATATAGTAAGTAAACCAAATAAGTAGCGAACATACTCACTAGTGCATAGAGACGTGCATTTTTGTGATATACTCATAAGCGTTTCTTATAACCACTATGTTCCCAGTAGAGTGATTGATCATAGAACGACAGTGATTTTCTGCTACTCAGTTGACAGCAGGAACGATAATCATATGGTTTCCTAGATCATAAGTGGAGTAAGACTCAACTCTCTTAAGATCTTAGGAATAAAAAGATCATAGCAATTAGTTTTGATTCTTGTGACTTACTTTTGATTCCAGACCATCAGAACACTGTTTTCTCTTAGAGTGTATCCTGTCTTGGAATTCGTACCATTGGTTTTTACTCATGTTATGCTCTCTTCATCAAAATCTAATCTGAATGTTCTTGACATTTACACATATTCTTCAAAGACAATGGTGACTCATGAGTGTTTGAGTTTGCCAGTTCTTCTTGCTGCTTTCCAAAAGAGTCCAATTCAACAATAATACTGGTAACATTTTTTTTCTCAAAGCTTCCCCTATTCTCAATAATCTAAAATCCAATTACCTAGATGTCAATTAATTTTGTGAATTTGCTTAGAATTTTTTGCATGTGTTTTTTTTTAAAGTGGGGCCATAGGAGACATAAAAGGAAAGATAAAGGGTCAAAATGCAACAACAGGTAATGTTGTGGAGGGTGCGATACAAATAAGACTAACCATAGATGGGAGGAAGAAACAATGTTTCTTGTAAGAAAGATGATGACAGGATTTCTTAGAAGTAAACATGAGGCAGGGAGTGGGCAGTTGAATCAATTTATACCTTATAGCCTCCTTCTTCTCAGAGAAAGTAGAGGCTATCCAGAATGGAAAAGGGAACCAGGGCCTCAAACTTTCTCTCATTTTCCAGACTTAATTTCTATTTGATTCCATCGGCCTCCCTACCCAGCCAGGAAACTATGTTCAGTAATCAGTGTGTCCTCCCTGGGTGACTGTCCTCATTCCCAGTTTCCACTCCAGTGGCTAACTTCTCTCTTTTTTTTTTTTTTTTAAGATTTTATTTATTTATTTGACAGAGATAGAGACAGCCAGCGAGACAGGGAACACAAGCAGAGGGAGTGGGAGAGGAAGAAGCAGGCTCGTAGCGGAGGAGCCTGATGTGGGGCTCAATCCCAGAACGCCGGGATCACGCCCTGACCCGAAGGCAGAGGCTTAACCACTGTGCCACCCAGGCGCCCCCCACCAGTGGCTAACTTCTTATGCATGAATAGAAAGCAGGGAGCATTGCTGATTTTGTCCACCCCAAATATCACTTTAAGGACTTGCACAGGTGTGCAAACACAGGCCATCCGCTGCTGTATGCAATTTCTTTTGTTCATTTAATTGTTCACCAGGCAAGAAATTCAGTGGCTTCAAAATTGTCTCCAAACGTTGAACCTCCATAGTTGATTTCCATAACTGAATATAAATTCTCTAGTTTGGTGTTCAGAATTCACTAAAATGCATCTGTTTTTATCTGCTTATCATACCTACTTATGTAGGAAATTATTGTTCTTAAGCTCCTGCAGTGAGTTTCCCCACCCAACCTGGCTCTGCTGCTCTTCTCAGAGTAAGTGGTGTGGTAATGGAATAGAAGCTTACCTGGGGACAGCCTGCAGAGAGCCCTGAATCTTTTCTTTTTTTTTTTTCTTTTTTTTTTTTTTGAGCTTGAATTAAGTGACTTCTCTGAGCTTCGATTTCCTCCACTATCAAAAAGATACAATAGTAGGGATAATAATGTCCTTACTAAATAATATACCCTGACATATAGTACATACCCTGCAAGTAAAAACTAAGACTGTTGTTTGCTAATCCAACTAGATTCTCTCTCTTAGGGATAGGAACAGAAAATACTCATCAAGGGAGAGAGTTTGCAGCAAGCTAAAGTTTAAAAGATACATAAATTGACTTCAAAGAGAGAAGAAAGGAAGAAGTAGAAAATATAAGTTAGGAAAATATGGATATAAGATATATAGTAAACAGAAAGGGGAAAAAAATGGAGTGACACAGTAAGAGAGAGATCTAGGACAGAACGTGAATATTCTGAGCTCACCAGGATTGATAGGCGTACTGTCCCAGTTCTCCTGAAGTTTAGCTGGAAAATTTGTTTGTAGGGACCTGTAATTCAATGAGATCCATTTCCCCATTCTTACTTGTATGAGTTCCCTGTTAATAAAAGAACTCAGATAAAATGTTTGTCTTACCTGCACATATTTCTCTTATATTTCAAGCTGTGTTGTTCAATGTTCCCCCAATACGCCTCCAAGACTGCCAATGTAATTGGAAATACTGAGCATACAAAACAGTGATGCCTGGTAGCCACCATTATTTCCTTTGGGAGTGCTCAATGGAGATGATGATACCTTGTGAACAGGGATGAATGCAGAGGAGAGAAAGATGTTCATGAGTAGCTGGCCAGAGATGTTAGTGCATGTCAACTCTCCTGGGGCATCAAAAACTCAGCTGGGAAATTTGCAGAAGGCTGAATTAACAAGCTATAGAAATGATCCCTGAAAGTACAGGTTTTAGGCTGAATTATACAGATAAATTATAGCATGCCATGGCACATGGACCACTCACTTTATCATTCACAAATAAAATACTCTTACTGAAAGTCTAAAGGCTTCCCCTTCTATAGCGTTAGTGAAAAATCCTGAACAAGAATGTGATTGTAGGTACAGTTCATTTTTTTGAGTCAAGCCCTATGCCAGCGGACTTGATGTAGATGTCTACCTTTAATTCAGTAAGTTATTTCAGGGTGAGATTAGGGGAATTCATCCAAAATATGGATGTTTAGGGCAATTGAGACCAAAAACTTGAGAATTATCCCAAGTCTTAAAATGTGGCATGGATAGTTAGACAAGGGGAAATATGTCTATTATAAATCACTTAGTTATATGATAAGTACAATCTTAGGGGGAGATAAAGATGCAATGGGACAAAAAAAAAAAAGATGCAATAGGACAAAAAGAGGGCCTCTTAAAAAACAAATCAGTAAAGATCTGGGCCAAAGTTAAGGGCCTGGGGGTCATTCAGCATATAGACAGCAAATAAAGACATAGAAGGGCTTGAAATTAATAAGGAAGACTTTAAATTGTTTTTGTTTTTTAAAAGGAGAAACGCGATTTTTTTATGTGGATGGGATGATAATGTTAAGAGAACGATTTCAAGGATATGAGATAGATAAGGAAAGGGACAAATTATATACAAAAGACCACCGAGAAGGTAAGAAGGAGTTAGATCTGGACACAGTCAAGCAGCTCGTCTTAGAAACGAAAAAGAGCCCATTTTCCATCCTTGTTATCACAAGAAAAAAAGGAGAAAAGTACTATATGAGTGCAGGTATAGCTATGTGAAATTATCTATATGAAATATATATATAATGAGTACCTCTCTTTTCTTTGGTGAAGCAGATGGTATTTTTCTTTTCTTTTCTTTTAAGATTTATTTATTTGTTTTAGAGAGGGAGAGAGAAAGCAAGCAAGGGGGGAAGGGGCAGAGCGACAGAATAGCCAAGCTGACTCCTACTGGGTACAGAGTCCTATGCAGGACTCAATATCAGGACCCATGAGATCTGAGCCAAAACCAAGAGTCAAAGGTTTAACCAGCTGAACCACCCAGGCACCCCCAGCAGCTGGTATTTTTCAAAGATGGCCATGCCAATATATCACGTAGCACATGGTCTTCTTTGGAAGAGATGTTAACAGTTCTCCAATGAGACATGAGTTCTCTGTTCTTCCCTGAAAATTGAACCGGGGTTATGATAATAGGGGCGGGTAGTTCTGAGATAGGAAGAAGACTGTGCCTTAGGTGGAAATAGCTAGACTCTTACCATCTTGCTCGGTTACTGACTCAAACATTCCCTGAAATGAGTGTGACGTGTCTGGAAACTTGAGAAAAGCCTTGAAGAAGCAAACAGCCGAAGGTTACCAGTTGGCCACACTCCTTATGGTCTTTTGGGCAACCAGTCTTTTCTGGAAGGGGGGATATGAGTAGTGTGCTTACGTGGCTATCACACTCCTTTCCTTGGGCCACTCTGATCCACTTCTCCATACAGGTTGGGGAGCAACTTCTTCAAGGCCAGGACTTTCTTCCTGCTGGTGATTGAGACTTGGAGAAGAAAGGCAAATAGACAAACTACAGCCCCCATTGCTTCATTTGCTCTTAGGGATAGAATGCTACTCATTGTTTCTCTCCGGCACTCTCTATTCTAAATCTCCCTTGCCCCGGCTATTACCCCTGTTAATTTGGTGACTACTTGGTGGGATGGCCAGGCCCTCGTTCATGATAGGTCTGAGCCTGACCACTAGAGAAAGTCTCCAGAGTGCCACATATATTCTCATCTATCTACATTGTATAATAGCAACCAAACCCTCTCCTGACGACCAGGGTCAATTACCACTGACAAGATTGTAACTCTCATACTTGCCAACTGGTCCTATGAACATCAGGTACCCAAAGTTCCCAGGTAACAGCTGTGGGCATACTTCAATGGGAACTGTGCTTGGTTAATCAGCTACTTTGTTACAATATCACCTTCTGTAATCTAGGGACTAGGATCTCTAACCTTGCTGAGATAAAGTAAGTCAAAGTCCCCTAGTAGGTTAATGATAATGATTGTAAGTAAGGTCACTTCTGCTTCATCTTTTGGTTCTCAGACTCATGCTTAATTCTTAGTTGGAATATATAGACATAAAGAATACTTGGACTTAATGTATCTTGGAGAATGGTGACCCTGTCTCATAGGATATTACCTCTGGTGGGTGCTTCAGCTGTACCATCAGTGGGTCATTCCAATGCTCCATCACACTGGCAGGTTCTGGATGGTGTATGGTCAATGTGTCCAGTGAATCCAATGATCATGATCTGTCTCCATCACCCCTGTCACACTGTAAAATGCTTTCCCTCATTGGAAGTTAAGTCATATGTGGTTTCATGCCTATAGATCATGCATTCCACAGTCTTCTAGATAGTGGTCCTAGCTAAGGTCTTATACAGGAAAGGCAATTTCATATACAGAGAAGAGAGAGAGAAGGAAAGAATTTTTAGCTATAGGTTAGGATATAGAATATTCTTTTGCATGTGGGAATGATATAGAAATGGTGTTCTTGGGGCATGAAAAGATATATGTTTTTATATATGGGGAAAATATACAATGCCACTGGGCTATGACAGGGTCTGTACCTTCCAAGATCAAAGAGAGATTTAGTGGGTCTGTAGCTGAGGAAAATGGTGGTTGTTGAGACTAGGAATATAGACTAAGCCAAACTGCATGGTGATCCATGTGTCAAACTAAGAAAGATGGCTTTGAATTATTACCGTGTCTCCCAAATGAAATAATTAGCAACTCTAGGGTGTTTTTTTCATATAGCTTTGCATCCTGTAACAGTTAACAATTTGTAACTTAGTTATTCTTGCATGAATAAATGTATTAGGGAATGTTTTCACACTCAATAATAGTACTACCAAATTTCATGCATGCTCAAGTGAGAGGGGATAAAGGGCCCTCTTTATTATACAGAGAGCATGCTATTTTCACTTTGTTATGATAATGCAGTTTTAAAAATGAATGTGAGAGTAACTAAAACAAAAAATTTTGTAGTAAGAGAAAAAATTATTTGTAAAACCGTATATGCTATATTATCATTCACCGTGGACTGGACCGATCAGTAAGGAAATAACGAAACAAGCTTTCCCAGAGAAGCAGCAAATAGTTCACTGAATAATGACTTCATGTCTCCTCTTTGGAAAATTTTATTCAATTAGCAAATATAGAGTATAAAGAGGACATATCTTATGAACTCTCTATATTATTATTATTTATTATTTATTATTGCTTTGTTGAAAAAAGTTATGTGAAAGAACTAATCAAAAAGTAAATAATAGGCTAAAAATAAAAAAAGCGCAGGTGCCCAACAGTGTGAAATTGGAAATGTGAGGTTCAACAGGCCTAAAGCGGTCAAACCACGTTTGAAAACATGCAGCCAAGATAAATAATACGAATAGATTTTGTGACCGATAGAGCATAATTTGATTTGAATTTGATCTAACCTCAGGATTAAAGTTTAGGAATGAAGGAGAGATTTGAACTGCTCTATTCCATCCACATGGACGAGAAGACAGTAAGACAAGATGGCAGATGATGTAGTTTCTAACTAAAAATGCATCCCTTCCTCCTTTGCGCCTGCTTGATTGAACTGTTGGGCAATTGTGTATTTTCTGAGTTTCTCAGTCCGTTCAGTCCGCTGTCACAAAATATCACAAATTGGGTAGCTTGCAAACAACAGAAGTGTATTTCCCACAGCTCTGGAGACTGGAAGCCCAAGATGAAGTTCAAAGGACCAGGTGGGGACCTTCGTCCATGTCACAAATTCTCCCTGTGTCCTCACATGGAGGCAGCGGTGAGGGAATTCCGTAAGGTCCCTTTCATGAGTATTAATCCCATTCATGAGGGCTCCACCCACGTGACCTAATCACCTCCCAAGGACCCTCTTCCTAATCCCATCACCTTCGGGGGTTAGAATTTCAACATATGAATTTTGGGGTGACACAAACATTCAAACCATAGTTTTGAGTCTCTTTAGAATCAAGGAGAAAATACTGGTAAATCTGCACCATTCATGCCTCTCTCTTGCCAGTAATTAGTTTAGGTGGGCATACGACCCAATTCTGGTCAGTGGGCTAGTAGGGAAACCAGCAGGATCTTCTGAAAAAGGACCCCACACATTTAATACAAGGAACACATAGGAAAATGGAAAGACTCCTCTTCTGACAAAGCCTGAACGATGGAGCCCCCGTAACGTGGTAAAGTGAACTGGTTGAGATGGCCTTTCTGATCTGTTGAAGAGGGTGCAGGGGAAAGAATTTGTGTGCTCGGTGACATCATTGAGACTGAAATAACCAACCCTGGAATCGCCTCAGTCCAGGTTTCTTGTCATGTAAGATTATAAAGCTCATAATAAAAGTAAGACCCTTACAGTCAGGTTTTCTAGGTTTGGGGGCCCAAAGTGTCCACATATGACAGAGTTGATAGAGGTTGAGTGATGAGGGTATTTAGGAAGTGACAACCTTCAATCTGGGACTGAAAGAACTGGCAAAACACGCAAGGAAAAAAAATGTGTGGTTCTGAGAGAAAGAGGCTTGCATAACAAAGAATTAGCAAGGAAGTAAATAACCTTGATTTCTCACACTGCCACAGAAGCATTCTGGCACTGAGAGATGAGCTGTGGAAATGCGTATTGAGCACAGATGTTATCTTCTTGCTTCCTTCACAACCTGAGCATACACTATGTAAAATAATCATGTTGTCATTTCAGATGCAATTTTAACACATTCTTTCCTGAATAGCATATGTGCACATATGAATACATCCTTAAAACAATATTTCATCACTTAAAAAGTAATATTCTTTTTTTTTATTAAACATTTGCACCTTAGAGTTGATTGCTTTTCTTAAAAAAAATTTCCAAGAAAGCAAATGTTGAATAATTTCAGCTGGGACCATTCTCAGCCTTCAGTTAGGGTACAGATAGTCAAACTAAGTTTAGAATGAACTCTAGTATTTTTTTTTTTTTTTGGAAATAAATAAATAAAGTAATTAAGTAAGGAGAGAATGTAATTAATCAGAAAGGTAGAAAGATTTTCAGGTTAGACCAGCACTGCAAAGACAATTTTGTTCTCCTGCCTACCCCTTTCCCTTGCTAAGAATCTCTTTTTTCTACTTCTCCAGATGTGTTAGAGCCTCTCAGGATTCCTAGGGCCATCTCCTTCATGTTTGTATTAAGAAATTTTCTGGGTTATCTCATCCACCCCCAGTTTCAGACTTCTCCTGGGTCCTAGAGACTTCTGAACTTTTATGCCCACCCCTGATGTTTCCCCCTTACAAAAACCATGTACCTTCAAATCCTTCCTGGAAGGGATACCTGGCTGGCTCAGTAGGTAGAGTGTGGGACCGTTGATCTCAGGGTTGTGAGTTTAAGCTCCACATCCGGTGTAGAGACCACTTAAAAAAAATTCCTTCCTGGAAAATGTTATTTGTCATAAAACACTTCAAAATCATAATATGCAGAATTAATTTTTACTCCCCTAAAACCTAGTCCTCAAATTATAATGTTTATTTAAATGAATAGTAGCGCCAAGTAGTCATACCACAAATTCAGAGCCTTCCTCTCCATCACCTCCCACATCAAATCAGTTCAACAACATACCAATGTCTAATTTAACTATTTCCTCCTCTCCCTCACACCTCACTTGAAGCTCTTAGCTGGTCTCACCTAGATTACTACAAAATCTATTAACTAGTCTCCCTTCCATTGCATTCCTCCAAACTCAGTCTTTCTATCTTTGCACTCTTTCTAAAACACGATTTTGATTAAAAATCAAAACAAAACAAAACAAACAAACAAACAAAACCAATGTCTCCTGTTTCCTCCAAGATAAAACCCAAATCTTCATTGTCAGGAAATTCATATTCTCTGGCCCCCCAAGCTCCTCACACCACAGTCTTATATTTTGCCATTCCACTCAACTTGAAGAAAGTTCTATGCCAGCCGATTAGAATATAAGTATAATTGCCATTTTCTCTTGATGTATCAAGGCATGCTACACTCTCTGAAGTTCCTCAGAGTCATCTTTCCCTGTCTTCCCTCTGGTCCTTTGTCCACACTGGCCTGTTACTCAGTGACCTTAGCACATCCCACCCTCATGAGACAAGTCATGCATTTCAACATCAACACTAAGGAGAGTCGTAATCTCCTCCACATATCCGGTCCTCCATCTCCCCAGCAGTCTGAGGGAAATCCAAACTTTGTGTTCCCAGAGTACTTCACTTAAAGCCCTGACAACAATTAATCATACTTAAAAAAGAAATGTCTTTGCTCCTTAACGAGTTACATGTTTGGCATATGCTCTGTACTCAATTTTTAATGAATGGCATGCGTACATTCAGGCATTTTAATAACACACTTTGGACTCAGGGTATTTGGTGTAACTAAGACTATTTTAGGAGATGTTGAGTGCTTCTATGTCATAGGATGTGAATAAGACAGTGAAGAGATAAAGACAGTGGTTATTGTCTCTTAGTGGATGTGACTGATAGAAATTTCTTTAGGACAATCCATCCTGAAAGTTTAGCATGCTGGAGTATATTAGTCACATTTCTAAAATGATTTTCTATTTTAATTTCTAGGATATTAACCATATCATTGCAAGTGAAGACAAACAAATATTATCATCATTACTATTCAATGGGTGAAGAAATCAAGATTCAGAGAGTTAAAACATTTTGCACAAAGCCACACGGGTAGTGAATAGTAAACTCAGGCTTTAAAACCAGATGCTTCACTATGGTGTGCACACACACACACACACACACCACATACACACACACTGGAATATCAGGCAGCCATAAAAAAGGACAAAATCATGCCATTTGCAACAATATGGATGGACCTAGAGGGTACTATGCTAAATGAAATAAGTCAGATTGAGAAAAACAAATACCATATGATTTCACTCATGTGTGGAATCTAAAAACAAAAACAAACACACACACACACACAAAACCACAAATGAAACAAACAAACAAACAAGCAGGATCAAACCTATAAGCACAGAAAACAAACTGGTGGTTGCCAGAGGGGAAGGGGTAGGGGTTAGGGAAAATGGATGCAGGGGAGTGGGAGGTACAGGCTTCCGGGTTCGGAATGATCATGGTATAGGAACAGGCACAGCATAAGGAATATAGAAAAGAAAAAAAATATATGCGTCAATTCTGTCACTTTCTCCTAAACTAAATTCAATTTAATAATTCCTAACATACTGCATTTTGCGGACACATCAAAAATGCACTGTTCTTTATATGTATGGAAAGGAGAAACCAGAGTCACCCTTAGTTAAGTTCTGCAAAGATAATGAGATGCTTCGGTGAAAGAGTACATTGGCGTTAGAGAACCATACCCCTTAACTCATCACTCAGGACCCAGAGACCGAGAAACTGTGACCCGGCCACAAGTAGGCTAATCAATTCCAAATAATTTACAAAAGTGTATGACCTGTACCAATCTTTATATGACCTGAATTTCAAGCAGAATTTAGTCCGTCCAACTCACTAAACCACCCTCTTAACATCTGCTGAGAAGAACAGGAAAGAATTCTTTAAACCTTTCCCTAGAAACTGATCTTTGAAGCCTTGGGGAGGTTGATCTCAAGGGAGGCATTTGCCTTCTTGCTGGGATTATAGGTCTCTTATGTTTAATGGATGTCATTTCAGGAGCCATCAGGTCAATTAATCTCATCATCAAGGATCATCTTACAGGCTCATAAATATCATTAAAATCACACTGGTGAACTGATGGCTTACTCTGTGTATGGACAAATGATGGATACTTAGTCACAGTTTGAAACAACAGAACACCTGGTACTTGCCCACATAGTGGGTTTAATTTTGTTTCGGGGATTACAGAAAAAAAAACAAACAAATAATAGGATAAGAATAGACAACAGTGTTTCTTTAAAGTTCACATGGTAATTTCCATTATTTTTTGTTGAAGACTGCTGACTGGAAGGAATGAAGTGGTGACAGGGGAGGGGCAGAGAAAAAATGATGGGGCAACAGAGGGATGGGCTGGAAAGAAAACGGCCCTGACTGTGTCCGGGTAGGAGCGGCTACAGGGCAGCCAAGGAGCATGAAGCAGTTTGAGGGAAAGACAGCACACAGACCAGCTTCTAATATTTACTCAGACAAGAGGACAAAGAGATACCCACATTATACTATGGATCTAAATACTTAAAACTGATAAATGAAGCCAACACATTTTAAAAATTTATGCTCTATCCTCCACCCTTAAAAAATATACCTTTATAACAGTAAAACAGAAACACACATAAAGCTAAGATGTGGGAATTTTATTATTTTTACTCATATCTGGGTGTTCTGTTTATGGGATTACAGTGTTTGGATGAAAAAGAAAATAGAAATATGCATATAATAAATTATTAAATATTTATGCAATATGTTTTATTTTCTGCCTGTACTTTAGCAATGTCACTAATTACATTGCTACCAAGATGTTGACTTAATTTGATAGAAATAAAATGAAGGATTAAAAAGGAAAATGTGATTATATTCAAAATGCTCATGATAATAATATATTTTCATAAAAATCACAATTAAAGTGATGTAAAGATAAAGTAAAATAAGTATAAATTTCAAAGTTTTATTCTAAAATATTTAATATTGTCTACATAAGACAAGTAATTTGTAGTCAATGGACATGAAAATTACATTACAGTGAATTAAAGCTACATTTAAACATTATTTTTGTAACTTAATTCTCTTTTAGTAAATAATTTAAAAATAAAAGTACATCGTTCTAGCGCTCAGTGGTTATTTAGTTGCCAAGGTTGTCAAAGAATTGGTAGCAATTTAATTGTGATATTATATGAATTTCATAATATCACCAATTGTTCAGGCTCTGGGTACAGCTGTTGTGAATAATGAACTAAGGCACGGATCCCTATGGCTCCCCCACTCAGAACAAGAGAAGCAAGAAAATGGTCGCTCGGTACTACTAGGAACAGACTAACTACTAGCATCATGCTATCTGAAAGAAAGAATGCAAGTGAATGCAATTGTCTTTCTCTTACATAAACACTTCTGCTGATCAAATAATCCACATCCTCCCAAGCATTGGCCATTTCTCCTGTCGGCTCCAAGAGCATAGGGCAGAACACTGAGACATTTTCCTGAGGTCTGAACGGGTTTGCAGGCAGCACCTGAACGCCGCCTCTGCTGATAGACGTGCGTGCGCTACCGGTACCCAGACGTTGGTAATGTACGAGGCTCTCCTACAGCCCCGTTTCTCAAATATGAATGGACCAAAACTCCCTAGGGATCTAGCAAAATGAAGATTGTGCTTCCAGAGAATTGAAGGAAGGTTGGAGGAGATCCCGAATTTCTAACCAGCTTTCGGGGTCTGTCAATGCTGCTGGGCCAAGCACTCAACTTGAAGAAGAAGGGTGTAAAGTGGATGCGTGGGGACACCTAAGCTGAGGATAAGACTTGCGTCATAAGATGGGCACGATCGTCAAAGGTTTCTATTTTCCATCTTCCTAATTTAATCAACTCAATTCTCAAATGCACACTCGCCAAAATAGTTTAAGGAAAAACAAGTAAGCAAACACTTGCTTAGCTCTTTTTAAGTGATTTACATTTAATCTTCACAGAATGAACGAGGTAGCTAGCCACAGTGTTCCATTTTCCCTGACTTTCAGCTTACGCGTTGTGTGACAGAGAGGTTAAGAGTTTTGCTCAAAATAACGTACCAGTGGAGCCCAGGAAGTCCGGCTCTGGAATTCGAGCCTTTCAGCACCGTGCTGTAAGTCTTTCTCACATGAGAAGGAATGATATATACCCCTCGAGATCAGAACTTCCCAGGAAAGAAGCTATCGTAGTGAGTGAAAATAGCAATAAAATTGATTCCATACATACAGTAAGATTTTCTACTTTCAAATCCAACGTTTACGTTAGCAACTGGAACTAGTTGGGTGAAAAAGATTAGAACCTAACATTCTCTGTATTTTCTTTATGACTATCTGAACTACAATTTCATGGTCAATTAAAGGGTTCCACAAATATTTGAACTATTCCTTAGAAGGTAAAAGGTTAATTTTTATATAGTTCATCATCAGTATGTATTGTGACGGTTTATTTCAATGGAATTGGAGAAATAGATTGCTAAGTTTTTAAAAAATATTTTAAGCTTTATACAACTTTAAATGCATTAAAATATAAGGAAACATATATTTATATTTGTATATATATACACATGCATACATATGTATGATGCATATATATTAGTGTGTATATACATATATATATAGTATGTGACTATACACATATGTATTTATATATATGGAAATATATACAATATGTGACTAAAACCAACTAAATTTATTTCAGGTTTTATTTTTATTTTATTTTATTTTTGGTTTTGTGTTCTATTTAGTTGTATATAAAGTGGTCACTGAGAATAATGTTTTCAACAAAACACAATAACAAAAGAATGCATATTTACTTGTAAGTCTTAGACACCCAAATCTGTGCCAGATGCAAATAGATTATTAGGTTAGTAAACCTCACAATGATAGATCAGTGGTCTTCCTTCTTTAGGGTTAGACCACAGTTACATGAAGTGTATGCTGTTAATTTAGTTTTCATTTCAGAGGACATAAAACTTATTAATAAGTTATAATCATAAGTACAATATAGTCAATGCAAACAATTTTTGACTAGTTTAACAGCCTTAGTCTACATGATTTTCATGTATTTAATAAAAACAGGGTTGTGGGCCACATAGGTGGCTCAGTCGGTTAAGCGTCCAACTCTTCATTTTGGCTCAGGTCATGATCTCAGGGTCATGAGATCAAGCCCTGTGTTGGGCTCCATGCTGGGTGTGGAGCTTGATTAAGCTTCTCTCTCTCTACCTCCCTTGGCACCCCGCCCTCACTCATGCTCTCTCTCTCTAAAAGAAAACACACACACACACACACACACACACACACACACAACAACCACCAAAACAACAAATGAGTGCTGTATGCAGTGTTAATAAACAACGAAACTTCTTTGCCATTAATAATTTTTTTAAAAACAAATCAGCATTTTAAGTATTTAGGATAAGAATCAGACAAACTATTTACTAGCCTGTTGCCTGTTTTTGTAAATAAAGTTTTATTGAAAACAACTTTGCTCATTTCTTTCTGAATTGTCCGTGACTGCTTATGTGCTACAATTGCAGAAACGACTTCATGAAAAAGAGGCTGTGTAATTTCTAAAACCAAAATTATTTACTCTCTGGTCCTTTAGAGAAAAAGATTGCTGGCCCCAAATAATTTCTTTTTCAATTATAATATAATTTTCCAAATGTATCAAAGCTGCTTTGACGACACACTCATACATAGATGCAGGCATACACACATGTACACCCAACACGCATAAGAAAATGACATGTTAATCTCACCTGCGTGTAACAGACCAGGACATCCGATTCCACACGCAATTGAAATCAACAAGGCAACACTCAATGCAACAAATTTTTACTGAGGACATAATATGTACCAAACACTGCCAGTGGTAGGATATACTTTAGAAAGGAAGAAAAGGAGAGAGGTAGGCCAAACTAGCAAGTGCCTGTCACCAGGAAATGAATCCCCAGGAAGAAATATGTGATAACCGGGTATCCGGCTGGGCGCTAGATTAAGAGAGGTCCTTAATCCTGAAAGAGAGCAGGTGTGGCTGCTGTTGGAGAATGAGTGGCAGAAGATGTATATAGAGGCTGTATATTATAGATTATACTTTATATGCATTATATATGCTAAGTAGGCTCTTAGTCATAGAAATACATATTTATTTAATTTGGTTGTAAATCCCAGTGCCTTAATCTCTCCCCTTTAGTGAAAGACTGGGGAAAAGAGTATATTCCAGAAACTTGACCTACTTAGAAGATGAGAACTAATGTTCAGAACGTTTAAAAGAATTAAGCATTATAAAAGAAACATTCAATTAACACCTGATTAATTCTTAACAAAAATTAACATTAACCAATTAAATGACTGAGAACTGATTTGTGATTCTGTGGTATTGATAGGCTAATTAACCATTGTTAGAATTTTGAAAGAGATGACATTTATAAGAAGTTGCAATTAAACTATAAATTCTTTTTCAAACTTAAAAAGTAACCTCCAAAAAATTAAGAAAGTAATGCAATTCTGGACAGTATATCAAGTCATGGCAGAATAAAGTGAAAAGCTGGTGTACTTGATGTCAAAACATTACAAGCCCTTTATGGAAAAAGATGTCATTAGAACTTTACTATATTTAGAAGTAATGGTTCAAGAAATGTTCTATTAAGAATGTAGTGACAGGGAACACAATTCATATGAGGAAATATACGCATGTCTGTTCTGCAGCCAGTGTCTGATAGTTACGAGACTCTGGGGATCTTAATATGTGTTCATCCATTGCTAATGGTGATCTTTTCAGGTAGAAAGAAGGGAGAGATCTCAACAAACTCCCTCCAAGTAAAGGCAATTGGAGAACTGGAAAGAGAAGCAGATAGAATTCATTTGTCTAAGACAATAAATCATATGGATTGATGATATACATATGATCCGTGAGTCTTAAAAAAATAAAAACAATTAGAAAGTATTCTGTTCACGACCACCTTCAAAATTGCTGGCCAAAGGACAAAATTCATCAGCTAATGAGGCAACCGGGCTGAATTCAGTTAGAAAGCTTGGAAGGCAACATATCTAGACAGACACAAGCTGCACGCATTCGCACACACACACTTCAGATGGTCCATTATATGGAGAAGTTCAGAACTCTGAAGTCTCTAAAATTATAACTATTGTTCTCCTATATAGCTGCCTTGTCAATATTTCCACTTGTCTGCCAAACAAACATTTCAAGCTGAGTGAGAATAAAACATAATAGAGCCACTCAGTATTCCTCTCCTCATCTCATAACTTGTATATAATACACTGCAATTTTAGCTAGTTCTACCTTCAAAGTATATGCTTTTTCTTAACACTGCTCTCCATCTCTCTTGTTAAAGCTTTAGTGAAAGCCATTATCACCTTTTACCTAGACTACTCCAGAACCCTGCTAACTTTTTGTCCCTGCAACCGGCCTAACGCAGTTGACTGTTTCAACCAGAGGGACTCTTACGGCATAAATCAGATGTGTTCCTTCCTCCCCTGCTTATAAATAACCCTCTAGTGGCCTCCAGATACAGTAAAATAAAATTTCAATCATCTACTGACACTTATAAGGTCCTATATGTGACGATAGGTGATAACAATTTATATGTTGCTTATAAATAAGAGCAATCCTATTATGAAAGATTCTTCTGGTTGCAACCCAAAGATATCAGCCTTGAAGAAACTTGGAAACATTCTTTTTTTCTTTTTTTCTTTTTTTTCTTTTTTTTTTTTTTTTTTTTAGATTATCGAAGCCTGAAAGAGTAGAGGGAGGCAGCTCTACCCAGGGAACCAAATATGATCAAGACTTTCTTAGACTCTCATTGTGATTCCTCAGCTTTCCTTTAAAAATGTGAATTCTTTATAAGTATATTTTATGTATAAAGTAAAATTTGAAAACTATTGAGTAAAGTTATGCATTATAATTTGAAAAACGACATGGTACTGAAGAACTGAGTCAAACAACAAATCTCTCCTTCCACTCTCCTTCCTAACTCATATGCCCCAGGGGCAACTATTGCGAGTGCCTTACCTGATTTGCAGGCAGTTTTTTTATGTGTTTGTAAATAGTAGACTTATATTATTATTCCTTGAATTGTCGCTGTTATGATTTTGATACCAGACGGAATTGCACAAATGATCTTTTGTACGTTAGTCTGTGAAAAGACAGTAGAAAAAAAGGTAAAATGCTGTGATCCCAGAAATGTGTGAATCACGCCTAACAATTTGTTTATCAAATTAATATTTATTAAGGGCTAATTATGCACAAGTTCTATTTTTAGCATTGTATATAGAAGTGAATATAATTTGAATTCACGAATTATCAGGGTTATTCTTCAATGAGAAAACATAATTATTAATATTCAATAGGGATTACATTATGTATAATGTAATGTAATGATGTAACATAGTAACACAGCAATAACGAGTGAAAAACAACTTTATCATAAAAATAGAAAATAAAAAATATGGATTCTCTTAAAAATCCCTTCTCCTAAACTATATCCTTAAATTAAATGTTATACTCAATTATACGTATATTTATCTGTCATAACACAAGGATTGTTTCTTGAAATCGCTTTTGCTTTTTTTATAATATAAAAGTTTAACTACTACTAAAAAACTGTGAAATTAAAAAAATATATAGGATAAATAAAAATCAACTCTAATAGCATAAGAGCTTCCAAATTCGGTAACTGTTGACATCTTTTCTGTTGCCTTTTCCTAATCACTATAGCTCCTATTTATTTTTTCTGTTCACTTGAAAGTAAGTTGTACATGATACTGCATCAGCCCGAAATACTTCAGTGTATACTTCCTAAAAAGTGTACTTAACATCATAAGTCATTAGGGAGTTGCCAGTTACAACAACAATGTGATACCACTACACACCTATTTCAGTGGCCAAAATTCAAAAGACTGAAAATACCAATTGCTGATGAGAGTATGGAGCAAGAATTCTCATTATCGCTTATGGGGTGAAAATGGAACAGCCACTCTGAAAGACAGTGTAGTAGTTTCTTACAAAACTAAATATACTCTTGCCATAGGATCCAGCAACCACACTCCTTGGTATTTACCCAAATGAGTTAAATTTCTGTCCACACAAAAATTGCACGTGTATATTTATAGAAGTTTTATTCATAATTGGAAAACTGGGAAACAACCAAGATGTCCTTTAGTAGGTGAATGGAAAAATAAGCTGTGGTACCTCTAGACAATGGACAATTATTCAGGGTTATAAAGACAGGAGCTATCAAGCCATGAAAAGCCATGGAAGAATCTTAAATACATATTATTAAATGAAAAAAATCAATCTAAAAAGACTACATGCTTTATGATTTCAACATTCTGGAAAAGGCAATACTATGAAGATGGCAAAAGTATCAGTGGTTACCAAGGATTGGTGGGAGGGAGGAATGAATAGATGAAACAGAGAGGATTTTAGGAAATCAAACTGTAACACTGTATAACACTGCATATCACTGTAATGGTAGATACATCTTATTATACCTTTGTCCAAACCCACAGAATGTACAACACCAAGAATGTACTCTAATGTAAACAATGGACTTGTGGCGATAATGATGTATCGTTGTAGGTTCATTGATTATAACAAACACACCATTTTGACATAGGATGTTGATAATGGGGGAGGGCATGCAGGTGTAGAGACAAAGGTACATGGGAATTGTAGATTTTTCCCTCAATTCTACTGTGAACCTAAAGCTTCTAAAAAATAGTCTACTTTTTGAGGCAGATAAGCTTCTACATAACCAGAGGGCAACTATTAAAATTAGGACAATAATGCTGATAAAATATTGTCATCTAATCTGTAGATCTTAGTCACATTTTGCCTATGGTCCTTTA
Organism: Ursus maritimus; assembly: GCF_017311325.1. Taxonomy (NCBI): domain Eukaryota; kingdom Metazoa; phylum Chordata; class Mammalia; order Carnivora; family Ursidae; genus Ursus; species Ursus maritimus. The sequence continues at coordinate 72,535,861 of NW_024423344.1, forward strand.
TTCATCCAGGATCCAATCTGGAATTGTATGTTGCATTTAATTATCATGTGGTATTAGTCTCTTTAGTTTTCTTCCATTGGAAAGAGTCCTGTAGTTTTCCAACGTCTTACATGACCTTGAGGTCACTCAGCCCCATCTCAACACACATCCACAATGGCTTCCCAAGGCTAAGGGGGAGAAGAAAGGAGGAAGGAAGAGAAGGAAAAAGAAGAAAACTTTTAAATTATTTTATGTGTCTTATATTCTCAAAATAGCCTTATAGGTGGGAAAAAAGGATATACTCTATCTTCATTGATGATATAAAGATAAGGCTTAGAAAAATTAACTGAGAAGCTGAAGCCAAATTACAAATTTTAAAATTAATCTTTACAGTATTGCAAGACAATTGTTGATAAAAGAAAAGCTAAGTTTAAGTTATATTTGGGAATTTCAAGGACAAGTTTTGAAATGATCAAAGCAAATACACTTTCTGGAAATAAAACAAACAGAAACTAGTTCCAATTTAATTCATGATACACACCCATTCTGATGGCTTTCTGTCCATCTATCTATCCATTTGCATGTTTGCATATATATATACACACACACATATACCAAATGTATATGTAAAACACACACACACACACACACACACATATATATATACATATATATATACACACACACATATGTAAGTAACTGAATATACAGACAAGGATGAATGCAATAGGACACTAGGAGATAAGTAAAATATGGATGGTCTTTCACTAAGAGCTTATACACTACTCATGTGAGATTGAGCACAACATTTTATGACCTGGATATTTTTCTTTTCTTTTCTTTTCTTTTCTTTTCTTTTCTTTTCTTTTCTGTTCTTTTTTTTTCTTTCTTCTCTTTTTTTTCTTTTCTTTCCTTTCTTTTCTTTTTTTTTCTTGTGAGAGGAAAATACTCCAGAAGCACTTTAAAAAATGGAGGAGGAAGGGAAAAATGGAGGTGTGACTACCATAGCAATTCATCAGGAAATCTCATTTGTAGAAAATACTGAGATACGCAGTTGTCATTGGACATGGTCTTTTCCTGCACTGTCTTGGCTTTTATGAAATGAGCTTCTGAAGCAATATTGGATATGTTTATAGAAAAATGCTACCTAAAGATTTGTTGTCTCAAATATGGCCCTAGAAAGTACATGGAAACAGGTGAAAGGGAAATTGCTCTCAAAGAAGGAATAGCTGAGATTGTCTCAACCTCATTAGTGCTGAACGTTTAATAGAAGAGATCATATTTGCATGGTCTGCACTCAAGTTCAGAGAAAAGAAAAGGTTTCCTAATGTCCTGGGCTGAGATCCTTGTGACACATTTTATTCAGTCCTTCAGATGGTGTTTCCTCGAGCACAATCCAAATACTGAGAAATGATTTGTTTTATTTAAATACATGTTGCTTTTGAAAGAAATACATGTTTGACCTTTATAAAACATTTCCACCAATTTATTTTCTTACTGTTCATCAAGAGATTTATAAGATGGTATGGATACTACTGATCATACATAAATTAAGTTTTATTGAATATAAGTAACCAAGATACGTGCATGCTCCTATAAAACAGAACTTCCTTGGAGCGCCTGGGTGGCTCAGTCATTAAACATCTGCCTTTGGCTTAGGGCATGATCCTGGCGATCTGGGATCGAGCCCCACATCAGGCGCCTCGACTGGGAGCCTGCTTCTCCCTCTCCCACTCCCCCTGCTTGTGTTCCCTCTCTCACTGGCTGTCTCTTTCTCTGTCAAATAAGTAAATAAAATCTTTAAAAAACCCAAAAAACTCTCTCTTAAAAAAAAAAGAAAGAAACAGAACTTCCTTATATTTGCAGTGTTCCTCGAACTTTTGTGTATATGAATCTTACGGGGATCTTATTAAAATGCAGATTTAACTTTAGTAGATCTGGGGTGGAGCCTAAGTTTCTGTATTTCTAATAAACTCCCAGGTGTTACAACTGGTGCAGGACCTTAAACCACATTTTGAGTAGGAAAGAGAGAACAGGTAGAAATACAATACTGCTGTTTTGGTTTTCATTTACTTAAAAATGAAAAAATACCTACCATATTGGATTCCTACATACACTAGAAACATATCTTCAAATGCCCTCTGTGTTTTCTTTTCTGTCTTTGTGGATTGGTTTTTACTGCTGTCATATCTGTAAAGTTTTCCTTTCTGCTTTTTATTATATTAAACATATAGCCTGGCTTGAACAGTATATAGTAAGCAGGAGATTAGACTGTGTTTTTCTCATGGAAACCCACTTTGCAGCTGATAAAACTCGTAACCACAGACATTAAAAATCAACGTTTTCTTTGAGTATTTTTTTTCTGCACAAGAATATGGTTTCCTTGCATTCTTTAACTATAGATAGCTGCAGTCATCGTGAAAGGTGTGGCAGCCAGTATCAAGAATGAGGTGGCAGATACACAAGTACCATAGCAGGGAAGGTATATTCCCTCCAAGTATCTATTCTTAAAGATAAGTCAGTAACGTTTCCTCTAATATTAGAGTTGTGAGTGGACCAGTATGCTTTGGAAACAACAAAGAAAATGAAGGCCAGTGTACATGCATGAGAATTGTTGATACATTTAAATAAAGATAATCTGACCCAGAGATGAGCTCATTATGCTGTACAACATATAGAAGTCCCCATCAATTCTACTCTCACTGTTTTTAAGAGCACTGCCAATATTCACTATTTTTTAGGATATGTGATTAAAACATTAGATTATTAGGGAGTAGGGCCATTTATATTAAGGATCTTCTGAGGAAAAATTTGTCCATGAAATTTTATCTATATTCTGCCATTAACTTTCTAAGGAGAGAAAATTTTGAATCAGACATCCCAGGATCCGGAGTTACCATGTGCTGTCTATCCCCCAACCATGGTTAAAACAGACCTATGTTCTGATTTATGAAGTTTCTTTTCCTAATGTACTTGAACACATTCAAATCTTACAGAAGTACCTTGGCTTCCAGGGAGATAGGAGAGCAGAAAATCTTGGCTAAGACCCCAGGGAAATTCTGCGTAGAGTACGTGGAGCCTGGCCGTAATTACTCAGCAGGACAACCAACCAGAGAAAAGGAACAAGGGAGAGGCAATGAGATGCAGCAGAGATTGCTCTACACCAATCAAGTCTTGAGGGAGGAGGATTAAAAATTTAAGAAGACAGGAGGGAAGAGGAGGGGTCTAAGCCTTATGAACCTTATGTTGTTTTCTGACCAGCCTCTGTCAAACTCCCTAAAATAAATTCACAGAAAAACAGTAAGAAAATTTACACAAGATAGAAATAGATGAAAACTACCAAAATACTATATAAAACCCAGCAAACTCCCAAAACACCACATCGGGAACTACATTAAAGAGCATAAATGTTGAAGCCATTTGCTGTTCAAACCAAGAACAAGCCTGGGGCACTCGCTATCATTTCTATAATGTATCCTTTTTGGACGGTGTAGCTAATGTGAAATTGAAAAAAAATGAAAACAGAGGAATAAATATCAGGAATGAAAAAGACAATCATCTTTATTTACAAGTGATAGGAGTCTATATCTAGGAAGGGTAAGGAAATCTTAAACCGAATTCATAATCTTAGCCTAGTAATTGTACTGTTAGAAATTGAACCTACAGAAATGACAAGCAGATATACAAAATTGCATAATGTATTGCTAAGAAGATCAAGCTGTAAACTCAACTGTGTGAGACAATCCTGCTCTATTAGTAATAAAAATAATTCACAGCAAATTCTATACACTTGTATGTGTGTTTGTGAAAAAGATACATTTGCAAAAGAATGAAATATAAATGAAACCACGACACACCTAACTTTAATATTACCACAGTGGGGTGGATATAGAGAGGCAATTATAAGGAGAGCTCATTAATTTTTTATTAATAATATTATTTGTAAACATTCATATTGCCATGTGTTATAAATATGATAATATGCATTGATATTATCAATTAATAATTGTGAATGTTAATCATAATTATACCACTAATATTAATTATACATCTTTAATAGGGGTGAGAACATTGAACATGGGATTTACTCTCAACAATTCTTGGCTGTACAATACACTATGGTTTGCCATAGGCACGATGCTATACAGCAGATCTTTAGAACTTATTCATCTTGCATGATTGAAACTTTAAACCTTTATGTTTTTTCTTATGATGAACATATTATTTTTCTTAAAAAGGAAACAAAAAAAATCTTGAAAGAGTTAAAGGTTGGTGTGAATGTATAAAAATAAAGGGATTATAATACTTTCGATTGGCGTAATGGGATTCACTGTATTTTCCCAGATATTATTTCATTAACATTTAATTGAATTGTATCATCCTTTCATGCAATTTGAAATAAGAAAAGCAGTAATTCTAAAGCTAGCTGTGCTGAAGTGTTGCCATTGCTGGGAAAAGTGAATAGAATGTAGGGGATACAGTCTAGCAAACCTAACAGACTTCAATGTTTGCATTGGGCTAGCTGTATGCAAAGGCATTCCATCAGTTTTCACTTCATCATCATGGAAATAAATAAATGATCTTAGGAGCAAGAGTTTACTTTCAGAAAGTGGCTTCCTCTGAAACTCATAGCTATTATACATTACTAAGTTTTATCTAGTGCATTATGACATTTTTATTTTGCTTTAGACATCAGCATACGCTGCAGTAAAAAAAAAAATCAGGTCAATATCATACAAGTTTACACTTTGCACAGTGATATTGAGGACCCTAGGTCAAATATAAAAATACTAAAGATAAAGCTTAGCAGAAAAAAAAAAATGAAGACATAAGGTTTGAATGTATTTATACTTAAATTTCTTCTCTGAGTTCCCAAGAGAGAAAAATTAGTATTAGAAAATAAATAGACCCTTGGAAGGATAATCTCAGCCATCAACTGATTTTATAAGGTATACAAAGTAATTGCAAAGTAATTTTCATGCTAACATTAACATGACTAGAATATAAGTAGGTTTAAAAATTCAACTCAATTTCAAGCATCCCTTCTCAATTTGTTGTTAAGTCAAACAGAAATCATATCAAAATTGCACCCTTTTCTCAACATACTTATTATTTATTAAAGCGTATGCTGAGATTTGCCCAAAAGATGAGACAAAGCAAGTCATTCAAAAGCTTGTAGATTTGTGAGAGAAATCTGCCATTCAGATCGACTTCCAAACTAGAGAGCATTTAGGCAATACAAGGAACAGAAATGGATGTTTTTTCATAGAAATAATTTCCTCAGGCTATAAAATTGCAAATTGCTTTGAACTGCCTTTTATATTCAGTAGGGATAATCAAAATAATATTGCCTGAACTGTGTTGTCATCCCCAAAGCATGCTCTTTAATAATAATACTTTTGTGCTTTATAGAATTTTTAATCCCAAGTATTTGTGATGGTTAAACATTCATCCGTCTTGAAATTGGCAAAATACACAGGTGACAGATAGCACTTTTAGTTTAAAAAATAAATCCTAACAAACAATAAAAACGAAGCAAGTGAGGGTTTTTTATGTTGATTTGATGGCTCAAGAAACCCTTTTTTTCACCCAAACTTGTAACTCTAGTTTCTGAGAGGGTTACCACCCAGCCTTTACAGGTGGTTCTATAATTCAAGGGCTGATGTAATTGTCCAAGATTCAAGTAATGGCAGAGTGGAAGGTGGAGAATGGCAGTACAGTTTAAGAGACGAAACATACAAATCTTCACAACCTGTTCCTACCTAACTTCTTACCATGCTTTCTTAACTGGGGCAGGCTTATTTAGAGCACTGGCAAAATTATCTCCATGAATTCTTGTGGCCTTCCCCCTCTAATCCTCACAACTTCTAGCAGATTATTGAACCTCTTCCTGGGGTTTTACTCAAATTGATTAAGAGACAATTTAATAAAATCCATGTTAGTGATTTAGTTACAACTCAAGATCAATTTATCTTAGTGCTGGACCCTCTATGACATTGAGGTCCATTTCCAAGTCTCCAAGAGGTACATCCCATTTGGGAATTGGGTTTCTTTCTTGTTTCCTTGTGGCAGAAATACAAATTGATAGCCTTAACTCTGAGCTATTCTAGCTTTCTCTTAGAAGCCCTGATTGTAATTGTAGCCTAAGACAAATGTTCAAATACATTTTCAAAATTTCCCTGATGACGCATCTTGTAAGATGGGATTTCTACACAATTTGCCTAAAAAAATGTTCAAGGTAAGAGGCATATACCATGTCCACTAGTCATAAAAACTGAAATTATAAATATATAAATTCTCCCCCCAAATATCTTTAGATTCTTTGTGATCTTAATCAAAATCTCAAAAGGAAATTTATTTTTGATGAACTCAACAAAAGAGTTCTAAAATTTGTGCAGACTCCAGACAATCTTGAAAAAGAACAAAATAAGAGGACTTACTCTGCTAGATGCCACAATTTATTGTAAAGCTATTGTAATTAGGGAAACATGGTATCAACCCAATAATGAATCAATTAGTTAGATGATAGAACATAATTAGGGGCGCCTGGGTGGCACAGCGGTTAAGCGTCTGCCTTCGGCTCAGGGCGTGATCCCTGCGTTGTGGGATCGAGCCCCACATCAGGCTCCTCCGCTATGAGCCTGCTTCTTCCTCTCCCACTCCCTCTGCTTGTGTTCCCTCTCTCGCTGGCTGTCTCTATCTCTGTCGAATAAATAAATAAAATCTTTAAAAAAAAAAAAAAAAGAACATAATTAAAAGCCCCAAAGCAGACATCTTCTATAGAATTTGATTTGGGATGAGGTTGGCATTGAAGATCAATGGGAAAAGGAAGGTGATTTCAATAAATGACTCAGTATGCCTATGTTTAGAAAAGGTATCTTGGCTTACTTCTCATCGTATCTAAAAATAAATTGGAGACATTAATGTGAAAGGCAAAACAATAACATTTCTGGTTAGTCATTTAGGAAAATATCTACACAATCTCAAATTAGGGAAAGTTGTGTTCAACAGGATACAAATTAATGATATATTTTATTACATTTAAATTAAGAACTTCTGTTCATGTAAAGACATCACCTTTGTTACTGATTTTAAAAATACACAAAATGGAAAGTCTTTGTAATACATATACAGAATAAGAGGTCTTTATGATATAAATAATCAACGAAGGATCTAAAAACAAAAAGAGTAACAAACAAACAAGAAAAAAAAAATCCTACAAATTGATAAGAAAATGTCTGACAGCCAATAGAAAAATGAGGATAAGACAATATCAGGAATTTCACAACAGATTAATTTCAAATGGCTGCTAAACATAGGAAACAATAATTTATTTACTGCTTTAGTTGTCACGGAAACATAAATTAAAACCACAGAGAGATACAATCACTGACCCACCAGAATGGTTTAAAATCATCTATTAAACCTTATCTATGAAAGCTGGAGGTATGTACAACCATGACCCAGTAACACTACTAACTAGTATTTACCTGAGAAATACATGCTCATAGGTACCAGATATATGTATAAAAACCACCAGAGCAGCATCATTCACAGTAGCCAAAGAAAAGAAATACTCCACTCATCAATGGATGAACTGATAAATAATGTATATTCAGGTAATGGAATAAAATACAGTAATTAAAATAGCCAAATGTATCCTAGATAAATCTCATGAGCTTGTTCTCAATGAGTAACACTGAGAAGTCAGAAAAGAGTACATGCTTTAGGATTACCTTTATTTAGATTTATTTATTTATTTGAGAGCGAGAACAGGAGCCCTGCCTGGGTTGGGGTGGGGGGTGGTAAAGGGAGAGGGAGGAGCAGACTCCCTACTGAGCTGGGAGCCAATGGGCTTGATCTCAGGACCTGGAGATCATGACCTGAGCCAAAGGCAGCTGCTTAACCAACAGAGCCACCCAGGGGCCCCTAGGATTACTTTTAAAAATTGTTAAAAAATGGTAAAACTAAACTACTGCTTTTATGTTACAAAGCAGACAGTGATGACCCTACGAATTTCGAATAAAAGGTCGTTGGCTATCGGTTGGGAAGATGCCTGAAGGAGACTCAGGAACACTGGCAAAGTCGTATTTCCTGAACTGCACAGTGGAAAACACTTTGTTTTCATACAGCTCCGAAGCCTTAAAGTTAACATTATAAATAATACTTACAGCAACTTAAAAGAAAATAAGTTTCTGATTTTGAAATAATTATATTTACTAAACATAAGAGTAAAATTCCATTGGCGATGCACTTTTAATGAGAACTATTTTGTATTCTAATAACTAATACGCCCATCTTTTCATATTAGTTACTGCTAGACTAAGATCTATTGCAGTGGAAATTAACAGCAAATAAAAGAAAGGGTCATTTATAAGAGGAGTCCACTAGGAAATGCAGAGCTTACAAAAAAGGCTTATTAATGATTTGTATTAAGTGCATTATTTACAGGAACATCCTCAACAAAATTGGGATATTCTGCATCTAATAAATAAATGAAAAGCATGAGGAAATTGTAGAGAAGCAATTGGTAAGTTCTAGCAAGTAGAAGAGACGCATTCAAGTTAACAAAATAACATCAGTTAGTAATTTTAGCAAATGTTAGACATTCATGTTTTTTTCTGAGTAAATTTCAGAAAACATAAACACTAATGTACAGCCTCTCCAATATGTCTGAACTTAGAATTTTCCAGCATAGGCTAAAATACTCTGTTTCAAATACAACACTTTCAGGGAAAAAGTGTTAGAGAAAAACAGAAAACCCTAACAAGAGTGTATGATGGCTGCTTAAAAAAAAAAAAAATCACCAGTATTTCAGTATTTCTAGTTGCCCTATATTTGGTTGTTTTTACACCTCACTGCAGTGCATCATACGATATTTCAGCATGAGTGTTCAGTGTCTTTTTCTTTTTTCAAGTGGGAAAAGAGTGTTTTTGAATGAAGAGGTTGGTGGGGGGGGTGAAATCTTTGTATTGCCTCAACTGTAGGAAAATCTCAGGCTAATCAATTCCAGGAAAGAGTATATTTGGAAGTCGCTGATCTATAAATTGATTCCCTTAAAACGGCCTCATTTATGAATCCCTTGGAAAATATGTGGGTACTTTCAGAATATGCATGTCTTATTTTGCAGGCCACTGTTCTCGGCCACCTCATTTACTTTCATAGCATCAAGTAGCACTGTGTTAGATCATTGCAAATTTATTCATTGATAAAATACTTGCTAAACTTCTACCATGCGCCAGGCACTGTGCTAGGAATCGGGAATCAAAAATACACCAAGTCCTACTCAAAAGAGTTCCTAATATAGATCTTTACATTTTAACTCAGACATTATTTCTGATCCGTGGCATTTATTTTCATTGCCTTCGTATAACTGAAATGTCTGTATTTCCCACTCTTAAATGATATCTTAATCTGTTATAAGTATCTTGGCTGCATGTTTCCTCAGCATTTTGAAGGTATGGTAACATTATTTTTAACCTCTATTCAGTTAATACAAAACCTGCAGATAGTTTGTCTCTCTTTCACAGGGAGTCGCTATGATTCTCTCTGGATTACTTTTATGTTTTTCCCTGTATTGTTTTCTGTAGTTTCACTATAAAGGTATGAATTGTTGATTTCTTAAATTATTACTTTATTTTTCCTGAAACCCATTTCATCTGTTACAGCTAGTAATACATGTTTTCAGTTTTGGGAAGCGTTCATCCAGTATATTTGGGTCTCATCCTTTTGTCGCCACTCTCCCCGTGAGTGCATAGGAACATCCTGTTTTATCTTCCCTGAGCTCTTTTATTTTTTAAGATTTATTTATTTATTTATTTTAGAGAGAGAGAGAGCATGAGTGGGGGGAGGGGCAGAGGGAGAGGGTGAGGGAAAGGCAGAGAAGCAGGCTCCCCGATGAGCACAGAGCCTGAAGTGGGGCTCGATGTCATGACCCTGAGATCTGGACCTGAACTGAAACCAAGAGTCCGAGGCTTAACCAACCGAGCCACCCAGGCGCCCCTCTTCTCCGAGCTCTCAACTGCTCTCTCGGATTTGTATCTTGTATCCCTCCTTTGTGTGTATTCTCTGTGCTACTTTGGAGGTGATTTCCTCAGATCCATATTTCATTTTGTTAATTTTCTCCCTGCAGATCCATAAATGCATTCTCATCATTGAAATAAAGCATTTATGATGTGATAGAATATGTTTTGAAGAAGATCATACTTTATCTTTTCAACCTCCTATTTTGGGGGCACCTTGGCGGTTCAGTCAGTTAAGCATCGGCTCTTAATTTTGGTTCAGGCCATAATCTCAGGGTCATGGGATCAAGCCCTACATCGGGCTCCATGCTCCACAAGGAGTTCACTTGAGATTCTTTCCCTCTGCCCCACCCCCCTACTCACACTTATTCTCTCTCTCTCTCTCTCCCTCTCTCAAATAAATAAATAAATCTTGAAAACAATAAATAAAAACAAAACCTCCTATTTTTTAGAGTTTTCGTATAAATCCATAATCTATATACAAATTTCAAATTTCCAAGATACATAATTATTATTTAATGTCAATTGACTCTCGTATTTATGCTTTCATTTTCAGAAGATAAGGAAGAAGTGTATTGCTATTAGATATGTGTTTAATAACAACTTGGCAGTTTGAAATTCACATAAAGTACAATATGTTTTTTATCACATATCTAGTCTGCACGAAATCCGATGCTACAGGTAAAAGAAAATAATTAAACTGAATAAAAGAGAAACATTAAAATTATTTAGAGCTCTGACTTTTAAATTACAAGTCTCCCGCAGGGTGTAAACAGGCAGATTTCTGATTTTCAAATGCATGAGTAGTGAAGTAAAACATGATGATAGAGAGGGGCTCTTTCAACAAACTCCTGCAGGATAAAACATTTCTGGAACCAACTTGTATACATTTGAATTTTATACTTTGCTTATTTAAACACATTTCTCATTTTTTACAAAATCCCCAATTTCAATTACATTATTGAGAAAACAATATGCACAATTTTATCCCTGTGCTTGATATGTAGTATAGATGCACTTAATTATATTTTGTTTAATTAAGACATAATATAAGGACAGAGTTTATGGAATATGTCTCATTTCTAAATAAAGACACATATGGAAATTTGAAGGTAGTAAAGACCTCAATAAAAAATATTTATTTATTAAATAGGTATTACCAACTTATGTGTGAAATACTGAAACACAATGTTTGGTAACATTTGGATGTGGTCCCTGTTTTCATGGAGTTTTTTGGTTTTTGTTTTACTTTTTATTTGTTTTTAAATTTAAATTCAAGTCTGTTAATATACAGCGCAGAACTGGTTTCAGGAGTGTAACCCAGTGATTCATCACCAACATACGACACCCAGTGCTCATCCCAATAAGTGCCCTCCTTAATCCCCATTTCTCATTTAGCCCATTCCCCCACCTACCTACCCCCTAGCAACCCTCAATTTGTTATGGTTTGCCTCCCTCTCTGTTATCTTATTTTTCCTTCTCTTCCCTTATATTCATCTGTTTTGTTTCTTAAATTCCACCTATGAGTAAAATCATATACTTGCTTTCTCTGGCCGGCTTGTATCACTTAGCATAATACACTCTAGTTCCGTCCACATTGTTGCAAATGGCAAGATTTCATTCTTTTTGAATGCCAAGTAATATTCCATGGTGCATATATACCACATCATCTTTATCCATTCGTCAGTTGGTGGAAATTTGGGTTCTTCCCAGAACTTATCAGAGGAACAGAGTAGCAAATGACCATATTATTATTATTATTATTATTATTACTATTTTATTTATATTTATTTATTTATTTATTTATCTATTTTTTACTGTGACAGTTGTTAATAAAGGGAGGTTGAGGATCAGGGGTCGGTTTGTAGGGCTTCAGGAGGTTAGAAAGAGATTCTTCAGGAGCACAGAGTTGAGAAAGACAGGATAGGTGTGAGGCATACAGAGCAACAAGGGGGAGCTTCTCAGGGAAGAGAACTGCTGATTCAATCCCTATGGCAGAAAGCAGGCAGGAGAGCTCAAGGCAGTGAACGCAGTTTGCACCCAGAGCACAGTGATAATGGGCATGAGAATTGAGGCTGAAGAGGGGGAAAGGGAGAGGCCGTATCTTTGGTGCTACTGGAACATTCATCCAACACCTAACTCAACGACTCTTAAGATGGGGTTTGGAATTGAATTTGATATAGGAAACATTTTAAAAGGGGTACCTATTTAAAATAAAACATTTTTCATTAACTTGAGATTTCAAAATTAATCAGAGAATTTCTCTATACTTGTGTATTCTATCAACAATTGGAAGTATTTGTAGAGAAAATGATTTCAATGTCTTAAAGATCCTCAAAAGTCTCAAAACTCAGTAGCATTTTAATGGCAATGAACATGGTTCTATAACAATGGATCTTCACCAGCAAGTGTCCCAGGTGGGTATCCCTAATTGGCTGCCTACCCCACCCTCCTTTTGATGTATACAGGCGTTCTTCCCATGAACCCACTGGATGCTCATTCCTGAAAGTCATACATTGGGCTTATTACTGTCATGGCATGTTGTGGAAAGACGTCTACACTGAAGACTCTGATGGGCACAGAGCACAAAGTATTTAAACTAAGATACTTTTCTCTGTTTAGTTCATCACGTACCAAAACATTAAGGAGAAGGAGAAAATTCTCTCTTTTGCCCCCAAACAACTTGCAGGGGGAGCCCTGGGAGGAGGAGATAATGGGAAAACTCAAGATTCTCACTTTGTGAAAACCAAGTCTTTTTCTTGCAATTCTTTGATTTGAATAACAATAAAGTCTCTTGACCAAGGCCATCCCAGTAGTCTCTCTCAGGCACTTTCCCCACATATTCTTTCTCTTCATAGATAAGGCCCTTCTTCTAGTGTCCCTGGTTTCCAGGACCTCATATTTATTTCTCTTCATGCTTTCCTCCATTACCTCTTAATATAAATCCAAGAACACATGCACATGTACCCACACAAACACACACACATTATTTTCCCTTGTCTGTTATCAATATATCTTGAAGAAACATTTTATTTAATGTCTAAATCACTTAGCAAACTACAAACTAGTGTCCTTTACCTCAAGTCAGTGAGAGCTCAGGTTTCAAATAATTCATGGACGTGAAGAAATCATTATCTTTAGTCTAGGGAAAATGCCTTTCTTCTTTTAACTGCTAGAATCCCTCTAATAGATTAAAACAACAAAGGATGGGGTAGCAGGGATGAGGAGATAAAATGTAGTCAAGTGCCCATATTGAAACTAGTTGAATATTCACATTCAACTCATTTTCCATGATCTATTTATTATTGGGAATTTATGACTGGATAATAATGATGCTTGTAATTTGATGGAACAGATATTTCTTGGCAGAAAAGCAAGTGATTTATCTGGAAAGTAAACAGCTGTGCAGAAAATAATTTTTTTTGGTAAATTAATGAGGAAAAAACCTATCTGAAATATTTCGGCTTCTAATTTAGAGCTGTATTAGTCAGTGTTTCACCAAGAAGGCAGAACTGCTATGAGTATTTATAAAAAAAAAAGGGGGGGGGGCTTCTTGGATTTAGACTTTACTCAAAGTGAAAGCAGTTGGGGTGATAATGTCTGGAAAGAAGAGCTGAAGGGTCAGACAAGTCAATAACCAATTTTTGCAAAGCACTGTGATATGTTGGGTAGACATGTAGGAACTTATGGGAAAATCTGGAAAGCCAAGGGTGTCCAGCAATTTCAGTGGAGCCATGCGGGGGAACTGGTGCAGATACGTGTGTAAAATTGTTCACCCTCTACCTGGTAGTGGCACTGGTGTTGCTGTCACTCAGCCCAGGGAGCAGACTGAAAGAGCTGCACGTGCAGGAAGTGAAAGCAAGGAAAAGCTGAGAGTCAACACTTCTGTGTCCCAGCAAAGAAACCTTCAGGGGGTAATGACTGCTGATTCACTTATGCCCTCCAAATGTTGCACGGACCTCCATTTCTAAAGAGAATGTGCTGACAATCATCCTGCCTGTATCAGAGTCTCCATTAATTTTTATCACAGAACATTGGAAAATTAAAATGAATTCAAAAATACTCACCCTTCCCCCCCCATTTTTAGTAGCAACCCAATTTCCTTATGATAACCATTGCTCATCAGCCCATCCAATATGAAAACTCTTTTCTTTGCCTGTCATTTTGGGTGTCCAAGAAGCCCAAAGTGGCCAAGTGGCAGTTGAAGCTTCTAATTTAATGGAATCATTACTGAGTTCTGTAGAAGGAGTATTCCTCCTTTGCAAACTAAGACCTCTCTACTGGCAGAACCCAACTTTTCATGAAAAGGAAACAAAATTTTTCTAATAAATCAACAGGGATAGTAGTGAAAGGAATTACTCCCAATTTAATCCTTGATTACAAGACTCTTAAAACCTGGGAGAATTTTGGAGGACATTACCCTAGGTCCATAAAGTATTGTCATTCAAATGGCACAAATTGTCAAGTTGTCAAAAGTCCATCCCTTTATTCTATCAGGACAGTTGCTTCATGGTATCATGGAACATAGTAAGACCAGTGAATTTTATGTGCCCAAGTCCATTCAACAGGCTTTATTTGCAGTAAAATTAGTTACCTGGTCAGAAACAATGTTATGCTCAATATCATGACAATGAACAATTCAGCTGTAAGCCTATGGATGGTGATTTTGGCAGGTGCATTACAGACAGGGAAGGCAAATCCATATCCAGAGCAAGTGTCTATTCCAGTGAGAACAGTTTTGCCCTTCTCATGGTAACAATAGTGTAATATCATCAGTCGGACCAATGCAATCAACCTGGTTGTCTTATTTCCTCAGGGAATGATGCCATCTCATGAGCTATTTCCCAGAAATTTTTATCACCAATTTTCCAATTGCATTTCTTCCAGGTTCTTGACTATCCATCCAAATCATTAGCCTCTGTCCACATATCAGTGTAGATCTGTATTTTGCCCTTTTTTCATTTTAAGCAAAACAAATAAGGTATACTGCTCAAAATTATGCCAACTGGGAGTATTGTCTTACCACTGTTCTTCACTGCCCATATGCTGAAACTATCCTTTCTGGGTGGTACCAGCATATCTTGTAGAACGATTTATATATGAGGCTTGAATTCCTCTTTCTCAAAAAACTCTTCATTGAGACACCATACCACAAACATGTTGTTCATATATCTGACATGTGCCTTCAGAGCCCACTCCAATCATAGTCATCATTCACTAATACAATTTGATAATGGAGCACTGCTGTGTGCACCTAACTTTACGGCTTAGCAAGTGAATTCTATCAGAATTTTGCCCCTGCAACATGAAATTAAAAACAGTTTTCCAACATATTTCCTGGAGCCTCCATGATCAATGTTTCCTTCTGCACTCCTCAGTATGGATTTCTTTACTGGTTTCATTTAATTTGCTTCATTGACAAGTAATCTCAAATTTTGAGTTGAAATTTAGGTTTGTCAGTGATAGATTTGCTCATGACAAAAATGTTATGGTCTTCATTACATTGCTTATAATAACTTCTTTTCATGGTCACTGTCTAAACCAAGTGGAAGAATGGCTTCAATTTTCTTTCTAGGAGATAGGTCAAGTTATTAACCTGACCATTGTTTCCAGAGGGTGAAAGTCAGCCAACATCTGTCTTATACTTGTCTAGTCACTCAGATCTCTAGAGAATGAGAATATGAAAAATAAGATTCTTGTGTTACAGGTGATATTCTTCAGAAAAGTTTATCATAATCTTTCAACTAAGAATTTTATTTTATTTTCTAAAGTAGTATGATTTTAAAGTTTCATACTCAAGCTATTACTAATGATTAGTAGAAGTTCAGTGACTGTGTTATACTTAAGATTGAGTAAGTATTTTTTCAATATAGGCCTAGATAAGGTAATAAGGGGAAAAAAGAAGGAAAGAAAGAAAGAAAGAAAGAAAGAAAGAAAGAAAGAAAGAAAGAGAAAGAAAGAAGAAGGAAGGGAGGGAGGGAGGAAGGGAGAAAAGGAGGAAGGGAGGAAAGAAGGAAAGGAGGAAAGGAGGAAGGGAGGGAGGAAAGAAAGGAGGGAGGAAGGAAGGAAGGGAGGAAGGGAGGAAGGGAGGGAGGGAGGAAGGGAGGGAGGGAGGGAGGAAGGGAGGGAAAGGAAGGAAGGAAGAAAGGAACAAAGAGTTGGCCCTTTGTTTACATTAATTTAGCCAAGAATTACAGTGATTTTTACATATTCTTGACCATATATTTCACAAAGCCTGGACAAGCTTTTTAAAATCATTAATTACTGATAGATTTAAACTTTGCTGTTTTCCTTCCTATAAAAATACTAAAACTAACATCATGGTTACATATAAAAGGTTACATATGGTTATATAAACACATGAAAGTATAATAGGTATGATATATTTATTTATGTGTGTATATATGTATATATATACATATATATACATAATTTAACATCAACATTTTAGTCAAACATTTCCTATTTAAGAAACACACTTTATAATACATGATGTTATTGTAAAATATATTTTTGAACATATCTAAAATAGTTAAAGTTTCAGTTTTATGAATATTCTTGAAACAGACGTGCAATTTAGATTTTGGCAGATGATTTTTCAGAGCATTTTTCTAAATTAGAGGCAGCCAGATGTCATTTATTCATTTTATTAGGAGAATGAAACCAATAGGTAATCTAAAACCTGGCTTCAATCTTTAAAGTATTTAAACTCTTTTTTCATCAAATAGGAAAACTGGTTCAGTGAATTTTTCCATTTTTCATTTCCTTTCTAAATGTAGATAGTAATGAATTCTGAGATAGTAAAATGATAGGTGATTGAAAAGGGGCTAAAACAAAGATTAAAACATTGAGTGATCTGTTAGCTGAGTATTTACGTACAGAGCACTCAATATCAAAGATGGAATTAACATAAAACATCCCACTGTCTCCATATAAGAGTTTGCAAAATGTTTCACTGAAAGAATCGAACTGATTTCTGAGGGGTTTATTCTGAAGAGTGAGTTTGCTAACAAGTCAAATTCATGCAGTCTGTTTCTCCCTCTAGTTTCTCTGCAGTTTAATCTACAAACAAAATCATTCTTGACCATGTGAAATTTTAAACATATTTTTTTACATAAGATTTGGGACATACTTACACTAAATCATTACTTGTTGTTTATTTGAAAGTAAATTGAATTAAATACCTTGTTTTGTTTTGTGCAATCTGACCTACATAAACCCACATCATATTCCTCTTTTCAGACTATCAGAGGTGTTGCTGAGAGTAAAGACCTACAGGCTTGTCTTGTCCAGTAGTTCAACTACTCATGCCTAGATTCCCTAACTAGATTGTTAAAATTTACTGGGATCCTTTCTTGGAAATTCTTGAAGGAGCCATAGCCGAATCAACACAGCATTTAAACACAACATTTAAAATACAGCAATTTTAGAACTGTTCTTAACAGACAAAGGTGCTTTTATTTGTACATGTGAAATTTTTTTTATGCCAAGTTGTAAATATTTCCAATGTCTATCCATTTCATTCAGCTTTCAACGAAGCAGAACAGAGAGTTAGAGAAGCCGTTTATGATCATTATGATAACAGGAGCAAAGCTAAATGTTCCACATGGAGACTGACCCCCTAATCTTACGGATTGGTATCGCCTGCTAACCAATTCAGCTAGCTACACGGACTAGTTTATTAACCGTTGAAGTATGAATGTTTAGGAAATTCAATAAATTTTGATCAGAAGTGAAGAGGTGGAGGTCATTCTGTTTACCTAATGACAGGCTTTTTTTTCTATAAAACATTAGATTATTAATTATGTGCAATAGAATAAATCATGTTTATTTTATTGTCCTAGCCCAAGTCTTTTTTATTTTTATTTTTTTTAGCCATTGTGTGGTTTTCTCTCAGAATCACTCTGGAAAGTGATCATATTCTATTCCTAGTGACTTTGATGGTTTTCTTCTGCATTTATCACTTAAAATGCTTCCTAAATATAGAAAAGATAACTTCTACAGTATAATTATCTGGGATGTCTTATATAAATGGTCTTAAAATAGGTCTCCACTATGACAGTCTTCTAATGCTCTCTTTTCAACTTTTCATAGAACACGCTATATGGAAATTTTCTTTTTATAATTAATTATGGCTTCATGACAAAAACCATAGGGAAGCTAAAAACAAGAAGAGTATCTGATGAATTCTCTGAATCATGAAGAATCAGGTTTTTCTTTGTTAAAATAACATTTGTTTTAGTAAATAGACTGTTTCCTAGAATATCTTTTATTTATGTCTTGTTTTCAAATTTTTCCTGAGTAACATTTTGAAGATTGAGAAGTCACCGCTTCTAATTTTTAATTATGTTTATTCAATAGCCACTTGCTTATTTACCATTGCATAATAGTATAGGGTACATGATCTAAATAGTTCCTTATATTAAATTCCATGGGTTAGAAATGGAATAAACATAGCATGAAGGGCTTCTCTTATATTATGAAGATATATTTAAGTAGCAAAGAGCACACTGGATTTAAAGTCTGACAATACTGTGTTTAATTCACAGATTTCTCCTGATTTGGTGAGATTTATCTAACCTTCCTGGGATTCAGTGTTCTCACCCATAAAATGGCAATAATAGACAATTCAAATATTTAATATAAAGTAATTTCAAATATTAAGTGGAGTCACAGATACCCAATACATAGTAGCAATGATTACATCTGAGCCTCAAGTCCCTTGGGGGGACATTTGAATGGACACCTTTCTAACATAACAGAACATAGACCAAAATGAATCAAACGGGAATCATTTTATAACACTGAAAATGCAGCAATCATTTATGGAACTATAACTGAAAGCCCTATAATACACCAGGTTTCAGGTTTTGTGTGTGTGTGTGTGTGTGTGTGTGTGTGTGTGTGTGTGTATGAACCTGTGCTTAGAAGTTTGGGGAAATACCTTATGTATTTATAGTTCTATAGTTATATATATCCTATAGCAGAATGACCTGCTATCATGAATTGAGAGACCTCTTCCAACCAAATCAATTCAATCAAGATGTTAACTAGTTAACATCTTAATTTCTAACAACCTAGTTTGGATTAATATCAAGTTAATATATATGTATACCAACTTTCTCTTTCTAAAAAAATTTACCATTATTGGTCATTCCTAGAACTTCAGCCAACTTTCTCTTTCCACCATCTATTTAGGAAACAAGTTTTTCCAGAGATTCAAGATATTCAAGAGGATGATTTCAGTGTCTCTCCTATTTTAGAGTAAAGGCAAATCATTCTAAAATCCCGCTCTTTGTTTGTTTAGAGATGGAGAGAGGGGGGTAGGGGCAGCAGGAGAGGGAGAGAGAGAATATTAAGCAGGTTCAACACCCAGCACGGGCCCCCCTGAGGGGCTTGATCTCACAACCCTGAAATCATGACCCAAGCATAAATGAAGAGTCGGTGTTTAACTGAGCCACTGAAGCACTCCTAAAATCTCATGTTTTGGATTACAATAAATCAAGCAACACAGACATGAATTCAAGGAGTTATAAATGAAATTGCACTTATGTCCTGGATGTATTTCCTATTTTTAGTAATTTAGACATTTAATTCAAGTGCATCTAATTTCCTGTCGGTAGAGACTGAGTATTAACGTGCTCTGAAACAACTACTTCCATCACTTCATTGTGGCTTTGGTTGGTATTTCCTTAATGATGAATGCTAATGCTAATGAACATCTTTTTGTATGCTTATTGGCCATTTCTGTATCTTCATTTGGAGAAATGCCTATTCAAATCCTTTGACTAGTTTTTCATGTGGGTCATTTGTCTTTTAGTTATTGAATTATAAGTGTTCTTTATATTTTCTGGATACTACACTATTATTAATTATATATTTGCAACTATTTTCTCCCATTCTGTGGCTTGTCTTTTCACTTTCTTGATAGTGTTCTTTGTTGAACAAAATATCTTAATTTTGATGAAGTCCAATTCACCTCTTTTCTTCTTTGATTTCATGTGCTTTTGGTATCATACCTTAAAAAAAAATTCCTACTTCAAGGTCACTCAGATTTTTATCTATTTATCTTACTCAGAGTCTTATAGTTTCAGCTCTTACATTTAGGTCTGATCTTTTTCGAATTATTATTATTTCTTTGCATATAATGTGAGCTAAGGCTCTAAATTCAGCCTTTTCCATGTGGATATCTAAAAACAAGTCACTATTTTGTCTACTGTTAGTGTGGCAACTTCAGCTCTTTTGACTACTCCCTTCATGAAACCAATTTGTTTTGTGTTTTGTCTTGTTTTGGTTTCTGCATGAAACCTATTAGCATCTTTGAATCTAAAGTAAGTCTTTTGTAGACAGTATAGTTGAATCATAGTTTTATATTTGTTTTATCGCTCCTTGTCTTTTAATTGGAGTGTGATCTATTTATATGTAGTTTATTTATAAGTAAGGACTTAGTTATACAGTTTTGTTATTAGCTTTCTATACATCCTGTGTCTCATGTTCCTCATTTCCTTCATTACCATTTTCTTTTGTATGAAATATATATTTTCTAGTGTACTATTTCAATTCCTTTGAAATTTCTTTTACTATATTTTGTATTGGTTTCTCTGGGAATTGATATCTTAGTTAACATCTAGTCACCATCTTAATTTATAACGATCTAGTTTGGACTAATATCAAGTTAATATATCGTATATCAACTTAATATCATATCTATCTATCTATCTATCTATCTATCTACCTATCGCCTCTCTCATCATTATGATGTTATTCCCACAGATTACATTTTTACATATTATGGGTGTGTCAACCTAGATTTGTAATTACTACTTTAAATAAGTAATATTTTAGATAAGTAGTCTTTTAAATAGGATAGGGAAAAAAGGTGTCACAAACAAAAAAATATATTTATATTGTCTTTTATATTTACCCTTCCCAGTGTTCTTTATCTTTTTGTGTGGAATTGAGTGACTGTTCAGAAATATTTCATTTTAGAGTGAAAGACTCCCTGTAGTCCGTGTGCTGTAGTGCAAGTATGGCGTGCATGAACTTTCTCAGTTTTGTCTGCATGTCTTTTTCATTGTTGAAGAACAGTTTATAGGATAAATAATTCTTGATTAAAGAAAAATGATTTCTCTTTTCAGAACTTTGAATATGTCGTCTTATTTCCTCCGGTCTCCATATTTTCTGATGAGAAGTTAGTTGTTAATCTTGTTGAGGCTCCCTTGTAAATGATGAATGACTCCTGCCTTGCTGCTTTCAGGATTCTTTGTATTTGGATTTGAGAGGTGTTTTGTTTTGTTTTTATGTTTCCATATGTGGATATGTTTAATTTTATCCTGCATGCAGTTTATTTAGATTATTGGATTTGTAGAGGAACATTTTTCGTCAACTTCGGAATTATGTAGTTAAGTATTATTCCTCTTTTCTTTCACTTTTTTCTTCTTTCTTTCTGGGACTCCCATTATGCATATGTTGGTAATCTTGATGATGTTCCACAAGACTGTAAGCCTCTGTTCATTTGTGTTCATTTATTTTTTTTTATTCTGTTCCTCAGACTGGATAATATCAATTGACCCATCTTCAGGGTTGCTGATTGTGTTTCTTTTGTCTGTTCTTATCTGCTCTTGGGATTTTCTAGTGGATATTTTTGTTTCATTTATTGTACTTTCACCTCCAAAATTTCTATTTTTTTAAAATGGTATCTACTTTTTATTGATATTCTGTTCGATGAAATATCATTCTCATAATTTCTTTCAGCTTTTTGGAAATAGTTTTCTCTAGCTCGTCCAAATATTTTAAATAGTTGATTTGAAGTCTTTCTCTAAAAAAATTCAATGCCTGGGCTTTTTCTGGCACAGTTCCTATTGACTTATTTTTCCTATCTAAGGGCCATATTTTCTTGTTTGTTTTTGTTTTGAACATTTTTGTTTAAATTAGCCTTTTTTCAATACTGTAATATAGCAACCTTGGAAATCGGATTCTCTCTCCTCCCCAAGATTTATTGTTCTTGATGATTATTTCAGATGTTGCTGTTTGTTTAGTTAGTGATTTTTCTGAGCTAACTGTAAAGTCTGTGTAAAGTCTATTCTTTGTCATTGTGGCCCCTGAAGTTCCTCTTCCATTAGCTTAGAAGTTAGCCACACATTGGACAGGGAGTTCCTAAAATACCTAGAACAACAACAACAACAACAACAACAACAACAACAATCTTCTAGTCTTTGCCTACAGTTCTGCATATATATTGAAGCATGGTTCCAACACTCACCCAGGCAGTTGACAACTCTCTTTGTCTTTACTTCTTTAGGAGGAAGTTTTCCCTAACCATGTTCAAAACCCTGAACATCTGTGTGGTCTTTTAGATCCTCAGAAATGTGTGTGTGTGTGTGTGTGTGTGTGTGTCTTTTGGTTAGTATGCTGTTTGTTACAACTATTGTCTATTGTCTCAGGAAGCAGCAACCTAATAAATTAGCTTGTAAATATTTTTTGACAGATTTCCCCAGGAAACAGTTTAGCACTCAGCCAGTCTTGAGTTAGGTGAAATAGACGGTCAGAGACAATTTGAGCCTGTCTTCCATGTAACCACTTGACAGGTCAGAATAAGACAGGTCACAGGTTCTTTGTGAATGAGGTCTATCTTCTCCCTCTGGTATAGTCTTCACACTGCTCTTTTCATAGTTACTGCTGAGCTAGGGGACACGGAATGGGACTTTTGTAAGTTAAAATGCCACAAAGTTCATCATTTTCACTGAGGATAAGTCACCCTTTCCCCCAGTAAGCTCTCACAGAGATGCTGCAAGATGATTCATTTCCAGAGTTCTAAAAAAGTTGATTCAGATAATTTTTGCCCTTTTTTTGTTCCTTCTATGGAGGGGTGTCCTCTGTCACTCCAGTTCTATTCTTTCCATCCGTTATTATCTTTTTCTTTATTTCCTTCCTGGTTGGGTTTTAAAATCCATGAGCCATTATTTTCTTGCCATTCCTAATTAAACACAAAATTATCTCATCCTTGTAATGGTATAAGCACCTATCTTTCAAAAGCCCAGTGTTAGATGAACTTACTTCTCTGATTTCTACTAATCAACATCTGAGAAATGTAATGGTGATGAAGAAAGTCCCAATACAGTGGATGTCTTCCCCTCATTCTGTAAAAACAATCCCACCTCTTCCTGCTACTTAGATCAATTACCCATGCGATGATTGTGACTCTGCTTCTCTTCTGTTTCTCCATAGACACAGGGACAAATGGCTGTTACCAAGGGATACATGTGCCCACTTCTCTTGGATTCATTTTTTTTTTTTTTATTCTTCTACCTACTGGCAGGCATTTTCCTTTGTTTTTGTTTCTTTGTCTGTGACATAAGGATGGGGACTTCTCTAGAAGGAGTACACTAGTTAAAATTAAAACTTGAAATATAACACATGGAAGCCGAAAATTAATCATGCTACCTCAAGTGGTGAAGGCAACCTTGGACTATAATAAATATGAAAAGTACTTTGTCATATGTGTTAGGAAGGTATTATTGCAAGGAACTGAATCTATTCAATCTTTTACAAGAGAAAAAGGATTAATTGGAAGGTTGTGTGAGAACTTTGAAAAGGTGAAGGAGAGAAAGAGCAGGTCAGCTTAGAAAAAAATTGGATCCAGGAATTGATGAGTCTGGATGTCAGTTTATTGCTGCGTTGTTTTCCCTTATAGGGCTGGCCTTCTCTCCTTTACCATGTTCATGTTGTCCCAACTCTAAATTTACGTTACCTCCAGTGTAACTATTAATAAAAGCCACTGTGGTATCTGTAGCTTAATTGAAAATTCCAACAAGCAAGAAGCCTACTTGCCCAATGTGAGACCCTCTCTAAACCCAAGACATTCATATACTCTGTCATTCATTTGATTAGTCACTCATTCCCGCACTACTTTTGTTTGTTTGTTTGTTTACCTACTACACGCCAACTCCTGCTTTAGGTAATAGGAAGAAGCAGTGACAATATCAATGAAGCTCCAGGTGCCATGAAATCTGTATTATGCAAGTCTGGGGATTGAGTCCAGAATGGCATGGACTTGTGCACTTCAAGTTTTGAAACCTAATTTTATGAGGGGTATTATGACTGCATAGGACTGTCAAGTGTCAGAATGGGGTCTGTGTGGTGTTGTCAGGAACCCTAAAAAGTGAATCATATACCCCATTAGTACTCCAGAGTCAAAGACGTTATAGTACACATAAGTTACATTTTGTTTTGTTTGTTTGTTGTTACTGTTATTGTTTCTGGCCCTTGGGTATTATATATATATAATATATATATCAGTTAGTTAACATACAGTGTTATATTAGTTTCAGGTGTACATACACTGATTCAACAATTCTGTACATTACTCAGTGCTCATCATAATAAGTGAATGATAAGTGTACTCTTAAACTTCACCTATTTCACCCATCCCCCACATACATCCTCTATGGTAACCATCAGTGTGTTCTTTATAGTTAAGAAACTGTTTTTTGGTTTTTCTCTTTTTTATTTTGTTCATTTGTTTTGTTTAAATTCCACATATGAGTGAAATTCTATGGTATTTGCCTTTCTCTACCTGGCTTATTCACTTAGCATCATAGTATCTAGATCTAGCCATGTCATTGCAAATGGTAAGATTTCATTTCTTTTTTTTTATAGCTGAGTAATACATACATACATGTGTGTGTGTGTGTGTGTGTGTGTGTTTATATCTATATATACAACCTCTACTTTATTTTTCATCTACCAATGGACACTTGGGCTGCTTCCATAGTTTAGTTATTGTAAATAATGGTGCAGTAAACATAGGTGCATATATCTTTTTGAATTAGTGTTTTTAAATTCTTTGGGTAAGTACCCAGTATTGTGATTACTAGATCATATGGTAACTCCATTATTAATTTTTTGAGGAATCTCCGTATTGTTTTCCACAGTGGCTACACCAGGTTTCATTTCCACCAATAGTGCATGAAGATTCCTTTTATTCCACATCCTCTCCAACACTTTTTTCTTGTGTTGTTGATTTTAGCCATTCTGACAGGTGTGAGGTAATACCTCATTGTAGTTTTGATTTGCATTTCTCTGGTGATGAGTGATGATGAGCATCTTTTCGTGTGTCTTTCGGCCATCTGGATGACTTCTTTGAAGAAATGTCTATTCATGTCTTCTGCCCACTTTTAATTGAATTATTTGTTTTTTGGGTGTTGAGGTGTATCAGTTCTTTATATATTTTGGATACTAACCCTTTATCAGATATATCATTTGCAAATAGCTTCTTCCATCAGTAGGTTTTCTTTTAGTTTTGTTGATTATTTCCTTTGCTGTGCAAAAGTTTTCTATTTTGATGTAGTCCTGATAGTTTATTTTTGTGTTTATTTCCTGTGTCTTAAGAGACATATCTAGAAAAATGTTGCTATGGCTGATGTCAGAGAAAGTAGTACCTGTGCTCTCTTCCAAGATTTTCAACTTTTGTTTTGTTTTGTTTTTGTTTTTGTGGGAGAGGATTTTATAAATTTAGATATATTAACTCATTAACAAGTAATTCTTTGTTTAGTGTTAATTGCTTGCCTCTTCAACTTTTTTGAAATTATCATATTTTGGGCCAAGATAAAAGGCTAGGTCATGGGAGTTTCATCTGTCTTTAAGAATAGCAGTTTTGGGGGAGCCTGGGTGGCTCAGTTGGTTACGTGACTGCCTTCAGCTCAAGTCATGTTCCTGGAGTCCCAGGATAGAGTCCGGCATTGGGCTCCCAGCTCAGCAGGGAGTCTGCTTCTCCCTCTGACCCTCTCCCTTCTCATGCTCTTTCTCACTCTCTCTCTCTCTCTCAGATGAATAAATAAAATATTTTAAAAAGTTAAAAAAAAAAGAATAGCAGTTTTGTTCTATTTGTCATTATGGTCATTGAAGGTCTTGGGGAAAGCACACAGTGATAGTTACTTGAAGAAGTTGGTGAAGCGGTGATTGCTGACCAACTGATGGAGTCATGTTATTCTTTCTTTAAGCTACACATAAAGAACATTCACGTCTTTTCTCAGGTGAGCAAGGTTTGACATGGTGACTTGGAGACCTATGCCTCCATCCTTTCAGCTATTTCCACATTGATCAGAGATGTCATTTTGCTGGATAATCAGCAAAAGAAATTAATGTAGCTTTTTGTCTGGATGGCTTTACCTACTTGAAAAGATTAGAAAATAGATAATAATGTATCTGATGGATTTTATATTTAAAACATTTTTTCTCTTAAATACTAATACTCAATTTTGTCTTCTATTTAACATCAGTGTGCATTATCATCTGTTCCTGATTTTAATAGCATTTTTGTTCTGACTTTACACTTCACATATTTCTAAAATTTCCAATTTCCAGTTTCAAATTGCTTTATATTTTTCAAGTGTTTAAGATTTTTTTCACATTCAAAAACCAAACTGTCATGATTTCCAATTAGATGTGTAATTTATATATAATGCATATATGCTGTGTACAATATATTTAAATATTTATACCCATTTTACATAGTGTATTACTTGCATATACAAAATGTACATGTAATCTGTGTATTGTGTGTGTGTGTGTACTTGTGTGTATAAGCAGGTCTTGAAATATCTACACACTCTGTGTTCTATATATTTTGGGTGATATTCATCCCAAGCAGGAATATGGGACTTAACACAGGCCAATTAGAGCATTACATGCTTTTAGCCTCTAGTTCCAGATTTGGCACATGGGCCAGGTTGGCACAATTAAAATAAACTTCATTGAATTCTCCGTCAAATAAATACTCATTTTCTACTCAGCTTACGGCCGTTAAGATATAGCCATTTTGAGCCCACAAAGAGCCTGAGAATGCAGTTAACAAGAGTGAGAGCAGCCCCATTTAATGATGTCTGTGGAACTAGAATCCAGATACACCCTGGTCTTTTCAGTTGCATGAGCTAGTAAAAGAAGCCTGTGTGAGTTGAGTTTTCTGCCATTTGCTTCTGAAACATCCTGAAGTGCTTAAAACCACCACACCTTTGACAGTATCTAAACAAAAGTTAATGATATGTTTGTTAATGTCCCTCAGATCTGATTTGTATATTCTATCTACCCAGTTGTCTTTCTCAAAAGGATACTATCTATTCTGTGGCTACTAAAATATCTGAGGTTTGTTTTTTGTTTGTTCGTTTTCCTTTTCTTTTCAGTGATTCAAGTTGGGCTTCATTTTAACAAGTTATTCATGGGATTGATTAGATGACCATTCATGCTGTGGAAGTCTCTATGAATTCAAATACTATTGATTAAAAGGGATATAATTATTTTATATACTGACAAAAAATTAGGCCATTTTCAATGTAAAACCCACTGATTTCAGATGCATTTCAGGTTCCAGAATGTTAAAAATGAAAGAGACATTCAATGCTCTTCTTATCCTTTGAAAATCCATCTGTAATTTTTTTCTAACTGATCATGCACAGATTTTATTAAGAGTTTTGAGAAATATAAACTGAGAGTCTTTGTGAGAAACAGCAGGACAAACTTTTGCCAATTGTTTGCACAATGGTATACATTCTGGCTAGACTGAGGTGAAGTATATGATTCCAGAGGATTGAAAATAAATTAATGTTTCTCTTGCTGGTTATTTTCCTTACAGGAGTTGAAGTCATACACGAGCTGAATTAATAATCCAAGACAATCTAAACACTGATTTGATATCAAGACTTGAGCCTCATAACCTGATCTAATTTGATAATCTAATAAATTAGCTGGAAATGAGTATAGGGCTTCTTTTCCTAAGTGAACCAAAAACAAAAACAATAACAAAACAGCAAAAAAGAAAGCTGTAGGCCTTCTCTATCTTCACTCCTTCTAAGCGCGCGAGCGCGCGCACACACACACACACACACACACACACCGACACATGGTTTTGGATCTCTGGATTCCAAAGAAGTAAAGAGTTACATCTATTAATTACAACAAAAATAAGTGCAATGACGAGAAGAAGAGGTTTTTCTTCATAAGGCAGAATGGTCTAGATTACTGCTCCAGCCCTTACCAGATCAGAGTTTGTCCTTAATCCAGTTGACAAATGAGACAGGAAGAGAGGGAAAAGAAAGGGGAGAGGTGAGAGAGGGAGACAGAGACAAAGAGAGAGAACCGTACCTTCTACCTTTGGTGGCTGGTCCAGACACCTTCTTGTGAACCTGTGGCTGGAAGGTAAAAGAAACCATATCTATTAGTATTAACTTCAAAACTAGGAGGAAGTCAGGATATTGAGCATTCTGAAGAGCAACCCTCCATAACTAATTCTCTCTTCTTTGGACTGGAGGGAAGGGCTTAATGTAAAGACAAAAAGAAAAAAAGAAAAGAAAAAAAAAAAAGCCCAAAATATCCACCTTCCTCCTTCTGGAAGAAAACAAAATGTACAGATTATCAATGTGTACCTAATGTTTAACAGACTTTAGGAACAAATAACTATGAAACAGTTGATACATACATTACTATATTTGGGGTGAAAAACTCATTTTAAAGAGTTATGTAGCTGATTGATTCTTTCAGCATTAAGTGGAAGCTCAAATGTTCATCTTCAAATGCAGGACTTTCCATAAATACTGTTGGATTCTATTGAATCATCAGTGTCCAGATTTTATTCTTAATAAAATCAGGGAATAGTCTTCAGTTAGTCCTTGGATTGTGGTCAAAATCAGAATACTTAGAGCTTATAAATGAAAACACATGACAAATAATTGTTTGAAAATATGAGAAATTGTCAAAGGACTTTCTGTAAGTTTTCTCCTTTATTTACATTATGTGAATTATTTCAACACCTTCTGTTTACTACCATACATTGTGTAATGATGATAAACTAATCTGAAGAGGGACTTTAATTCATACTTACATATATATATATTTGTATATATGTATATATATCTATATACACACACAAATATTGTATTTGTGTGTATGTCTTTATATTTATGTAAATAGCATCAAGTGAGAAGATAGATAGATATCATTATATAAAGTCTATACTTACAGTAGATCTTTAGACAAGGAAACTCCTTGATTACTGTTGAAGCTATGTCTGTGAGTTACATTTGACTCTTCCTAATTGTTCTTCGGAAAAGACCATTAGTGATCAGTTCAACTTTCTGAGAGAGGGAGATCCTTCTTCGTCTACTGTGACTATTTATTGGGAAAGCCTCATCAAACATAACTGACAATATGCTTCTATTTTAACTTACTGTCACTATGGATTTAAACATAATGACTCAAGCTTATGACATACTTCGCGTGACTTTTCAATGTTTCCAGTGTGTCTGTATCTCTCTTTGCATTGAATAGATCTTATACTGGTAGTTGAAACTCCATCAATATAACGTTATACCAGACAAAGTGAATATATTGAAAGAGATCTGGGGTGCTTGTGTTATCTATTTGACATCAATTACTCACATTTTTAGAATTGTTCAAAAAACACTGCAAATATTGTGATCCTTACATACAGGATGTTTAAGATAATGGTTGTAATTGGTTAATATTATTAAACATGTGAGCATATAATTGACATCTTGTTTGGCATGAAACATTTCCTTGCCTTCCTCCATTTTATTATGAGTTTTTTCCTTAGATTCAGGAAAGATTAGAGAATAGTACAAAGCACTCATAAACCCTCTACCCAGATTCAATATTTGTTAATATTTTATCTTCTTTCTGTCTCTTTCTTTCTTTCTCTTCTTCACTGCCAAAGACTTAGAGTGCTGTTAGAAATCGCCTAGTTGGGGGGCGCCTGGGTGGCACAGCGGTTAAGCATCTGCCTTTGGCTCAGGGCGTGATCCCGGCGTTATGGGATCGAGCCCCACATCAGGCTCCTCCACTATGAGCCTGCTTCTTCCTCTCCCACTCCCCCTGCTTGTGTTCCCTCTCTCGCTGGCTGTCTCTATCTCTGTTGAATAAATAAATAAAATCTTTTAAAAAAAAAAAGAAGAAATTGCCTAGTCAGGCAGTAGGCACTCCCTGGGGTACAGAAGATTGAGTGTGAGTGGATAGAAAAATACACCAGCTTCACTATCCCTTGGAAAGAAATTCAAAGTCGTATTTAACCTGGTTTCTCAGTACTTCCCCAGTGGGAATGTGCCTTTGTTGCCTGCAGAAATAAGTTTATAATTAACATAAATTTTATTGGCCTTCCTCCATTTCTTCTTTCTCTTATTTGTGCTAGCTGGTATCACCTTCTATACAAACTCAAGTTTGTTTCAATGTCTGCTTTTGGAGAGGCTTCAAATTTTGACAAATGGTTGCTTCATTGTGCCATTTAACCTAATTCTTATCCCTTTTAGTTTTTACAAACAGGAAGTCAGTTCCCAAGTCTTGCTTAAAATCATGATGAATATTTTGGTTTAAAAAAATGTGAATTTCATACAGTACCAAATCAGGAGACCCATAATATCAGTTTTCCCAATATCTATTATGCAAAATTTGACCCCTTGGTTACTAAACAAAATTCTGTAAGAAAATTAAATAGCTATATGCCTACGTATCAAAGAGATAAATGCGAAACAGGCACTTGGTAGCTCGTCATCATGAAGTGATAATTATTTGTTTACATGAAAGTTTTCTAAGGGAGGTGTATTGGGTATCAGAGCTGCACACCCAACAAGATTTACTGAATCAAAGAGAGTCTACTTAAGGTTGCTTTTAGCTGGGAGCCAAAAGGTAATTTTTATTGTTACTGTTGGAAACTATGAAAGAGAAAAATAGAAAGTAAAAATCTGAAAAGAATTAGTAAGTGTCTAGACTGTTGTGTTGGTAATATAATTTTAGTGAAGATTTAGTAATAATAGTGAAAACAGAACTTTTGAAGTTATATATATATATATATATATATATTGTGGTTATATATATGTGTGTGTGTGTGTGTGTGTGTGTGTGTGCGTGTGTGTGTATGTCAAACATCATACTGTTTATATACAATGATTTTTTTCTTATTTTCATTTTTTTCCAGGGCTTATGGGAGGATTGCCTTCTCCAGGCTCCCTTGTGGACCTATGGGACTAAATGGCTGTCCTGACAACTGTCACTTCCTGGGTCGGTCCTTCAGGCCTCCACCTACGGCCCCACATGCTCTCCGTCCTTCCTGTTGGCTTCATGTACAGAATCCAGGGGGATACTCAAAAGTGCAGAAGTCTGTGCAGTTACTAGATTGGAGGAATTCCAATCCCTGCCAGAGCTCCACCCCAGTTCACCCTTGACCCTTATTGGAGTTCAAAGCAAATTACAAGCAAATCATTTGTCAAGCCACTGAGATTTTGAGATTATTGTTATAGCAGTTAGCATTTCCTGGCCAATCTGACGGGGGAGATATGGAGAAGAAAAATGGGTGACAGAGGTGATTTTATGGAAGATAACTTTCCAGTTGGAAGAGGGACTTAAACAAAAACAAATATCCACCCATCTTAAGAAAAACACTTGGCTCTACAGATTCTAACACAAAATTTGACTTATTGAACCATTTGTATCAGAGCAAGGTTGCATTCTAAAGTGAATAATGAACAACGAGATTGACATTTATACCCACAAATGCTATTTCACACTTGGAGACTTTTGCGAATGACTTTTCAGTAGTCAATGCCTGGATGCCACTCCGAAGCATAGAACATACCATTTGTCCATCGGGTAGTATCATTGATCAGTGTTACTGAACTGTCAATGTATCTGTGTCATCATAATAAATCATTTTCCTGGAAATTGTTACGATTAGACTTATAAGAAATAAATCAATTTTACTCTGAAATATCCAATTAAAAGAGGTTTCAGAGGCACCAAATCATCTCTACAGGCACAGATATTGATGTCTATCTCGATGTATCTATTTCTATCTATACACTTCAGCCTCGCTGTATGTTGAATGTTGGTACACTGCTTCCAAAATAAATATCTTGTCACTTGTGACTGATTTTTATGTTATAGGGTACAAAGAAGATCATTAATCTGAATCGGGTTAACTGAGCCATGAAATAAGGCTGGCATTAGGTTTTAAAAGAGTGTACTCAGAATACCCTCAGAGACTCACTGTTTAAAATCTGAAAAACTTTAAATCATTTAAGAACTTAAAAATAACTGTAATTAATAGTTTATAACTAAACATACTGGCTTGCAGTTTTATATCTCTAGTACTTTTTTATTCTCAGTATTATTGAGCTGTTTCCACAATCTGAATGTGATTATAAATGTTCTTTGTCTTCACCTATTAGCTTTCATATGCTGTCTCCAAACATTCAAAATTAGATCTACCTATCTAAGATGACATGACTTATTAAGTAACTCTCAAGATAGTGTCATTGCTAGAGTTAGAATACTTAAATATTACCCATGATATTTTTTAAAAAATTTATTAGAAAGAATACTGCATTCACAAGAATATATTCAATAAATAATTATTATTACCTATACTGTTCCTTTATAATTTGTTACATTTGTGCCAGGTACTTAGGGTTTTAATGCAGATTACTTAGGAAAGTTTTGATTGCATGGCAAGTATTGTATACTTTGTACTAAAAGATCTTGAAGTAATTTCTATTGCTGCAGGATGTACAATGTTACATGTGATTTAAAAGGGTTCGTTAGTTATTCCCAGGAGATGACTGGTCATGTTTTATAAGTTCCCCTAAATAACAGCACCAGCAATGGGGAAAGTCCTTTGGATGGAATCCAACTGGAAGTAGCTATAGAGTACGGCATAGAGATGTATGTTTGTCTCTTCGTTGTTATGGTTAATCCCAGAACGGTGCAAGTGATCAAAGAGGCATGGGAAGGTGCGCCAGAGCAGTGAAAGTGGAGAAAGGGTCCCTTCACTTCACACGACACATGCAGAGAGATGAGCCCAGGTCCCTAGAAGCCTAGGTCCCATGAGCCTAGACGTAAACAAGAATTTGGTGCTATCAGAGAAGTCCTTCCCAAGACATTAGGGAGGCATTCCACAAAGTTCAGAGTCAAGGGACAATTCATGAAGCCCGCCTACATCTGACCCAGCACTCCAGGAGGGCCCACCAGCTCCTGCTGTTCTGACCTCGATTTGCAGCTTCCTGTCACCAGTGGCCCAGACTGGAGCCAGACTGAGCATGTGGCCTGTGGGAGATGGTAGGATAAAGGAGCAGGAGGGGGGGATAAGCCGGAGCCAGCAGCCTTCCATGAGGTGAGCCACTCCCTTTATGCTGCAATCAGGGGGTGAAATCTGTAACACCAAAGCAGCCTCGGCTGGGAGAAGCTAATGACAGAGGGTGGGGAAGAATGTCTCATCTAGTATAATTATATTTTCTCAGAAAAGGAATCAATGGCAAGTAGATACAAACAACTAGCTTCATTATTAAAAGTCTGTCTTTGGCTCAGATACAATCATTTTCTTGAAGTAGCAGAGAAGATTGTCATTTCCTGTAAAACAGCCTTGCAGATGGGTTAAAAACAACAACAACAACAATAACCAAAAAAAACCAATCAGTCTGAAAAAGTTCACATGTCCTTCCCACATTTATCAATGTCATCCAGCAGCATTTCTTAGGTTTTTCCCACACTCATCAATGCCATAATGATACTACAATGAACTCAAGTAGCCTTAAGATTTGAGTACTGTTTCAACAACTCATATTTTATTTTGTTTTTAATGATGCCAGTTAGTTTCTTTTCCAGTGTCTTTTATTCTAGATATAGCAGCATTACTTCTTCTTTTTTTTTTTAATTTTATAGACCAGGACCAATTATTGCCCTCTAATAAAGTTTGATTCTCAGAAAAATCTCAATTTTATAGAAGGATAAAAAGAGGATGATCTTCCTGTTTATTATTTCCTATTTACTGAAAATTCCAGCTGAATGCAGAGTTGGAAAGTCTTGTTTATGTAAGGCTGTGTTTCACCTGCACTAACCTTCTGTGTGATCTTAGACAAGCCAGTTAATCCAAAGACCTTTGGTTTTAAAACTGTGAGATTTAAAATAGAGACTCTTGAATTTTCTTGCCTTTGCAAAATTCCAGGATAAGGTGACCTAACCTAATTTATTAAATACGCAGGTACACCGAAAGAAAAATAATCACTTGACGCTAATGTTCAGTTCTTCTCATCAGATAATTGGCCATCCTTATAAATTCTCAATAACAAGAGGGTTAGCAAGGAGTTATGCTTGAATAAATTAAACTCACATTTTTAAAAAAAGGATTTAAATGTTACACTGGATTAGTTTTTTGGATTCACCTAATTTTGGGAAGTTTTAACAGTCTTTTTTATAATATAGTATTGGCATATTATTGCAAATGGAATCACAAATGATAACATTTACTAGCATTGGCTATTTGCTAGTTATATAAAGTGTCCTAGCCATTATTATAAGCTTTTACATATTTGTTAGCTTTGAACTTAATTGGTGGGGAGGGAGACATCAAGAAGACAGGTTTTAAGTCAAAATATTGAAACAAGCATACCCAAAATATATTTATGCATTTCAAAGTCAACAAACATTCTAAAAATTCTTGTGATGGTGGAGATATTTTGCCAGGAACGTAAGGTAAGTTTTCTGGGATTTTGAATTGGACACTCTCTTGATGTCTTGGGACTTTTTTCATTCATTTCCTCAATGTATACTTCTATATCTTAATAATTTACTGTTGTTGATTTTATTTTCCCATTTGCATTCTGACCCCAATATTGCATTTAGGTCAGTACTCTTTGTTTCTATTGGGTGTATGTGAGGATGCCTTTTGTCATGGCAGAGTAATGGTCCCCACCTACACTGACAGCTCCCTCCCTCTCCCTTCCAATATTCTTTTCCGAACTCAACAGCCACTCTGATCAGTTTTCACTAGTGCAAACTAAGAGGAAGTTTTGAGGGATAAAAAATTAAATATGTTCCTTCATTCAAGTTTTAAAATTTTTTAATAGAAAAGAAAGAAAAAGGAAAAACATCCTCATAAAATGTGCATGGCATAACAATTCATGTACCCATAATACTGTTATGCTTTCCCAGCTACTTGAACTCAGACCTGGCCATGTCATGTGTTTGGGCTTTCTTGCCCATTTCACCATTGCACATTCAGTGTGGGATTGACAAATAATATTTGTTTTCCATAAGTCTCTGGATTGAGAGGCATGTATGAAAAGACACATCCAGACATGGTGTAGATCAAGAGAACCTGGATTCTGTGCCTGCAGTTGTGATTGGGTGAGGCTCTGATGATGAGCTCCAGTGACAAGCACAGACACGTGGAGGGGAAGTGAATAGTTATAGACAGGGGGGGACTGTGGCAGATTGATTACATTGATGGTGGAAGATCCCGCTGGGTTGTACGATCAGAAGTTTAGGAACAGATACTTATTCACAGATGTAATAAGCCAAATATGTCGAATATTCATGTACTTACCCGAGATTTGGGGATTCATATATTGTGTCCAACACCTGAGAGCCCAATGCGTTAACTAAAGCCTTATCTGCATGGGTTCCTAAAGACAGTGAGTTTGAAAAACCAGAACTTTCCTGGTTCACTAAAGAGGTGGGTAGGATATAAAGGCTCAGAAAATGGGATATGGGAGTGAATAAATTTTGTGGAACCAGCCCAGCCACTCTGTAACCACAATGTCCTCCATGATGGCTGCCTTTCTAAGGCTGGAGATAGAGGTAGGAGCAGCACTGTGAAATGTGGCTCCCTGATTTTAGTAGCCAAAGCGTAACAAAAGTCAAGTGGCTCAACTATGTCACTGTCTCTTGACAGTGAGAGACAAAGTGAATACCATTACTGTGAAAAGTAACAGAGACCGAGGGATTTAAAAAAAAAATGTTGCAAACCTTAGCAATCACATGTGGTGGCTAACTGAGCCTTGGCTGTACGAATGAACCCACAAGCTACCTACTAAAGTAACACTTCCCTATTCAAGCAGAAAATTCCCAGGTCTGGTTGTGAGAAGCCCAAGTGGAGAAACCACTACAGGAATTCATGGCTTCTTATCTAAGTCCCAGAAAATGTCCCTTTACAAACCTGGAGTTTCTGGACAGAAGGAGAGCCTAAGTCCTTTTGAGAAAAAAAAAAAAAAAAAAAAAAACCTGCAACACAGT
>NW_024423344.1:72571941-72632998 GCF_017311325.1 Ursus maritimus
AAAAAAAAAAAAAAAAAAAAAAAATCCTGCAACAGAGTCATACCTGTATACTCTGAATCTTCCTCTAAGCAATTTTTGAGGTTCCTGTGGCCATTTATGGAGGTGTCAGTATTCCAGCAGGGAAAGAGACTCTCTGGAGATTATTATATTTTGAATTTGAACTGACATTAATACCTAAAGACAAAGTCTTCATCATTAGAGGCAGCGTGGTCACTCTGTGCCTATAGAGGGAGTCTTGGCCTGCTTTCATTCTATAGTTATGTGCTTAGCCTCAGTACATGTAAAGGAGATAAATATTCCCAATTATGGACAGATTACCTATATGGTTGACAGACCATGGACTGAAGTAGCAATAATGGCCCCTTAATCCCTCACTAAGATAATAACCAAAAGCAATATTGCATTCCTGAGGACTTTCAAAGACTTGCAAGATTGAAGGGTAGGGATTCCTATTGCACTCCCCTTCAACTATCTTATTTGGTCAATGCAAAAGACAGATAGATCTCTTACACTGCCTTTGGATTTTGGTAAACTTACTCGGTCTTGATCAATCACAGCTGTTATTTTGACGTGGTATCTTTATTCAGCCTACTAGAACTTGGTGTGCATTTCTTGACCTGACAAATCTGTTTGCACCAAAATTCACATAGAGAGAAGCAATTTGCTTCCATCTTATAGGACGGCAGTACATTTTCAGTATTTTATTGCAGTGCTATTTCAATTCTTTTGCCCTCTATCATAATGCAAGCTTGAGAAAATTTGTTTTCATTCTGCACCAAACATTACAACAGTCCACTGATGATGTTATGCTTATTGGACTACCAAAAAAGAGATAGCAAGCAACTTCATGCCTTATTTGATATCATATATACCTGAAGGAAGATTTTAACTAGAGTTATCAGTATAAACTCATGATACATATCCTCTGAATAGGTTTAAAACAATATCCAGTGTCACTGAACATACTTAGGGCCCAATCTTCACCTGGTGTGGTCACCACTTTCATACAACTAATTACTCCCAAATGGGCACACACTAAGCAACTCCTGATAACATACAATGGCAGGTGTCATAATACGTGTGTTGTATTATTGCTACAAAATGCAACATGATCTAGTCTCAAAGAAACAGAGTCAAAATCTGAGTGCAGATTGCAAATATGATTGTTTTAAAAGGAAACTAAATCTAGAATCTTCAAAATTTCATTATCATGGGGAGAAAGACCGTTGGAGACTATGGAGAGTAGGGAAAACTAATGGCATAACCCTTGCAAAAAGCGTGTCAAAATGGACTTAATCTGGAATAGAAAAACAAACCAACAAAAAAGTATAATAGACATTCACAACTATAGGGGAATTGGGAGTTATTCAGCATATTTTAGATTATGTTACTGAATTGGTATAAATTTTCTTAAACATGGTAATGATATTGTATTTATAAAAACAATGTTTTATGTTTAGGATATCCATGGAAAAAATGTTAGAGATATATTATGCCTGCTTTTAAATGCCCATACTTTTTTGACTCAGGAGGAAAAAAAATGTAGCACTAGTTTGAGGAACATATCTGAGAACTACTGTAGTTGAACAATGTACACCACATCATTGTATTGAGAGACTTGAAGGGAATATATTCCTTCTAACATTTGAGGCAAGATTCTTATTTTTCACAGTTGTCCCCTGCTTATCTGCAGTTTCGTTTTCAGAGATTTTAGTTACCTGGGGTCAACCACAGTCCCGAAGCAGATGATCTTCCTTATGATGTATCACTAGAGGTCAATAGTAGCCTAACATTATGTCACAATGCCTGTGTCATTAACCTCACTTCATCCCATTTTATCATCTCACATCATCACAAAAAAAAGGGTGAATATAGGACAATAAACTATTTTGAGAGAGAGAGACCACATGCATATAACTTGGATTACAGTAAATTGTTATAATTGTTCTATTTGACCATTATTGTTGGCAGTCTCTTACTGTGTCTAACTTGTATATTTATCATGGGTATGTGTGTATAGGAAAAAACATAGGATATATAGATTTCGATACTCTCCATGCGTTCAGGCATCCAGTGAGGGTCTTGAAATGTATCGCTTGTGGATGAGGGAGGTGCTATATTGTGATGTTAAGAATTCAGGTATTTCACAATATAGGAGAAATGTTCTAAACATATATTTCCATTTACTCTGCTGTGAATTTCTAATATAAAATATTGTTCATATTTTAAAATTTGAACTGGACTTCAAAAGGTTTTATTTCATTAAACTAATTTTGCTGCTATTCCTAATTAACATAGCAAATCAAATGATGTTGCTCTTTTTATTACCATGGTCCTGCATTTTAAGTTAAAATGGTCTGGCCCCTTCAAGTTACTTGTAACTAAAATTCACAACCTGGATGAAAATATAAGTTTTGGAATATTGACTTCCTGACTATAAGTCAAATTTATACTTACACAAAATTAGATTAAGGAAGTATATAAGCTTAGAGACATAACAGAATCGATGAGCTGATTTAACAGAGTAATCCAGCTAAATTATTAATATGTCAAAATAACAGATTAATTACAAATGATATAGCATCCAATGAATAGTACTGAAGTGAGAGTAGTGAAATATATGATAGATACATGTTACATATATTATCAAAAAATAATATTTTATATAATTTTGCTAAGAATATGAATATTATTGGCTATTTATTTTCCACATCGCTGAAGGGAATTTGAAACATAGGTTTATTATTATTCAGTTGAAACGTGTATTTTTCTCTCTTCAGAGTGTTTCCTTTTTGATCCAATTTCATTTCCTTTATAAATTAATGGCTGTTCACTGGATAATCAGATGCCTTCAGCAGTAATAGTTAAGTTTCATGTTTTCAGCAGATGCAAAGATTGTTAATTTCTTCTAAGAATAACTAAATTGAATTCCATTGTGTCCTTAATGTTGTTATATAATCACCCAATGGATTTACTTGCAAGTAGAAAAATCTTGCTTGTTTAAGCTTAAGCCATAAAACATTTATTAATGTAATTTTTATTAAGATTTTTCATTTTTCTTTCAAGGAATTCATCTTTCAATGCTTGCTTTCTCTAAAACAGTTACCTATAATGC
Source organism: Ursus maritimus (assembly GCF_017311325.1). NCBI lineage: Eukaryota > Metazoa > Chordata > Mammalia > Carnivora > Ursidae > Ursus > Ursus maritimus. Next base: position 72,575,057 of record NW_024423344.1, read on the forward strand.
TATGAGATAGTATTTCAAGCTATGAAATCTTGGAGTATTTTAGAAATGCAATACACTAGGCTTTTGAAAGAGTGTCTTCAAAGTTACAATGAATAATGCCACACAGCCTCATTTCTAGTTACCCAAACAGTCTATAATCTGTGGAGGTCATAATAAGGATAAAGATATTTACCCATCTGGTGATAGAATCATGTCCATATAGTCAAAGAGTTGGTCATTACAATTGAAATGGTTGATCCTGATCACTGAGAGAGCAAAATGTATTATCTGCTCCAAGATAAATCCTTAAAACCTAAAACTCAAACTGTGTAAGTTACCCTTCCTCTACTACATTGCAGTTTTATCCTACCCATTCATGGTGAAATGGTATTACTTCAAGTGAATGTTACACCAGAGATCTCTAAGGATCCTAGTAAGTATTGGAGGGTTTACTCGAATCAACCAAAATAAACTCAAACATATGCCAAGAACAGAAACATTAGTATTAAACCAAATTACATTGACTATTTGATGTAAATTTTCAGAAAATAACATTATGAGTAGATGAATGAAGCAAGGAGAGCCATATCTGGAAGAAACATTAAAGAGAGATGATTTAAGAGTTTTATTTTTTTCCCCATAAGCTACATGTTAGATTCAACGTTGTAATCTGAAATATCTATTGCCTTGATTTTCTTACCATTTGATTTTTCTTTCTTGTTAAACACATATAATGTTATTTAGCTTTGGATCCTTCAGTGCACCCTCTTTTTCCGTTTCCAAAATGTTGTTTTGGTGGAAGTCAGCCCAATTTCACAGATTTTTGCATGCTGACCAGAATGCAGATGTGTCTCTGCAATTTTGTTATTTTCTCAAATACTTTCACTTACTCTGCAAACATTTGGAAAATTAAGAATTGGAGTTTCTATTGAGTGTGACACAGTTTTAGTCAGTTTTGCTGAATGTGATAATTAAATACCAGTTGCCTGAGCATAATATAAGTAAACTACATACTATTTTAATGAGTATATACAATAAAGTATGAACTAATTATGCACTAATAAACATGTATGCATTAACAAATATCTCCATAATTAAGATAGTAACCCACCTTACAGGAGTGATATGAGATTCCAGTGTATAAATGGAGAGCATTTTGTAAATTGCAAAGCTTTGTCATTTTAGCTTTTACCAATAGCAATTATAATTGATAGTTAGAATCATGATATGGATACTCTGATTCATTATCTTTGAATTATTGAAAAATTCTATTCTTTAAAAATTTATTTAAATAAAATTATTTTTAAAAAATTATTTAAAAATTCTACTTCTAACCTGTACGTGAAACCTTATTATATACAAAATTATTATTTTAGTCACAATCAATTTTATTTACTACCTCTTTTTAAATAATAGATGTCACAAATAAGATGAGGTTTCTGTAAATCATGGCCTAAAGAGGAAAGACAGGTGTTTTGGTTTGTTTTGTTTTGTCTGGCAATTAAATCCATCTTTATCTTCGAATGCTCATAATACTTGCTTTCACCATTCAGTCTGAATAATGGAGTTCTACAGTTTTTTCTAACACTACTATATAATAATGTGTTCTAAGTATGGTGGGTGATACATGCCAATTTGTTAAATTCACTTTACACACTACCTCAATACTAATTATGTTTGAAGATAAGCATGGTAATTTATTGGAAAAATTGAAACACTAAACTCTGCAATATTTAAGTTACAATGTGCTCTGGCATTGCTTACAATTCAAAGACAATAATTTAGTGACATAATTAGCAAATGATTATGTTACCCTCAATAATAATATTTCTTTAAACATTTATTTAATAGGTATTTATTTTCTAACTTTTTGAAAGTAATTTCTTCTTATTAATGTAAAATTCAGAAATAAGGTTATATGCAAGAAAATAAATATCACTGTTAGCCAATGTTAATATTTGTAATCCTGTAATTTTAGTTCTTTTCTTTTTATGTGGAAGCCACATATAATCCTCAAATAGGTATTTCAGTATTTATCTCCATCTATCTCTCTGTCTACTTATCTTTTTATACTTTTGTATTTATCAGTTTAACATTTTATTATAACATTAAAGTATATTAACAAGGATTATATCATGGTATGGATATAACAAAAGTTTAAAGTGAACTTGTATTAACATCAAAAATTATTTCAGTTTTTCACAAAAATGTATAAAATCAATATGTCAAATTTGTCTCTAAATGTTTCTCTATTTAATGATTTACGATAAATACATGTTTAGGATCAAGTTTACCAAGTCAAATTTTACATAATGTGTTAATAAATTTTAAAGAAATACCAAGTATCTTCCTAGAAAACTTGTAGTACTTATGTCAATAACATCAGGGCATGAATGTACCTACATGACTGCACCTTTAACAAACTTGTAAACAATATATCATGTTTTAAATTTGTAGGCAAGGATTAGTCTACAAAATTTGGTTTTTTTTTGAGGAGTTTGAGGTTGCCTAGGATATGGCAAAATGGATAACTGTTTCACCAATAGTTGTAAGGAAACAGTGTTCCCTATTCTTAGAGTATATGGCTTATATGTACGTTATTTCAATATCATCAGTTATGTTCCTCAAATACATCTTTTTTGTTTACTTGATTTATCAAAGACAGAGTAGCATGTAAAAATCCCCACGATAAATATGTTTTTTCAATTTCCTCTTATACAAATTGTATTTAATATATATTTAATGCTACATATATTTGTGTTTAGTATTTATTCTTTGCCCATTGTATACTTTATGAAATTTTCCTCTATATTTCATTTAATGCTTTTTCTCTTGAATTCTTATTTTCTAATATTAATATAGGCAAACTTATCCCCCTCCCTCCTTTTTTTTTTTGGTCTGGCATAGCCCAGGCCTTTATTATTTTTTTTAAATGCCTTTTGTATTCAGTGTGTCTGATGTATGTTGCATTCACTTATTTTAAAAACAGAAGTTGTATTAAAGTAGCTACAAGAAATAATAGATAAAAAGCCAAAATCATAAGCTTGCAGCTCTAATAAATGGACCCATGCAACTACCAGTCAGAACATTAGAATATTTCTAACCTACAAGAAACACAGCCCCAATATGAAATCCCTTGCTTCTTATGGAGAAGAACAACCCATTTGTCATAAGTGATAGAGATGGTTTTATCTCAGTCACCTTATTTTTAAATTTTGTCAATTTTATCTATCTTTTTCTCTGACCTATATTATATTTACTTTTGTTTTCTCGAGTGAAAGAAATCACCCTATTTTATTATATGTTTTAAAAATGTTTTTATATTTCTCAAAATGTTACCTTAAAGCACATTTCCAAACAGAATCAAATTTAAGTTATATATAATAACTTTTGACTTTTTCCTAAAATAAGGTAAGGAATTTACCATGCATTCACATTCCTCATTCTCCCACTTCCTGACATTAAGAATATAGAGATTATTCCCCTAGGACTGCTAAGGATGAGGACACTGTAATATGGTACAATATCCTCAAGGAAACACCATTATAGTGGAGACAGATATGAGCACAAGGTTGCTGTTTCTTCTATTATCCTTAAAAATAAGTCAAGCCAAAGGAAAATTCATAACAACATAACTCTCTAACAGACAACTAATACCAAGGCTCCCGATAGCTGTTATAATTGATCCACACCCAGCAACTGTTGGGTGTAGAGTCCCTGGATTTCATCTGAGTGATCTATTTGGGGGAAAAAAAAAGACTGTAGTCCAGAAAGTGCATAAAAAATCAATAAATGTAAGGTTTGCAAGAAAGGGGTATAGAATATTTTAGGTAACAGTTTTCCAGAAACTATGCAAGAGATCATGATAAAGAAAAAAGCATATTAAAGTCAACATTTCAGAATATTTTCTAGTATAGATGGATTTCTTTCATTGGGGTAATATTGAAATACAGTTTCACTTGGCCAAGTTTCTGATAGATGTTGAGTAGCAGTGACATTTTAGTCGCTGAAAAGTTCTCAAACCATCACTTTTACTGGGTTATCATGTTAGTGTGGGAAATAATTCTTCAATTCAGAGATGAGCATGGGAAGGAGATGGCATTAGGAAAATTGAAAATTCCATGGAAACATCTGTTACGAATGAAAAGTTACTTCCCCTGTAGTTGACCGTGAACTAAATCTATTTTGATAAATAGGTACACGTTAATAAGTATTTTTTAAAGATTTATTTATTTTAGAGAGGGAAGGAGTGAGAAAGAGAGAGAGCACATGCATGGATCTGGGAGGGGCAGAGGGAGAGGGACAGAGAGTCTTAAGCAGACTCCACCCTGAGTGTGAAGCAGAATGTGGGGCTGGATCTCATGAACCTGAGATCACGACCTAAACCAAAACCAAGAGCCAGTTGCTTAACCGACTGCACCACGCAGCTACCCCTAGATAATCCAAACACATTAGCATTTACTATAGACATATTTATGCCTGCTTTCATATAAATATATATATATATATATATATATATATATATATATATATATATATATATATATATATATATATATATATATATATATATATATATATATATATATATATATATATATATATATATATATATATATATATATATATATATATATATATATATATATATATATATATATATATATATATATATATATATATATATATATATATATATATATATATATATATATATATATATATATATATATATATATATATATATATATATATATATATATATATATATATATATATATATATATATATATATATATATATATATATATATATATATATATATATATATATATATATATATATATACACACACACACAATTAAAATAGTATTTTAGAAAAAAATTAGGTTCACAGAAAAATTGTGAAGATAGTACAATTTCCATATACCCCACACTGATTCTTCTAGGAATATAAAATATTAATATGGCTTATTTATTTCAATTAACAAATCAAAAAAGATATGTTTTTATTGAGTAAAATAAAGACCATTCTTTATTCAGATTTGATTAGTTTTTACCTGATGTCCTATTTTTCTGTTCCAGGAGCTGATACAGAATACCACGGTATATTTAATTGTAGTGTTTTCTGGGCGGTTATAGTTTCTTAGCCTTTTTTTCCCCCCTTTCTTTTTCCTTTATGATCATGAGAGTTCTCAGGACTACTGAACTTTATTTTGTAGACTGCCTCTCAATTGGGATGCATCTGATTTTTATTTAATGGTGAGATTGAGATTACGTGGTCTTGGAGACCAAGGGGTAAAGTCTCATTCTTTACACATCCTATCAGTGATTTTTACTCTCAAATGACTTAACACTGTAGATGTTAAAATTAACCATTTGGCTGAAGCAGTGTTTATCAGGGCTTTCCACTGTAGCTACTGCCCCCCACCTTCCATACTGTATTCTTTGGAAGGAAGTCACTATGTACAGTCCACATTTAAACTACGTGGAGTTAAGCATGTGACACTTGATCTTGGGGTCCTGATTTAGAGCTCCACTTAGGATGCAGAGATGACTTAAAAATATAAAATAAAATTTTAAACACTGTGGAATTATGTTGCACTTCCTCGAGGATGGAGTATCTACATAAAATTTGTGGAGCTCTTCCTCACAGGAGGCTTGTCTATTCTCCCTCATTGATTTATTTATCTCATCATTCATTCATAGGAGCATGTACTCATGGATGTTTATTTATACTTTGTGTTAAAGCCAGTGCTACTGGATTTTGCTGCTCAAATTGTTACAACTTTGGCCTTAGGGTGTTCTTTGATTAGGCTCCTGTGTCGTGTTGATATACTTCATCAATATGTATGATCTTTTGCTTGTTTGTTGTATGTATTTCTCTACTTTCTGGTACTACAAGATGTTCTGGACTCATCTTATGTATTTTCTAACCCTGTCCTAAAATCAGCTATTTCTCCAAGGATCCTGGGTCCTGTCATTGGAGAATTATATTAGAATCCAAAATCTTTGGAACTAGGTGGGTTCATTACTATGGTGATTTGGTAGCTTCTGGATCTCTCAACTTACAGAACAAGGAAAACTATATGTATATATTAACGCATATTAGGTAATGCATATGTAATATCTCAGTATCTGTATGTAATAATCTGTATCTATATTAAACTAAACAGTTCATGCTGATGTCTCCAATTCTAATCCATTACCACATGGATCCTTATAGCCTCCTTCTCTTGCCAGTCTGTAAATACCTACTGAACAGCGAGAAACCTGGCTCTGACCATCTGCCATTCATTTATTTAATTGTTCAACTCTAGTGTACATGTAGAGCTTATTTTTTTTATTAATCTAAAAATATACTGAAAACAAGTTTGGGTAAATTTTGTCCAAGAATATTCATGAGACTTCCAGCTTCAATTTCAAGAGACAAAGAATTTAGAAGTCATCACTTTGGTTTTGCACAACAAAAGCTGGAAAATGTGAAAACCAGTGACTTCTTGAACTCATGGAAGAACTGAAGCCACAGGGCAAAGTGCCACTTGAAATCTGGAGAGATGGCACAACAGGAGAGACACAGCTAGGATATGCTCACCTGAAGCAGAAGCCGCTGAAGTCTCAACCTGGAACATTAAATGGTAATTGTGAAGAATTGCCAGGGATTCGGTGTGAACTACCATGAGAGTGAGAACTTCCTGAGGGCAGAAGTCTTGGCAGGAGCATACTTTCTTGGTCTTCAACTTCCAGAACTCTACTAGGTTCCCATGGTGAAAATCCAAAAAGATCTCATCTTAGGTCTGAGAAGGGGAGGGGAAGATTAATCCTTGTGAAATGTGCTAAAAGCTTTCTCCATAATGAATAACTTCTCTCTAGAGGAAAGGACCTTCACAGAGCCTTAGCCCAACTGTGGGAAGTGAATCCAGCCTCAGAAAGGATGAGAAAAAAATTTGTATTAGGAATGGTGACAGGAACCAGAATTACAAAGGAACAATAGAGCTATTGGAAATCAAACCTAGATCAATGGAATAGAATAGAAAATACAGAAAGTAGATCCCAGCTTATAGGAGAATTAGCATATGAGGATGTTGATGTTTCAGTTTATTTTTTAAAATTAAGACTTATTTATTTATTTGAGAGAGAGAGAGAGAGGGCAAATGCACAGAAATGGGGGGACGGGCAGAGGGAGAGAGAGAATCTCAAGCAGACTCCCCTCTGAGTGTGGAGCCCATTGCAGGATGCTGAGATCATGACCTGAGTGGGTCACTTTACTGACTGAGCCACCCAGTTGCCCTGATGTTTTATTTTAATAAGGAAAACGATGGATGATTTAATGCATGGAGATAGCACAACTTAATAATTGCTATTATTTAAGAAAAATAAAAAAAATTGGAGACATATCTAATCAAAGAAGGAGAGTGATTCAATAAATCAAATAGTTAAGGACTAAAAAATAAAACCATAGTTACCATGTAAAGAAATCATGGAGACATTAATAAGACAAGGAGAAAGTTTCTTAATCGAGGCTTATATCAAGATGCTATAGGAGAATGGCATGGGAGCCTATATAAAAATAAAGCTTTGCATAAGAAAACACCCTCAAAGGAAATCGATAGACAGCCAATAGATTTGGAAAAATAAATTTAGTATAGAATTCAGCCAGAGGTAAAATTTCATGATGAACAAATGTTTTAAAAGGAGAAAGTAAGCCACCAAATAATAAAGTTGAAAGAGGTTATGTAAAGGTAGTTCACAGAAGAGAAAATCGAAATGTTTCACCAACCAAATAAAAAGATACTCTAACTCAGTTGGGCTCATATAAATGAGTAATAGATTGACAATGTGATACCATTATACTCATAGAGTTGTTTGTAGTGAACCTGAAGAAAATAAATTAGATAAATACAGGGTCACCTATGAAAGACATCATATGCTATGTTAATTAACTTCAACTGAATTCTACAGCCTGTATGGAAATAGTGGAGTATTTAAAAAATGAGTAAAAGGTAGAAAAACTAGAGTTTGCAAAGCAATTAGAAGATTGGTGTTAAAAGTCTTAAAGATCATTTGAAAATTATTTTTGATGGTGTTAACCCAGATGAGAAAGAGAAGAGGAGAAACATATTTTGAGGCATGAGAATAATAATCAATTCCCATTCAGTAGCTAGTTTATGATGGTCACTGAGAAAGTGCATTTATTTCTCAGAGATGCATAGGTTAACGAGACAGCTCAGAGTCATCCATATACGCAGGTGGTAGTCAAGAATGGAAGTGAATAATTACTCAGGAAGAGTGGAGCAAGATAATGAAAGGGCCCAACTCTGTCACATCCAGATTGAAGTGTTGGGCATTGAACGGGGAACCCATGTACCAAGGCTCCACATATTGGGTATTGTGTTCCTATGGCTGATGTTAGAGAACTATTTTGGGGTGATTCCTGGATATAAAACAGTAGTAATGCCAGAATCTAGCGAGCTAAAAAGCTGGAAAAACCCCTCATGCTATAGATTAGAATGTAATTCACTATGCTTGCGTGCCCATTCAAATTAGCATATTTACTTGGTTCCAAAAGATGGATGTGCATATATCCTCACTTTTGTTGGTTGGTTTGTTTATATCTAATTTGTGATATTTAGGTTAAAGTTGTTGACTGCTCAAAAAAAGCAAAATACTACTTCAGGTGGAATAGATCTGAATGGAATTTTCTCTATAACTGAGTGAGTAGAGTGACATAGGATTAGTAAAACTACTTTGCTGCATGGTCTTCCCTAAAGCTTTGCTTAAAGGCATCCTTCTATTCCTCACCAGTGTAGGTCTAGTGCACAGTTATAGGGTGGTTGCACGCAGAGTTCCTGTATCTGCCTGTATGCCGGCATAAACAGGTAGGACTCCATTTTTCACCTTAAAAATTCTCCTGAGTTGAAGAACAAATTACATGGTCATGCTACTGAAATAATTCAGTTGTATTGCAGTTCATTTTGCACTGTGACTTCGTACTTCCTCTACCTCATTTCAAGAATTACATTGGCTCTGAGAATACAAAAATAAAGAAGGTGAAACTTTACACACATCTCCATGCTCAGGATCTAGCTGGGACTTGTCTGATTTTGTCAGTTCTCTAAGATTGAAAGGTCAACATAAACTTAGCCTGTAAATTACTATTAGTCAACACCCAGTTGAAACCTCATTTTCTCTATAAGGCCCTTCCCGACTCTAGACATCCATGGTTAATAATTTCTCCCAGCACAATGCCAAGCAACTCTATTTATAGCTCTTATTTATCTTCTCATATGATAATTATATGTTCTAATGATAGAGTTTCTTACTCGACAATTCTTTGTTTTCTTAGGAGTATGGATTCTTTCTTAACACTTAAAAATGATGAATGAACTAATTACTAATACAAATATACAAATGAATGATAGAAAGGTGTAGTTCATTTAGAATGTTAATATAAAATGTTTGGACAAAAAATTTTTTTGGACTCTGAAAAAGAAAGAAAGTCTTCCTGAAAAGGAAAAACTTGAAGGTAACATAGAGGCGAAATATTATTTTGTTATTTTAAGCAAACTGAAAAGACATTGCTCATGACACAGATGATCTGAAGATCGGATTAATCCTTTTAGATAATAGCTTTATTTAGGATATTCAGGGTGCCCTCTATATTCCACTCCTTAATATTATAGAAATAGTATCAGTGAAAGAATAAGCATATAGTCTTCTAAGGTGATTACTTTAATGAACAAAATATATTCTATGCTGAAGTCCCAATGTGATTATTTAATAAATTATTTTTATTGTTATTATAAGTGATCATTGTAGTTATGAAAAAAGGCTGAGTAAGCTTATATTTTATTATGGATTCAGAAGCAGGAAGAAGGTAAAGATTGTAGGTATAGGAAGTATTAATTTTAACATCTCTGTGCAATTATCCTTACTAAAATTATAACCCTCTTTAGATGCCACCTCACATGGCCTCATGCAAGCATACAATAAATTGTTATTCAGTGACTCAATGAATGAATTATTGAAATAAGTAATCCAAGCTTTCTAGCTCATTTTATGAACTAGCACACCAGAGGGCTCTCCAGACATGTTTTAATCAGCAGGGTTCTTTGATGCAATTTAGTTGTATTATAATTAGATAAATCATGTAAAAACATAAAATAAGAAAAAGGTAATCCCTATTACAAAGGTAATTATCTCAGAAAAAATTCATAATAGATCTACCTCATTTTATGTTTCAGATTTTATCTGAAGAAATATATCTATTTATTTAGAACATCCAGAATTATTATCTGCTTAGAGTGAATTCATCTACCACTTAAAATCACCTCCATCTTTCCCAAATCTATTTTGGCTCCTATATTTTTAACCCACAACTTTGGGTTAAAAAAAATCCATTTTTCTGGTGGGTAGTTCTTTGAGATTACTAGAAAAATTATTTTTTTGTTGGTCAAAGATTTCAGCTGAAGAACCTGGTATCTTGTCTATAAACCCTCGTTGTTATCACTTGTCTTTTTCTTTTTTTTCTTTCTTTTTTTTTTTTTTTGCTCAAATTCAGAAAAAAAAAATGGACAGCGTTTTGTTCTCTTGGGATATGCATTTAAATTCAATTTAAAATTAAGGTTTTTAAAAATTGGAAGTTTAGATTTATATTTGAATAAAATTACAAACATTTCGTTTCATGTATTTCACTATTTAGGCATTAAAAGGCAGTTGTAAGAGGTGCATTTTTCTTTTAAATTAAATGGCTTGTAGGAAGAAATGTCTTGTCCAGGACCCCACTGGCAATTACTTGACCTTGCCCTGATTATAATACTTTATCTACTTTGAGAAGGGATGCTGGCTCTAAAAGAGGAGGTTCAGTGTTTTCATTCATGTAAGTGTTGACACATGTATTCAGATTTCTATTTTTAACTTTGTAAGCCATTTTGTAGTTCAGAAATAACATAGCTCTGAGCCATTTTTGCTTGTTTGCATTCAATGTTTCTCATACTGAGGGTCAGGAACTCTAGCCATGGGGTCATTGAGGATCTCTAAAGGGGTTCAAAGAGACTGTTGATAAAGAATTAAGCATAGGTAATTAGTACTGCCATTTCCTTTCAAGGAACCATATGTCAAAATTATCCCTACTTACCATGTCAACCCCCTTATGGGTGTTACCATTCCTTGTAACCTCCTTTCACTCACAAACTACTGAACTTTTCTAACAATGATCACCAACCCGATACACACACACAAACACACACATACACATACATACAGATACACACATAAGTGTGTAAACATATATACATATATGTATACACACACATATCAATCTCATCAAATACAACTTTGGAAACTCCTCAAATTTACAGTTAGATTGCATTATTTGGGTTTCAAAAATGACAGAGCTCTCACCAATTATGTTCCAACTAAATTTTATTTATCTTAAAACACTATAATTCTTAAGATGAACTGTATATATCTTGATACAGAATTGTTTTTGGTAATCAGTTTTCTAACACTTCTATTTCTTAATAACATGACAATAAATCTTTAAACAAATTATCATTTTCATTACTTAGGAAAAATCCACTTTCATTTAAAAGAAAATGAAATAAGACAATAGACAAGAATATTTTAAAATTCAAATCAATTAAATTAACATCAAGGAAAACATGAGAACTAATAGACTCAGTAAAGACATGGAAGACAGGTTTTTTTTTCACAGTCATGGAACACAATAAAAATCATTTCTCCAAATTTTAACTAGTAAAATAAGCAGAATAATCACCAAATGCTGCCAATAGAGCTCAAAAGCAAGATCGTAAAATCGAGATGAGATAAATATAGCATAAATTTACAGCAATATAACTTCACTGACATGCCAAATAGACATTTGAACAACAGACAGACCATTTAACAATGTGACGATAGAGTATATTTGCATTTATATTCAGATCAAGGGAAATATATTAAACACTTAGAATTATAAGAAAAGGAATAACACTGGTAATTAGTTCCACTTCGGCCAGTAACAGGATCAGTAGAAATTGTTAACACTTCTTTTTCAATAGAATGCTGCATTTTAATACCTAATTACTTCTATTTGGCTATGCTAACATACAATGTATAATAATGTGTAAGTTATTGTCCAAGAAAAAACAATAGTCCTTGAGTCAACTCTCCAAATCCATTTACTTTTTATAGACATCCAGTAACGGATTGACTTTCTAGATTAAATATATAGAAAACTCTATATCTATTAGATTAAAACCATTTTAAAAAGCATGTGTCTTAAATTATAACAATTGATATTTTCTTGATGGATGATATTGGCAAATCCCAGTGAAATTTAAATCTTATGGAAAAATAAGAAAAATACTGAAATAAGTTTTGTGATGAAAATAGTTGGCTATACAGTTGGGATAAAAGGAAACATAAATATTCATCTGCTTTGGAAACAGCAGATGAATGCAATCAAAAGGAACCTTGGAATACCTCAAAAGGAGATAATATTATCTGGAACAGGGGCGCCTGGGTGGCTCGGTCGGTTAAGTATCTGCCTTCAGCCCAGCTCATGATCCCAGAGTCCTGGAATCGAGTCCCACATCGGGCTCCTTGCTCAGCAGGAAGCCTGCTTCTCTCTCTGCCTGCAGCTCCCCTTGCTTGTGCTCTCTCTCTCTGACAAATAAATAAGTAAAATCTTTAAAAAATATATATTATCTAGAACAAGAAACCTCAAGAGTGAAAGACAATTGGTCATTATATTTGGAAAGGACAATCTTACCTCTTTCAAGAGATTGTGTAAAGGAGCTTAACTTGAAACTTAGCTTTTAAAATACTTAGAGGAGTTTTTGTGTTAAATTTCTACTGCTTTGATGAGAATATGTGAAAAAATCTCTGGGTAACTACAGGGTTTGGCTACCTTCTGTGCCCCAGCTTTCCTTCTTTCCACACACATTACCTAATCCTCCCAACTCCACAGTTCAGCTCACATAAATCTGTGGGTTCTCTCCATGAAAGTATGCAACTCTTCCCACATGTTTTTTTTTTTTAATTTTTGGTTTGATTGTCAGTTCTTCTCCTTGATGATACTTCATGATACCTAGATCTTACGTTTCTGAAGTGTCATTTAAAATTCTGTCAGCACATACTAAAAAGCAACTACTTGCTGTTCTCTAGAAATTTACTTTGTTATGTTCCATATACATGTCAAGCCAATGTTGTTAATAGAGGCATATCTATACTGTAGTCATGTATGTAAGCTGTAACATATTTAGTGATTTAAGCTTTATATCCCTCTATTCTCTGCATCTGCCTAAGAAAGTGTATCTCATTAGCTGATAATTTTATGGAAATCACTATTTTTATACTGAATTCATATCCATAAATAGTGGAGTACTGTATTTTTTTAGCTACTCCATAATAACTTTGAGCTTTTTATTACTACTTTATTATTATACTTTTAGCTATGAGCACAAGAAATTGACATTTTCAATTTGTGACATGCTATTATCAGTTCTAGGTGAGAACCTTTTTTTTTTAATTTTATTTTACTGATTATTTTTCATCTGTCATCCTCAATCATATTCTTGGCCTCTCTGTAGCATACATTTTACTGTATATAATTAATTTCCCTCTAACACATCTATATATTTGTTGAGTTATATGATTTATTTGTTAATAGGTTTATATTCTATATATTTGAGTTTTAAATGTACTTAAAATATTTTGCTATATATCGTGTTGTTTTTTTTTTTTTTTAAGATTTTATTTATTTGACAGAGAGAGCAAGCAAGAGAGCACAAGGGGGGAGCAGGAGGCAGAGGGAGAGGGTGAAGCAGGGTCCCTGCTGACCAGGGAGCCCAACGTGGGACTCCATCCCAGGACCCTGAGATCATGACCTGAGCCAAAGGCAGACACATAACCAACTGAGCCACCCAGGTGCCCCTCTTGTGTCAGTTTTATGTGTTTGAGATCTATTTGGATTTATGTTGATACAATTATATTACTTTTGTTACTACATGTATTCCGTTTTGTGCTTATACCGCCTTTATTAATACGTTGCTCTTACGCCATCTAGATTGTCATGTTCTTCTTTGCCAGCAATATGTGGCAATCAGTGCTGTCCCTTCTAAGTCCTGTGGACCTCTGGAAGATACTCCTCCAGGTACAGCTTTCCCCCATGATCCAAAAGTAGAGGGTTCCTATGAAACCTTTCCCCACACCCAAAGGCCTAAAGTGAAGAAGCGATCGCCATTTTGAAAAAGTGAAAGTCCTCTTTGGATTTCTTTCAGTTATTGAAAATAGGTACTAATGTAGATCTTTTGTAAAAGCTAAGTGGGAAGGAGCAAACTTTGAGAGTGGGAGAAACCTGTATTTACTGAGAAGGAGCACTGCTGGGTGGGGCCCATACATGACTCAGTAAGTACTGCAAATGTGCTCTCCAAACGGTGCCCTAAGTACTCCCAGCAGTTGTACAGAGGGTTGTCATTGCTTCATATTCTGATAACACTTGTTATGTTCCCTCTTTCTAACTTTGTCAACATTATAGGCTTAACTTGGTATGTCAGTTTAATTTGCATTTTCCATATTATTCGTGCAGTTAACTGTCTCTTTACATATCCTTAGCCACTACTTTTTCTACATGACATCTTTAGTTTGATATATTCATCTATACCTTTCATAGTTCATATTTTAAAAATTAGGAAATATTTGTCCAAACATAGTTTCCAAAACTATTTGATATTTTCTTCTACTAGGATCTTAGTTTAGACATTAATTCTTTTGAAATGGTTTTCTCTATGGTGTGAGATAGGATCCACATTTTTTTCACAAACAGGTGAGCCAATTTTCCCACATCATTTTCTCAATAAGCTCTTCATGTGCCCACTGATTCCTGAAACCACTTTTGCCATAAACCGCATCACACTATGCGGATGAGAGTTCCAGGACTTTCCATTCTTTTGGATTCAACTCTGCACTTTCACCAATCCTTTGGTATCTTAACTACTTAATGTTTCATTTTGAGCTAATTTTAGAATTAAAAAGGAGTTGCAAAAATGGTAAAAACTGCTTACTTATATGTGTCTCTTGACTTCTCGTCAAATTAACATCTCACAGCATGATAATCAAGAACAGGAGATTAACCCTGGAAAAATATAATTACCTGGATAAAAACCTCACTCGTTTGTCCTGCTTTCCCTCCAATGTGCTTTTTTGTAGGTCTGTTTTATTTAGAATTTATTTATTTATTTTAGGATTTATATATTTATTTGAGATAAAGAAAGAATGAGGGAGAGAGCGGGGGTAGGCGGAAGGAAGAGAGGGAGAGGCAGAAATCTCCAGCCTACTCCCAGCTAAGTGCATAGACCATTCCTGGGCCAGATCCCACCAGCCTGAGATCATGACCTGAGCCAAAATCAAGAGTTGGTCACTTAACCAACTGAGCCGCTCAGGCGCCCCTATGTGTCTTATTTTTTAATGATTTGCATTCTATTTCAAAATTACTTTATCTGTTCATGCATATTTATACTTTTACAGTAAATTTAAAGTTACTTTGTTATAATCGCATCCCAGTTGAATTGATTGGAATTGCAACAATATCAGATAAACTTGGGGAAATTTGACATTTTTATGATAATGACTTGTTTTATGCATAAAAGCAGGTTCTTCTTAATTATTATCATTTATTTTTTTCCTACAATAGATTTTTTTGTTTTTCTCCATAAATGTTCTATTTATTTGTTGTTGGATTTAGTCCTATATAATTTGTTTCTTTTTTCTTACTAGAAATTCTATTTTACATTCCTTTTTATGTTTTTATCAAAATTATGTAAACATAAGAGTTTAAACTTTAATTTGTTTACAAAGTATCTTAATAGACAACAAATAGCTTCCCTTCTCAGGTCGCTTCCAATGACTTTGGTCAAGTCTTTGGTCTTCACTTCCAAATTTCTACATAACACACTTAACAATCCTCTTTATCATTCCTCAAGTTCAAGCTCAGTTGTTTCCTAACATGATGACTCAGCTTGCTTTCTTCCAGGACTACAGCACCCTTACATATGAAACTACTAATTACTTGATCACTGTTCACACCATTATGTCTGGTTTTCACAGTTAATCTACAGAGTAACTCAGGATTACTTAACCCTCCTGCTATTTTTTGTCTGTTTTCCATGGAGAACTTTTTGTTCTTTCAGATAGTTTTCTTTGTGTTTATTAGTAATTCAGGCCAATTCTCCTCTCAAGACAATCATTCACATTAAGTAAGAGATCTCTTTATCTACTAGAAGGAATGTCTCCAGTGGCAGTGTGACATACTCAGATCTGAGGAGACTGTCCTCCTCACTGACATACAGCTCCCATCCTGCCACCCCATTTCTCCCATTCGTGGGATTGTGCCACATGGCCCTGATTTTGCTGTCTTTTTTGAAATGCTCCCTTATCAGAATGAAGCATTTGTTCAGTAGATTTATGAGAAAGAGAGATTATAAGGTAAATATTTTGAGTTTTTTAGGTCTGGACATATCTTTATTCTACCAACGTATTTGATTGATTGGCTGGATCTATAATTTTTTGGCTGGGAGTTATTTTCCTTCAGAATTTTTGTACTTGGCTTCTTTTTCTTGTAGCATTCAGAGATGCTGTTGAAAATCCAAAGCCATTTTGATAACCTGAGTCTTTCATGTAAATTCCCTTTTTTTCCTGTGGAAATTCTGTGGAAATGTCATTGGAGCAGGGGCCTGGATAATATGTTCTAGAGAGGATACGAGAGGTGGCTATATTCATCCCCTAAGGCTGCTTTAACTCATTACCTCAAACTTGGTAACCTAAAACAACACAACTTTATTATCTTACATAACAGGAAAAGAAAAGTCTGAAATGAATCTTAAAGGGCTAGAATCTAGGTGTTAACAGGGTTGGTCCCACCTGGAGGCTCTAGGGGACAATCCATTCCTTGTCTATTGCAGTTCCTGGTGGCTGCCAGCATTCTCTGGTTTGCAGCCACGTCACGCCAACCCCACTTCCATAGGCCCATGGCCTTCTCCTTTTCTGTGTCAGTCGCCCTAAACCACTCATTTAAAAGGACCTTGTGATTGCCTTGATTACGCTGGGACCGCATGGATGATCCAGGATGATGTTGGTACTTTAAAATCATTGATGGTATCTCCAAGGTCCTTTTTACCATGTAACCTATCAAATTCAGAGTTTCTGGGGAACCAGATGCTGACATAGTTGGAGGACAGTTATCCAGCCTAGCATACTGGCCAATCAGCAAACAGAGATAAATAAAGCAGACTTTTTCAGATGCATTGAATTCAGCTAGAATTTAACATGCCCCAGAAGGGTAGAACAGGGAACTAGAGCAAGAGGTTGGGGTTGACTTTGTGCATGGTGTTGAAATTTATTTAGAAGTTCATGAAAGGTGAATGAATGTTTTCTTTAAATTCAACAACAAAAGAATTATCTTTTTGGAAAAGGCGGGCAATGGCTAGTTTATGTCCCATGTATCCCTCTTAACATATATTATCATTAAAAATGAAGGACTCAAGGTTTTAAGGGAACAAACAATATTCATGATGATAATAACAATGAAAGCTGACATTTCTTGTTCCTTTCTCTATGAGAAACTCTGTGGGGACTGTTTTTCATAATTCTTTCATTCCGTTTTCTTGACAGTATCATTATTATCATCTCCACCCACCAGGTGATGGGTTACACAACTGGCCCAAGCTTATGCTTACGTCCAAAGTCAGGGTTGGAATTCAGACTTCATTTCTTCTGAAGCCAGTTCTTTTCCTCATGGCTCCTTCCATTTGCTCTAGGGAATGTCTCAGAAATAAGGCGAGGATGAAAGTGTTGGTTCTACCAGATTTGATTCAAAAATACAATGCCGTTAACACAGAACGAAAGGCTTTTTAAAAAGAGTAAAACATAATTAAAATATACTAATTATAAATTTCACAATACCCGAGTTCTCCGTAAGCGTGTTTAATTGACAAAGGTCAAATATTACCACTCAGAGTGATTTCATCTTCAAATATTGAGAATTTTTGTGTGACCTCGGTCATTGTTTCCTAATTAGTGAAACTCCATATTTAAATTCCAGAGACTAGAATAACTTCTGTACTTTACAATTTCGAAAGGCTCTGCCAAAATGCATTTTGGCTGTGAAATCCAGCTTTGTTTTATTTCCCTTGGTGCAGGTAAGGAAAACACAAAAGCAATCCTCTTTACTCTATGATTATATGCTTCCCAATAGAAAATACATTAGGTTTTAATTATTCTTCTTCAACTATTCAAAGCAAGTTAATTAATTTGTGGAATTTAAAATTATAAATTCTAGAACAATACAAAGGCCTATAGCTAAGAACAATGATGGGGTGGCTCCTAAGTTTAATTTTCTGTTTTATGATAAAGCAATCCTCACTTAGAGGGGAGGATAGTCTTTGCAGGACTGTTCAAATAAGTTCATCTGCTTTTGGTTTGGGGCCCCTTTTTTCTTTGCATTACTAATTCTCTCTTGTATGTAGTTCTGTATCCAAATGGCTGGATCAGATCACTGCATACTTGACAGAGACTCCTTCCTGAGCATAAAGCAGTGTGTTTCATGGTCTTTTTCCATGCACGTGAAGGATGGAGTAATTTCTCCCTCCACTCCCCTAGTCTGGTGTTACCCAGACTTTGCCTTTATTTTCCTCTTATCATCACTCTACACATTTTTCTTGACAGACTCCACCTTTTCCATGGCTTCAACTGTCACTTAAATCCTTTTTTTTTATTTTAATGTTTTTGTTATTATATTATGTTAGTCACCATACAGTACATCCCCGGTTTCCGATGTAAAGTTCGATGATTCATTAGTTGCGTATAACACCCAGTGCACCATGCAATACGTGCCCTCCTTACCACCCATCACCAGTCTATCCCATTCCCCCACCCCCCTCCCCTCTGAAGCCCTCAGTTTGTTTCCCAGAGTCCATAGTCTCTCATGCTTCATTCCCCCTTCTGATTACCCCCCTTTCTTTATTCTTAATCAAAGCCTCCTTGCTGAGATTCGGGGCAATAGACCTGACTTCCTCTTGGCATCATTACTAGGTGGTCCCTTTAGTATTTTAAATTCAACATCTTCACAAGCCAACAAGCCACTCTCTGCTCTTCACGCCAAACCTATGCATTCTCCTCTGTTCCCTTTCTCAGTAAATTGTCTCTCCACTTACCTGGGTCTCTAAGCCTCTTAGTGTTGGCCTAGAGGCCCATCTTTCTCAGGGATTCTCAATGTGGCTGCTCTTTAGAGTCACTTAGAGAGCTCTTAAATAATACTATAACCACACTCCCCAGCAGAGACTGACTTACTGTTTCTGGGTGAGGCTAGGGTTTTCATGTTTCTTAAAGTTGATCAGGTAATTAATTGAAGTGAGGGTTAAGAACCATTGCTCCCTCTCATCCAACTTTCATCAGTTGGACCTATCTATAGGTCCCTGGTTCACAGCTTTGACTGGGCCAGGCAGTTGTCTGGGACACCTGGAAAGTACTTACCTCTGAATCCCGCCTTTTTCCCACCCAAGGCTAAGAACTACCCCATTGACACTACCATGGATATTTGATCTCTGACAATTGTATTTTAACCCACATATGTTGCCTTGGTTCAGACACTTAGACATTCTCATACAGTTCCTGCAAGCAGGTCTCTCCAATCCTATATCCTCCCTGTTGCCAAAGAGATCTTCCTAAATCATCAGTCTGACTGTGGTCCTCCTTGTCCTAAAACCACCCAGAGAATCATTTGGCTTCTGTGACATCCCAGCAAGGTGTTTCTTATAAACCAATTTTACCAAAAAGAAAACTGATGCTCATAGATTTTTAATAACTTGCTCCTGATGGTAGAAGCAGAGAGCAGTAGGGCTGGTGTTTGAGCACAGGTGTAAATGACTCCAAATCCCACATTTCTTCTATAGTTGATATTGCTAATTAAACGCAATATCCCCACAAAGAAAATTTAAGTCTCTTGTGGCAAGAGCGTTTTCAATAAAATGGGTAGCTGGTAATAATAGAAAACAGAGTAACAATAATAATAACAGCAAAACACCAACCACCACAAAAGACTTAATTGCATGCTTCTGTATAATTTAGATAAGTAATAAAACTATTAAGCATAAACTACTAACAAATGGCTTATACCACCTGGAGTAATTTTATTCAGCAGCATTCATCGTCGTCAGTTTAAGTGTTTCAACCAGACCAATTTTGCAAACAGTTCTTAGTGCTGTTGAACTGAAAGTGTTCAAAAAAAATATCTAGTCAATAAGATTAAGCGTCTCACACTCGAAGTGCACAAAAAAGCAAACAAAGAAGTCAAACATCTGTGTCTCCAGATGACGAGAATTTAGAACCCTCCTCCTGTCTGGATTGCATAATGTTTAGAGTCTCAAATGACTTCAATATTGCTCTAAAGATTGTTATCATTATGCAGTAGTCTAATATAATGCTTCTGAATACAGAGCTTGAAAAGACTTTCTGAAGGAAACAGGGGTTATAAGGCCCTGTGTTGTAGGTCATAAAATTAAGATAAAGAATAATCTATCGCTGTCTATCTATCATCTATTTATCGCTCACCACGAAACCCCATACGGCATTTTTCATCCATTTAAAAACAACAAAAAAGAGAGAGAAAGAAGACGAAGAAAGAGAGAGAGATGTGATTCTTTATAACCCCAAATATGGCCACAGCAGCACCATAATATGCTTTCTTCCTGTGATCTCTTGAGCTGTGAACACTCAGAATCCATGTGGTGAACTTCTTCTGGGATTCACCACCACAGACCAGACACAGCTCTTGTGCCATTTAAAGGGGCTGGTTGTCCTGACTTGACCCCAGCCCTCTGGCCACAGTGGATTTCTCTAATAGTGTGCACCTGACACAAGCTAGGCCAGGGAAGGCTCTTCTCTTGGATGTGTTCAGGTGGATTTAAGAAAGAGCATTCATTTCTCTATGTGGCAAAGCCTTACATTGTGAGTCTTGGGAATCATCATTGTCAAGTTCCTCCACCTCCCCCCCCCCCGAAGTACAGGAAGCCAGTCTACTATGAGAGAGAAGTTAGAGGTGCCCAGAAAAATATGGCAGCTTTCTGATCTTTATTTTTTATTTTGTCTGACATACAACTGAATGCCTTTCTTCATTGATTTTGGTTGTTCAACACTCCTTGGATTTAATGAGGCAATATCCCCTATTTATCTATGTTAGTTTGACCCATATCTGTGTGAGAGAGATTTGTTCACTCACCCTGTTTAGTGGTTGCCTTGACTGTTGTGTATGGTTAGACTCTCTGGCCTAAAATCAAATTGTATGTACAGTAGATACAAACAGAAGTAAGAAGCCAAGTGTTTCCTGGCAAAATAATGGATTTGTGGTGATTTTCAAAACACTGAAAAGCCAGATAATAGCCTTGCAATCAAATGTCAGCTATAAGCATAGACTAACTGCACATGGGTCCTGGGACATGCACTTAAAATCAAGAGAGCTCACATTTTCTTAGGAGAGGATGGAGTCATATGGCACAATGCATAATTTATGGAGAATGATAACTAAGAAACTAAAATGAAATTAGGTTTAAAATTAATAAATGGCTGGTGATCTATAAGAAAACTTGCCAAATTTTATCGACTTTCATATTTTTCTTTTACTTTTCTATTCTTCCTCTCTCAAAATTATAAAGGGGACAGCGTGCCCTGTTAGTTTTCTCTATGATCCCAGAGTCCTTTCCAACTTACCTCTTCTGTACCTCTCACCTAAATGCCACCACCTTCGTCACAGACTTGGCTTGTCCATTGAGCTTCACCGAACCCAGACCTGCTGTTCTCCCTACAAAGTGCCACGTCCCCAAGTCATCCTTCTTCCCTCTCAGTCAAAATGCTCATTACTTGAGACCCATTATATTTTTTATTAAACACACACATGCACACACATCCAAAGACAATGGCTTTTTAACCCAAATTAAAGGACCAATAATAAGGTCAGAAGTGCTGGCTGATTTAGCCTATCTACCATCCTCTTTCCCTCCTCAAATTCAAATAATATGACATGGACATTTTAAAAGAATGGCAAAATATAGCTTCATTAATGTATCCAAATCTTTTACCTTCACTTAATCAAAACAGTACTTAGTAGGGAGCATGTGAGAATGTAGTCTAGCCATGCCAAGGATTGGAAGATAAAAACTATCAATATTTCTTCTCCAAAATAATTCACAATTGTACAGGATCAAGAAGCAGAAAAGTCCTTCATGTAAGTCTTTTGAACATTTAGTGTGCTGTGTGCATGAAATTGTCCATGCAAGCATTTACCCAACAATACAAAAATGGTAAGCCCTTTAACAATAGATTAAGGAAGTTTGAGTGTGCTTCTATCTCCTGTGATAAATAGACTTTTAGGAGAGTTAACAGGTGCTAATTTTTGTAGATGTTATTTTTTCAGAGCAGTTTCTATTTATAGAAAAATTGAACCAACATCAGGGATTATCCATATGCCCCCTGACCTGAAGCCTGCACAGCTTCCCCCACTATACAGCATCTCCCAGCACAATGGCACATATGTTACAATTGATGAACCCACAGTGACACATCATTATCACCCAAGAGTACTTTACATTAGGCTTCACACTTGCTGGTGTACATTTTATGGGTTTCGACAAATGTATAGTGATATGAACCCACGGTGACAGTACCCACAACATCGTTTCACTGCCACCTCTGTGCCCTCCATTCATCCCTCCCCGCTGTCTAACCCCTGGAAACCAGTGACTTTTATTATTTCCATTTTTTTAACTTTTTCCAGAATGTCATAGAGTTGGAATCATGCAGAATGCAGGCTTTGCAGATTGGCTTTCTTTCATTAAGTGTTATGCATTTAAGGTTCTTCCCGTGTTTTGTCATGGCTTGATAGCTCATTTCTTTTTAGTGCTGAATAACTTTTCATCATGTGGCTGGACCACAGTTCATCTGTTCACCTATGGAAAGATCCTTAGTGGCTTCTAGTTTCGGTATCTATGAATGAAGCTGCCATATGTATATATATATATATACATGTATATATATGTGCAGTTTTCTGTGGGAACACAAACTTTCAACTCATTTGGGTACCAGGGAGTGTGATTGCTGGATGGTATAGTAAGAGTATGTTGAGTTTTGTAAGAAATGGCCAAACGTCTCCCAATGTGCCGGCACCATTTTGCATTCCACCAGCCGTAAGCGAGAGTTCCTGTTGCTCCTTACGCTCTCCGGCATCTGGTATTTCGAGTGGTTGGAATTTGCCCATTCTGATAGGTATGAAGTAACTGATGCTGTTTTGCAGTAAAATGATAAACATTTCATTTAACAACCGTTTATCGAATGACTATCATGTGCAACATGGCGGTGAAAAGTGTTAAATAAACACAAAATTCCATCTTTACTAATAAAAGCCTTGATTCCAGAACAGATGCTATATGGACAGAAAAAAATCCATTTGCAAGATGTTTTTGCTGTTGTTAAGGAACTTTTCTCTGAGTTGGAGAATTTATTTATGTGTTTGTTCATTTTGTTTATCTAGAGGACGGACGTCCGGGTGTGGGTGGATGTTTATACGTTAAGAATGATTTTATACATTAAGAATGGGGAGATATTGAAGACCAAACTCCTTACTGGTAAATTATTATTTTTTGCTTTTCTCTCTGATGCTTCCGCCTCACACGAAGAAAGCAAATATACCAAAACTAACAGGCAGCCTAACGACCCCAGCATCAAACCGTAAAGCACAATGCACCTCAGCTCAACATTACTTCTGTAATTAAACTGAAATAAATATCACTGCACCCTAATATAATTCAATTGGGTGTGATATTCACTTGTTGTTTGGGGTTTGCGCAAGTCTGGAAAAGACACTATGTTTCCGTTAGGATTTCTTTATCTGGAGCTTCACTAAATGGGAACCTTTGAAAGAAAAAGTAGAAAATGCCTGCTTTCTGTCTTTATCATGTGCTACAATTTATGACAAAACACCCTCACCAAAAAAAAAAAAAAAAAAAAAATAGGTTACTCTGGATTCACCTTCATTTTGGACTATCAGACGCTATCTCAGCTCAGCACTGACTCTGTCCTTATGGCACAACGATGCTGCGTCCAGCACCAGCGCGTCCAAAGAGTAGGGCAAAGGGCTTTGTTACTCATGGATGTTGTCAGTGCGCTGCCTCCGTCCTCGTCCTTCAGACTCCTTTGCCCTTCCTGCACCACCTTTCACCTCAGGCTCCTGGTATCTTAGCTGGGGTTCAGCTCTCTGACTCTGGAACCATTCTGCCTTTGTGCATGGCAAGGGCTGCTGAGGATTTTACATGGTCCCCAGGACTCCCCTTTACAGTGACTGACAACAGTAGGGGGAAGCTTCTCCAACTTCTTCATGTGCCCCAGCAGACCCTGCCCTGCAACACTAGTGAGCAGGACTGAGCTAGATGACTCTCTGTGGCACATTTTCTTGACAAACTTTTTTGGCCTCCTCCCTTTTAAATTCCCATTTCCTCTCTCCCTTATCAGTTTTTCTTGGAATACTTCTGATTAAATCTTTCACATGGAAATCTTTCTCTCAGCGTGTGTTTCTGGGAAAGCCAACTTAAAATGGTTGCCCATAGGTTGGATCCTATGGCTGCATATGAATTACACCTCTAACTGGTACAAATTAAGTAATAAAATTAACATTAATTCTTGTTATATTCCATTTATTAGCTCTAAATTATCATTCAAATCTTTCAATCTAATAACATTGCGTAGTCATATGTAGACCACTTGAAGATACCTTCGTTCTGGTCTTTCTGCTATCAGCCTTAAAGAGGTAAATAAAACATCTTTATTTGTACTTTGGATGTTTTTTGACTTATATATTTTAAAAATCTAACTGACTTCAATGCTGGTCTTATTTATTTATTCTAGAGGAACTTTAGAGCTAAGCAATCTCTAGGAGGATAGATATATAACCGTCAATATATATAATTTGAAAATTCAATCTGTCCAAACATACGATCAAAAATTGGTCATAAACTAGTAGTTCGTGCAATAAAAGTGAATAACTTGTGTGGAAAGGAATATTGCACATTGTAGTGGAGAAAACTAGCAAATACACTTTAATCGTGTGCTCGAGGTTAATTAGTTCATAAATCATGTTGATATTATGGGTACTCTGATAAAATGTAGTGAAAAAAGCATTTTACCTTTGTGATTTTCTTTTAAAAACCTTATCTCCAGTATCATCATAGTAACAACAATTACCAGTTTCCTCCCAGAAAAAAGAAAAAAACCAAAAACAAATTGAGACACATTCTACAGACTACCTGATTAGTACCTTTGAGAACTTCAAGGTCACCAAAAACAAGACTAAGAAACTGTCTGTCACAGACCAGAGAAGCCCAAGGAGACATAATAACAGAATGTCATGTGGGATCCTGCAACAAAAATAGACATTAGTGGGAAAACTGGGGAGATCTGAAAATTAGCATTCAGTGTTATCGTTATCAATGTTAATTTCTCAGTTTTGACAAATGTATCATTGTAATGGAAGATGATAACATTAGGAGAAATTGGTCACTTGTATCTGGGAATTCCATGAACTATATTTACAACTTTCTGTAAATCTAAAATGGCTCCAAGATAAGAAGCTATTTTAAAAATATGAGTAATGAATGCCACAGCTACACTATAAAAGGTCATTGCCATATTCTCCAATTGATCTTAACAAGAATAAATATATAGGTTTATTTTAATGGGAATGTGAGCTGGAGAAAGGGGAAGATGTAGAGAAGGGTTGTGATAAATCCTAAATGAATAAGCAGCAGCCAGACTCTCGCCAGTTTGCCTAAATAAAAGATTGTAGGAGACACAGCATGAGATGTTAGAAGGAAATTAAAATGGATGGCTACCAATTGTGAGGAATTGCCTATATTTGTTTCTGGAAAAAATTATGTTTAACTTTATGCTATAAGCAAGGTTAGAAATAAAACCCAAAGATAACCTAGAATTTACATTGAATTTCAACAGCATAAATATTTTAGTATCAGTGTGTTCCAAATATTGAATTTGTTATTTATCTGAAATTCAAATTTAACTGGGCATTCTTTATTTTATCTGGCAAACCTACATAGAGGGGACCCTCAGGGCTGGTGGCAGACTGCCTCTCTCAATACAATCATAACTAAAAGTAGTTTACCTTCTACTAGGAGAGAGAGCTATGTACTTAGTAACTTGAAAGCTTGATACAATGTCAAAGATTTCAACGTCGGAATTTAAAATACTGGGAAACCTTTCAGTGAGAACCTTTAATTAGAACCAAGGGAATTAAAAAGACCTTAATGGAATAAATGGTATTTGCACTGGGTTTCTAAAGGAAAGTAGAAGGAATGAAAATCGAGAGATAGGCATCTCAGGACATATCAACGATGTGGAAACATTACATAAATTCACACAAAATGTTTACTGATTATGAAGTAGGTAAAATTTTCTATTCTTGGGACTGGGAAAATTGCTTCTAGGAAAACAAAAAAAGAGAAGGAAAAGAAGAAAAAGAAGAAGGAAAAGAAGGAGAAAGCCCTATCTTCTAATGCTTAAATTCAAATAGGGTGAAGAGAACAAAAGAAACCCAAGAATTGATAAGTATAAAAAATGCAAAGTGTTTTACAAAGCATAAGAAAGGTAAGGAAGTTTCAGAACGATGGTTGACATAAAATGATCGCAGGTAAGGTAACATTCAAGCAGGCATTTGAAGGAAAAGGAGAGAAGTCATGGAGCTTTATCTAGAGAAGAAGGTCCAGACAGAGAAGAAAGCACAAGCAAGCGCTTGGGGGCAGGAGACCTGTGGGATGGATAGAGAGGTCGGTAGGGCTGGAGCAAGGTAAGTGAGGGGGAAGCAGGCAGGAGACAAGAAGAGTTAATGCATCAGTCAGGTAAGTCCTTTCAATCCATCGCCTGGACCTCAGCTTTGTCTTTGAGAGGGAAAGTTCTGGGAGTTCACTGAACAGAGAAGTGGCATGATGCGATTCGGTTCATAAAGAAATACTCAGTCTAGAGTGATGAAAATGGAAGCTGAATAGCCAATGAGGAAACAACCCTGATATCTTCACTGTTGACAGCCAATAAGGATGCTGTTGTGATGTTTCCATGACAGTAGCCAACGAGAAATCTTCTGCCATGTTTCCACTGGGATCTCCCCATGAGGATGCAGTCCTGTTCTTTCCATGGAGAAGCAAGGGCTCAGATTGCGTGATTTAGGACCACCCAGCATTTGCTCATGGATCAGAAGTGAAAGGAGAAAACTAAAGAGATGACTTCAAAGCATGGAGTCATAAAATGGCAAGAGATGTGGGACATAATACATGATACCATGAAGGGAGTGAGTGACAGACCAGAGTGAGACAAAGGAGTGAAGGTTGTTACTGAATAATGGATGACTTTTACACAGTTGGGCTGAGAAGATTGGGGCTAGATTCTATAGGTTGTAGGGAATCACAGCAGATTCTCAACAGAGAGATGTCATGCTTATATATGACAGAATACATAAAAAATAATAAGATAAGTAACATAAGATAATGATGTGATATAAATTGCCTCATCTTTTTTGGACTTAGTAGAAAAATTTGATTAAATCATGCTACTTTCTTCATGATATAATGATCTATACGTAGAACCCCTTGCTAATGTTATTTATCCATATGCACCACCCCCAGCCCACTTCCTCCCACCCCAAAACTCTCAGAAAAATTACCACATCCTTTTCTAAAACTTGGAGATGTCAAGATGACAGCATCCTTTCTCTCTCTTTCCCTGCCCCTCCCCTCTTCCTTTCTGTTGAGTATTCCATAGTATGACGTATAAAGGGGAATGTGTTCTTATACACTGGTTTGAGAATATTAAAATGTATGATTTTTGTGGAAGATAAAATGACATGATTTGCCAGAAAATAAAAATACATAGAAACTTTGGGGCGCTTGGGTGGCTCAGTTGGTTAAGCATGGCACTCTTGGTTTCAGCTTAGATCATGATCTCAGGGTCCTGAGATTGAGCCCCACTAAGGGCTCTGTGCTCAGGGGGAGTCTGCTTGAGATTTTTGCCCTTTTCCTCTGCCCCTCCCCTCTCTCTAAAATAAATAAATAAATAAATAAATAAATAAATAAATAAACTCTTTTTTTTAAATGCACATATACTTTGAATCAGAAAACTTAGTTTATAAGTGCATCTTATAGAAATAGGCTCAATTTTATATGAGTATATAAAAGAATGATTATTGCAGTATTATTTTTGATAACCAATAAAGTGAAACATGGAGGTGGTAGAAACTGGAGAGTGTTACTGATTTTAGTACAGGTTTAAATAAATGAGCTGAATCATTAACTACGTAGTGAGAGACTTGAATGGTTGCCCCAATACAATGATAAAAAATGTTAGTTGAGGGGCGCCTGAGTGGCTCAGTCGTTAAGCGTCTGCCTTCGGCTCAGGGTGTGATCCCAGCGTTCTGGGTTCCAGCCCCGCATCAGGCTCCTCCGCTGGAAGCCTGTTTCTTCCTCTCCCACTCCCCCTGTTTGTGTTCCCTCTCTCTCTGGCTGTCTCTATCTCTGTCAAATAAATAAATAATATCTTTTAAAAAAAAAATGTTAGTTGAGAAGATAAGATCATTTTTTGTTGAAATAAAAAAAGAAAATATGCAAATACATGTTTGCCTGTGACATTTTTTCTTTATACAACTTTGTTTCTGTAATAGAGCGGTATGCTCAATTAGAAACAAAGATATAATGCAATTAGGATAAGAGTGGATAATAGCAAAAACAAATAGTCAAAGTACTCTGATAATGAAGAAAATAGGTATTTAACTGTGATCAAATTTATAAATTACTCATTACAAATACAACAAGCTAAAGTTGTTGTATTTGTCATGTTCAAAGAACTAAATGTGATTTTTTTCAATGTAAGGATTTAATCCCTTTGTGTATCAGAAGAAAGGAAAATGGCTGATACATTGAAAGAATCTTTCCTGTAATCTTTGCTTGTAGCAAACATTTTTAGGCATTGTGTTCACTAGTGATATTAGCTCTAGATAATAAATTATTACGGTTAAAGCAAATGCAGACGATTTTGCCAAAGGCAAAATACAATGTTTTCAACAAGAGTTATAGTTCCACACGGGCCATTGTGGTGAAACTTCATGGTATTACAAGAGCTGTTTTTAAAGTAATAACAAATATTAAGCACTTACAAAATGCTTACCCTTAATTGGAATGAGTTTTGCCTGAAGATAGAATATAATTTATGTAATGTTATTTTGCTTGTCACAATTAAATAAATACATAGCCTAAATATGTGATGATTAGAAATCACTTTGCTTCATAAGGTACATGATTTTGCAGGGGTTTCTTCAATATATATAACTGTCATTCTTGTCTCTTCTTAGAGAATTTGTATTTGGAGTATTTATAATGTTGACTGATAGTAAATAAATAAATAAATACGTACATAAGCAAATCTGTTAAAACAACATTGCCTTTTAAAAATCCAGTATGGGTTTCCATTTAAAATGTCTGTATCATCGAAGACCCTGTCTGTCATGCTACATAAAGCCAAAGAACAAATGTTCTGTCTCTTTTAGCAGTCTTTCCCTTTATTTTTACTGTTTTTTTCTGCCCCACATTTAATTTACTTTTGAGAGACAAGAAGAGAGTTTGCTTGTTTTCAGAGCCCCGTATTGGCGCTGGTTAATATCCTTTTATGTTGTAGTTACCATTTTTTGTTTACTCGTATGGGAAAAATAATCTCAGGGAAGCAGTAAGCTTGCCTTTCTCATATTCAAAGTCTGCGGTATTTAAAGCTGTCCATGTGGGGCGCCTGGGTGGCACAGCGGTTAAGTGTCTGCCTTCGGCTCAGGGCATGATCCCAGCGTTTCGGGATCGAGTCCCACATCAGGCTCCTCCGCTGGGAGCCTGCTTCTTCCTCTCCCACTCCCCCTGCATGTGTTCCCTCTCTCGCTGGCTCTCTCTGTCTCTGTCTAATAAATAAATAAAATAAAACTGTCTATGTAATACCAACCAAATTTGAACACAGAATAAAGAGGAATTGTACATATTTTTATAAAACAAGGCTTAAATACAAAACATGTAAATTATTTTAAAAAACAGTATGACGCTGGGAAGTATAATTCTATGGGCCTTTTGTTCTCCAAGAAGGGACTGGATAAGCTACTAGGAGGGCTTTTCAGTAAGGAATCAGCCTATGGTGACCTTCGTTCTGATCTAAGATACTAGCTAAACGGATCCGTGCAATACATTCTCCTACTCGTCTATCTTAGCTATTGCTTCCAGACTAAAGAATTCAGTAAGAAATTTAATTAGTAAGCAGAGAGCAGCTTTGTGTGTTATACTTAGTTTATACTAATCTTAAAATATATCCAGCTCCTTCCAAATTAACTGCTCTGTGTTAGTGGCAAATCACTAAATACTGTTATAAATCTTATAATGTCAATGTATTTAAGAAAATGCTGTTTATGTATCTCATGTCTCCTGGAGGCAGCATCAATAATTATTCATGTATCAGATGGAGAGAAAGAGTAAGGGGACTTTAAAATATTAATAGAAATACAGGAATAATCAAGAAAAAAGGAGGAAAATAAAAGTCACGTATCTGAACGCAGGGTTAGGCTGTGTCTACAGGCACGGTCTTTGCTGGTATCAACATAGGCTTAGATTTCAAATAGGAATGGGCCCTTGAAAACATTGAGACTGCATATCGGAGACTACTTCCCAACAATATTTTTTAAAAGGAAATACATCAGCTTAAAAATTAATACAATTGGATTTTAAAGTTCATAAATGTAATCAGGATTTGTTGAGATTCTTGATTTTTATATATTAGTTTGAATATTAGGGGGGAAAAGAGCCTTAATGTATTTTGAATTCCAGCATGTCTTTTCATGAACTAAAAGTTAAACTGTAGATCTTTTCAATTTCTTTTTCCTTATTTTAGAACAGGCTGAACGGAAACAACTTTTGTCTTCTTTCGCGAAACCCCACAAAATTAATTCTCTGGCCTTGAGATTAGAGTGGCATCATTACAACCTTAAACCAATCAGGATTTTAGAAGGACAAATTCTCCTCTCAATTTTTCACATTGTCTATTCAAATTTTTGATAGGTACTATAATAATATCTCATTAAGTACCTTGATCACTGATTTACGATTTTCATTTACACACCATAGTGCATAGTGCCTTATGTACTGAGAACATGGAAGTCTCCCGTCCTCGAGGAAGTCCTAATCAGAAGAGGAACATAAATCATCAGTCATGTTGTAGGCAACAGGCTGGAGTTAAGATGCAATATTTCTTGAAATGCTAGAGCATTCAGTGGCACTCTACTTGGCACTGTGATGTTAATCAACTCAAAATGTTTGCAGGTCTATGTTTTTCTCAGAGTGATATATAAATAGTAGTCCTTTTAATATTTCATTTGTAAATGAGGAAATGAAGACATAGACATACAACATAAATATATTTATAAATAAATATATAAATATCGTATAAATATATAAATATAAAAATAAACATAAAATATAAAAATATGTTGTATATTGTTTAAATACATGCTACTCACTTGTCCCCAAGTAGCACAGTTTCTAAATGACAGCAATGCAACCAAAGCTAAAGTCCTTCAAACACTAAAGTAACACTTTTATGTTTTAGGAAACACATAAAAATTGCAGAATCTCCTGCATTTTGAATGGCTTACTCTAGTCAATTGTATTGATTTCACTAAAGTAAAGAAGGAAAAATGTATTGTTTTAATCCCTTGAATCCTTCAAGTTTCTGTTTCTATTCTAGGTATTTTTCTCATATTTCTCTCCAGTGTAATTTTAAAAAATATTTTTTCGGGGCCAAGTGGTTATTATTTTGGAATCCGTGCCTCTATTTATGTTGGCAGATAAAGCAGAGGACACACGGACTTTTTCACTAAGTGACTTTGAGAGACTATGGTGCTTATTTCTACAGATGTAAAAACAGAAGGAATTGAATGAAGAACTATTCCGATTCTTCGTTAGTATGTCACAGTCAGCCTGTCCCTGGTGTAGATGGTGTGTGTTAAGAACTTGATATTTTCAAAATCTTCCCAGAAATGGTCTTTAGTCATTGACCATTATGATCTGAAGGCATCTCACACAGAGAAGACATGATCTTCAATGTGGCGAGTCAGAGAGAATGTGGAGATCTTTTATTAAATTTCAGACAAGTTGTGTGTGTGGGTGTGGGTGTGTTTAGTGTATAAGTGAAAACAGATGTCTGGTGAATACCTTTAGCAAGGAAGGGGGCCAGATAGATAGATAAAATAGATAGATAAGTCTTTTTCTTTCCTTTTTTGAAAATAAAATCACCTCAGATTTTTATTAAAAAAGAAAAAAAAATACATGTTTCAAAACAGACGAAAGATAGGTCCAGTGAAGCACAAAGCACAGCTTTTCTTGGGCTGAGAGAGATAGGTATTTAAGAATATAAATTCAGGGGGAAGATGTATCTTTTCTATTTTGTCAGCACAATGGGAAAAGAAAAGAATCCTGATGGTGACATCATTTTATTTTCCTGTGACTCTTCCCTTGGCAAGCCCCGCCTCTCAGTACCTAGCCATCCGGGTGACTGAGCAGGCTGCTGGCATGAAGGTGACCTAGGTTCTGGAGGAATTTCAAGGCTCTGTTTCATGGGCAACTGGAGACTAGGAAGATTGCCGTGTTAACGTAATTGATATTCAAGGGAGTAGGTATATTCATGGCTTTTAGAAGGGTATTACTTGCTGTTAGACTGGGGGAGAATTCAACCTGAGAGCAGAATGTTGTCATCAGGAAGTACAGGCAGCCTTGATCGAAATAAGATCCAAAACAACCCAGATTGCTAAAGCCAATGCATATGTTCTTGTCGTATATTTTTTTGTAGAATATATTTTATGTTTCAACACTCTCAGCAAACATCGCGTGCAAGCCGCATACATTGATTCTGATTTTCCTTGCTGATTATATCTCCTCTTGGTAGTAAGTCAGACACTCGGGGAGATACTTGTTTTTCACATGAGGCTATAGCGTACTGAAATGACTACGACTATCAAGTCACATCCGGAACAAATCAATGGTAAATAGAGGCTTTGGGAGTAAAGGTGAAATGTGGAAAACATCAGACTGTGCTCCTTTCTAATCCTATATTTTCACTCCATCCTTCTCTGTGCCTGGCATGGTGTCCTGCTCAAGATTAAGGTTAAAGATATATATTTTGAACTGACTGAATAGGTATTCAATAAATTCATATAGAATGAAGGAATGAATGAATACATGAATAACTCTTTCCTTCTGTGTGGATCCAACCCTGGAAGTGAATATTTTGCTGCATAAGAAACGAAAGAAGATAGACACAAGGAACATTCTGTTGGAAAGATTTTATAAGGGCTAAGATGGCTTCATAGGTAAGAGGTATGAAATAGAACAATTTCCTTTCATGTCATTCACCCTTTATTCCAAGCCATGGAAGTCTGATTAACAAAATAAGAAATTACCAATGTATCTGTTGTTATGTTGATAAACAAGATTATCAAAGTATGTCCTGAGAAATATTCTAATAAATATTCTTACCAATGACTTCTAAGAAATAGTTGATTGTTTGTCAAAAAACAGTATTACCGTATGACATGAGAAAAATAAAAAAATAAAAATAATTTTCAAAATGACTTTTAGAAATTAGAACTATTCCCCTGAAGAATTAATTGAAGACAGTACTGGAAAAAAAAATGGAAATGTGTTTGAGAATTGAAAAAAGTA
Organism: Ursus maritimus; assembly: GCF_017311325.1. Classification (NCBI taxonomy): domain Eukaryota; kingdom Metazoa; phylum Chordata; class Mammalia; order Carnivora; family Ursidae; genus Ursus; species Ursus maritimus. Next base: position 72,608,878 of record NW_024423344.1, read on the forward strand.
TGTCCCCATTGACAATCTATAGAGAAAATGGTTAGCAAGAAATATAAGGACCCTAGGTCATACAATTTTATGAGTCACTAAAATACTCCATCTATGGAAATCAAACAAAAATAATAGCAGATGATAGCAAAATGGAATATGGGATGAGAGTATCCATATTCTCTGTTTGGGTAGGGAATTTTCTGTCTTTGTTAGAAGAGATTGCAGAGGGCATTGAGGGTGGGGAAGCTCAGAGGCCATGCCCTCGCCTCATTCCCTTCTCCAACATTTAACTGTGTCATCTTGGCTTTGCTGAAAGTTTCTATGCCTCAGTTTTCCCTTATGGACAATAGAAGTACATTAGCACTTATAATACATGGTTATAATATAGGTTTATTATTTATTCCCAGTAATAGAAATGTTTAGCACTGTGACTATGTTCGATGAGTAATTAAATGTCTATATTTTTACCATTTTGAAAAAACATAAGAAGATATTGATCAGGGAAACAAATGTTTTTTGAGAACACAGCAAATAGGATTAGACAAGTTAAATTAAGCTTTGAATTTATATTGAGGAATTACAAAAATGTAACTCTGAAGCCAATAATTATGGTGATTATTTTTTCAAGAGTATAATATATGACTAAGATAATAGTGTTTTCTCTCTGTATCTACTCTAGAACAAACAATAAATAATCTTAAATATGAATCAGGGCAAATAGGTATTGAACACAAAGACTATTTTGATGACAGGTTGGTAGACATTATATAAACTTCATACTAAATTTTTAGAATATTTGTAATTATGGAAGTTAGATTTCTACATTTCTAAGAAAAAACATAGCAATAGCAGGTTAATAATAATATCTAACACTTAATCATCAATGACTATATACCATAGATTCTTCTAAGCCCCTTACTTATATTGTCTGAAAGACAAGGGATTGATCCAAAAGTTCTCTCTCTTGGGCTCATAACTCAGTTCACAGATTGTAATTCTCAGTGCTCTTCAGACAGTTCTGCAGTTCAAGGGAAATTGAAGAGAATTAAACATGGCTTACAGGAAAAGCACAGATATGTTTTCAGGTATGCACTCATAACAAGACAATGCAAGGAAATTCAAGACTGGGTAAAAATTACCAGTCTCAATTAACCAGCGAGACTGTGGATTATATGGCTGGAGAACCCAACTGGCTCCTTTCAAGTGAAATCCTGTGGTAATTTGCACAGTTTGCTTCAAAGAGGAATTCATTGAACATGGAGCAGTATGGTTCAGAGCTAAAGTAATAGTTACCATATTGCTTAATTCTATAGCTTGGACTCTTCTTGACGCTCACATCCTCTTTATTAGAGGAGTAGTAAAAAGTTTGGAGCAAATACATACCTTATGAGGGGTTTTTTTTCCCCCTAAACTCTGGATTTGGGGAGTGTCCGATTTTTAAAACAATTAAGAAGGAGATTTAGGATGCATAAAGTACCTTTATATTGGGATCTAATTGCCCTTTCTCTTATAACTGTGATAGCGGGTGCTCTGGCTTCAAGCTGTTTATCTCCTTTTGCAATAAAACTTAAAGATACAAGGTTCCTAAAACTGAGAAAATCTCTGGGATTGAAAGTCAAATTCCTCTTTAAGTCTTCCCTGGCAAGCATATTTTATGTTGTTGTTCTTGTTTTTGTTGACCAAAATGATGAATATCAGATGAATTATTCCTTTTCTGCAAAGCAAAAATGTTTTTTATACTTATTATGACATTTAGAATGGAGTAAGAAAAAGCTGGGTTTCATGTGGAAGGCAACAGGTCATCTTTGCCTCCGTATTTTGGGGTACAGATTGATCATTAAATACTTTTTAGTACCTCTTGACTACGGGCATTTTATATCCTGGACTAAGAAACCTCACCATGAATCAAAGAAAGGAGGGGAGGGGTGAGAAGGGGAGTGAGGACAAGGAGGGGAAAGGGAGGGGGGGGGAGAAAAGAAGACTAGAAGGAAACAACAGGCTGAAGCAAGAATTCACCTAATGGATTTAACAAGCATAACATAGAATTTGTTTCCAGCCATATGCCATATTTTGGGAAACTCATTCTGAAATAATTTCAGTGTTTTTTGGTGTCTTCCTTTCATTAATTCACAGCCATCTGTCACTCTATGGAAATGTGATGTGCATACCCTGATGAATGCCTCAGAGCAATTCCGATCATTCTGTACATTATTTTTATCAGTTGGATTTTGAAGTGGGATCATAATTGTTGTCATCATCTTGCTTTTTTGACCGATCGATGGATGCTTAATTCTGAAGTTTCAATTCATATAGGAAGACAACATGACTAAGTTTCTGTATGGATGATTTGCCCTCAGGCAGCCTCCGGGGCCTTTGGGAGACGGGCCTGTGCTCACCCCTACACCATGTCCCCCTCTGCTACTCAGTCCTGTTGTGACAAAGGCTTATGAACCTCTGTCATTAATTCCTTCTTTGGCAAACTCGAAGTCGGGGAATAACACTCACCTTCCTCCTTGAAAACAGAGTGTTTTTATCATTTGGGCAGAAATGTATTTTGCATATACTTGTAGCATTTGTTTAATTAAGTAGACTTGAAAAATATCACCTTCTGCAAATATAACCAAAAAGCTAATAAATCATTGCTGTCACTTCTTAACAAAATATTAGCTTAATAAAGGGCAGAGACTACACTCACTTTAATTTTATCTAATCATAAGCACACATTTATGGAAAAATAATTTATGTGTATTGTTCTACTGATTCCATGTACAGGAAATATATATCTTATTTTTCCAATTAATTGCTAGAGTCACGCTTTTCAAAGTTTTCTATGTACATGAATAACCTTGGGATCTGGGAAACATACAGATGCTGTGTCAGCAGGTTTGAGGCTGGAGGACAGAGATTCTCATTTCTAACAAGCTTCTTGGTGCTGCTGGAGCTGCTGGCTCACAGAATTATTTTTAGTAGCAAGGTGTTAGAGCACCCGAATGCATTGCTACCCTTTTGAAGCTTCTTTTTATTTTTCACAGTTATCCTTAAATCCCCAAAATGTATTCAGGCAAAAGGGGCTTGTTTGTCATGAAGGACATAGCGCCAACTGCCAGCTTGCGTTTGTGCTGACCACTGCCTTGGCTGCTTGCTTCCCTGATGCTTGCCTCTGAAGGGCCCCCTCCATGGCCCCTGGACAGTTCTGTGGCTGCCACTCTTTCTGAGTCTGCTGCACCCAGTTTTCTCACTTCACACGCACATACTTACTGTCCTCCAGCACAAAGAACATTTCCAGGGTAAATGCTTGGAAAATGGCTCTTAGCCTTGGCCAGAGACTTCTTCAGACTTGTCCATACTCCTTCCCCGACTGCCACATACACCAAAGCACTTAGTTCCTTCTCTGGTCCCAGGTCTTCAGTACAAAGTAAATGTGGCAATAATAGCAGCCACAACAACGACAAGACCAACAGCAAGTACAAGGTCTTTAAGGGTTGCACAATGGTCCGCGGGCTCCCAGGAGACAGCCATGCTTACTGAGTGGGTGCGGCAGCTCCAGCTTCCTTCTGGGTTGCTAGGAACCTAATGGCCTGAGTTCGTATAACAAACACCACGCAAACTGACATTTTCATTTGGACTGAAGATGGATTTGTCCTCAGTTTAAAAAAAGAGAGAGAGAAACAAACCTCTGCTGCTATTTTCTGAATCTTGAAGTACCTGTATGGGGGACTGATTGATTATGCAAGTTGTGCTCACATCACTATTACTATGTCAGTGCTTATCAGGGGTTATAGCAATTGACAGAGCAAAACCACCAATAAATAGGTATTATAGTCGTATTCTACCTTACCAATTGTTAAACCGAAAAGGTTACTTCCCTAATGTATTCCCAGTGAATTATTGGATCTGATACTGTGTTTACGTACTCTCTTACAGTAAGTTGATAGTGGATCTTGAATGACAGGAGTCTTTCATTCGTTCTAACCTAATGGGAGCATTCAATGGGAAAATCATTCCTCTCAGGGAGGAAGATTTAGTTTAATTGAGGCCGTGAGAGAGATTTATGACAAAATAGAATGTATCAACAATAAATTCTTAATAGATGACATACAGAAGTAAACTCTGGGTACTACTATAGACTTCTTTTTACCACTTTTAAGGCATTTGAAATCCTATCCAAAAGTTAAGGAAATCAAAAGTTGTTAAATGTAATGAAAATGCCCTGCGTGGTAAGCATAGTTCTTAATGTCCTTTCAGAAACAAAGAACATGTGAAAAAATATAGGCAGTCTCTATTTTATATCTGTCGGTCGTTAAATTATTTCATGCTGTAAATAGGAACCTGCCAAAGATTGTAATTGGGTTTAACGGGTACCAGATACTCCCTTTGTTATTATTATTTATTACAATTATATTTACTTTTCAACAAACATATTTACTATATCTCAGGAACTATTTACCTAGTTTTTCACCACACAAGGTAGTATGTGTGTGCACACACACAATGCAATTTATTGGAGGGAAAGTAAAATCCTTGATGTAAAGTAACCCTTTTACCCTTACTTTCTGAATCTGAAAATGTGTAAAAATGAATAAAATACAGATAGGGAAACTTGAATACCCTGCATTATGTAAGGGTGAAAACAACAATATCAGATTTAGTGATGTGCATAGAGCTCAAATGCTGAGAATATTGGACTTCTTTTTTATTAGATGGAATAAGGGTTATTTAGCAGGAGAGACTATCCAAGAACCCCCGTCTGCATCACTAACAAAGCACCATGTGCCTGTGACGAAAGCTCTACAGCTGTGATCAATTCCAGCACTTACTACAATTCACAGACTTAGGCACATAGTAGATGGGATAAAAGGATCCTGAAATGTGTTATTCCCTCTGATCGTTAATCTGCTTGTTTAGTCATGAAGATTTTGGTATTTACTACTGGTTTTTCACATACCTTCTCTTAATTCCTTACAAACATAGAGGAAAATGTCAAGTGGCTACAAAAGAACTATTTAATTTTTATATTGTCTGAGAGGAGTTTGGCCATGTTCTACTATTGAACTCTGGCAGAGTGTGCTTTGAACAACAATTTACATCGAAGCACAGATTTACTGAGTACCGTCAGCTATGACAAATTTGCATCGAGGCTCAGTCCTATTTCTTTGAATTCTGATGACTTTGCTCCCAAACAACCTAGAAGTACTTCTATTTGTGTTCTTTTATTGCCCTCCCTCTCCTCCTCCCTCTCCTCCCCCTCCCCCCTCTCCCCTCCTTCCTTCTTCCCCTTCCTTTTTTGGTACATTGAGTCTACAAGATAGATAAAGAATTTTCCATCCACATTTTATAGGTGACAGATGTAGCAAGAGATGTGTCTCATAAAAGGAGGTGAAAAGATGTTTTAATTTTAAAATAACATGCATCCAAGGCAAATAAAAGTACCAGAATATTCAGGATCCAGACAGACATGTAATACCGAAGTCGAAAAGTCATCGTGTGGCAAATGGAAATTATGAAAAGACCAGTAGTTCATGGAAAATCATAAACTTGAAGCTTTGTGAGTTTTGATTCAATGAGGTAGAAAACAGGAGGCCGCAGCAGAGCCTTCCTGAGTACTAAGGGTGGAGCCTAGGTGGCCCGTAAGCACCAAAGAGAATTGTTTGGTTTTGGTTCTAAGATGAAGTCAGGCAGCAACGGACTAGAGAAAGATTTCTGATTTCATTTAGTTTTATTCTTCTCTTCCTGACATTCCTTCTAAGGAATATTGTGTCCCTAAGTTGGTCTCTTGTGCCAGTAACACAATGGAAAGAGGGGAATCAGTGTGAAAAGCGTTAGACAGGAAATGTGAAAGCAAAGAAGGGTAAAGCAGCGTGGGGTAAAGAAAAACCTAACACAGAGACATCCCAGTAGAGATTCATGCCTTAGACTGGAGGCATTAAAACTTAATTTTAAAAGACTGCTGGAAAAAAGGAGGATTAGGGCAAAACTGTGAAGCATACTTCTAATAAATTAAGTGGAACTGATAAAATAACACTGTGCATTAAAGAGATAAACAACTTGGAAGATAATCGTATGCTTTATTCTCTGAGAGCAACATTTTGGAGAGATAGGTTTCAGAAATCTCCCCAGCTCTGCTATGACCAGACCTTCCAGGCTAGGATTCGGCAATACAGTGAAGTGTTAGATAGGAGCTCTGACAGATGGAGGGACTGGAGGAATATGAGCTAAATGCTAGGGTAGAAAGGAGCACAACACACGAGCTCGAAAATAAAGCCTAAGGATAGAGGAACACTAAAACGTATTTATTTTTAATTTTTGTTTAATTTTGTTTAATTTTTTAAAAAAATTAAATTATTAAAAAAATCTTTTATTTTTTAAATTTTTTTGTTTAATTTTTGTTTGCATAAATAACATGGGGGAGATAAACTGGCTAGAGAAATAAGCATAAAAGAATAGGAAAGAATGAAATTTTTAATGTACATGAGGCTTAAAAACCAGTTAATTTCTTCATTCATAATGGAGAATAAATCATTTGAAATGTGTTTATTATCTTTAATAATAAAAAACTTGCTAAGAGATTGTGTCCATGTTCGTGACTGGGACGCCATTGGATCCGGAGCACGGATAAAATTTAAGATGGCACCCAAAAACCCTCCGTAATCAAGATAAATAATATTTTAATGAACACTTTAAAAACTCAAAATTCATGAAAACTACCCATGCTAAACAAAACACAAAAATGTTAAACACACACTTGTCAGTATAAATATATTCTTTCTTTCTGACTCTCACTTTCTTAAATAGCCCCTCTCTGGGGTCTCTGAGGAGTACAGCTGATCTCATTTAGTTTGTTTGCTTGCTTTTGTTTTTGCTTTATTTTTTGTTTATTTATTTATTTATTTATTTTATTTTGTTACGGAAGAGCAAACTGAAATTGTGTTCCATGAATGGTTTGGACAGGAAAGACTGAAGTTCCTATGTTTGATTTTTAAAAGCACAGACAACGTCCAGTTGTAGATGAAAGAAACATGATACAGTATCACTACATAGCTATAAAACACTTTCATTATGATGTTCATTTTAAATAGTCATATAAATGATGTGTAAATGAGATTCATGGAAAATAAAATTATGCTATTTTTATAATCCTCATGATTTCACATGGAGTACTTTTGGGTACGGCATTGGGTTTCATTTAAGAACATATGAATCATCGGTTGTAGAAGCTGGAATATAATCAAATATAAAGGTACTAGAAAATTAAAACTAAAGATATAAACCAATAATTCCAGAAGGGTTGCATGTATCCTAAGAGGATCAAATATTATGGAAGACATATGGTGGGTACTTTCTCTTCATTAGTGTTAATGTGTTATTATCAGGTTTCTCCTCCTTGAACAGAGTTCAGCAAAATAACCTTCCAGCTTAGATTAATGAAACCTCATAAAAAATACAGCAGCTCCAAAGGAAGCAGACCAATTTGGTGAGAGAACCGATAAATATGATTCAAGTGTCCTTATTTTCCTACCACCCCCATTCAACTATCTAATCTTTTGGTCTTTGGTGGAGAAAATTCTTAAGTCCAAATGTTGGGAATGACCAAAAGTGTCATCTAGGTTTTTGCTACTCACATTGTGGTCCCAGGCCAACGGAATCACCATCATTTGGAGCTTAATGGAAATACACTCCATCTGGCTGTACCCAGAACCTCCAAACTCAGAGTCTGCATTTTAACATAATTCCCCTGGTAACTCTTTTGCGGAGAAGGACTATTTTGTTATCTAGTTGAAGCAAACAGCGTTTAGCTGTATTAAATACATCCCAGAAACTAGCAAAGAATTGAGTGTATGTGCATATAGGCGTGTGAGCATAGGGGCGCGCATATGTTATTCCATTATTAGATCAATGTGTGCAACTCTTTTTCCCATAATGGATTCCTAAACTATATAAATAATTATTGGGTGAGCAATGAGTAACACAAAATTATAATTTTCATCGTCAAAGAAAATAACCACATTTGTTAATAAGATTTACTAAATTCATGGTTTCTCTTTTTTGCCCTAGAGAAATGGAATACAATGTGATCCATTGTTAATCTTTTTAGTATTTCTAATGGAAACTAATATCAGACCAGGGTTAGATATCTGTAATAAAAAGAAGTCTAGTCACAGCAAATACAAAGAAAAAAAACTTTTTTTTTATTGTATTCCCCACAGACATGATAAAATTGGGCATCCTCAATGTTGGTGAGGAAAGATTTAATTGCTGTCGCTGTGAGTGTTATTAATCCAGTATTATAACAATGCAAATATTTGCCCAACCACATGAGTTCATTTTAATCGGAAAAGACCATAATGAGACAGAAGTTGTTCTATTCAACTCAAAGAGAAACAAAAACCAAAATTAGGAGAGAATTGTGATGATAATAGTACTGAAAATATCACTCGCAGGGAAGATGTGTTTCCTTCCAATTGTTGTTAGCAAAACTGGAATAATAGTAAGATGTCTTTACTAAAATAAATCACAGTTTATGTGTCATGTTAATCACTGAATTATAGAACTATTTGCATTGTAATGTGAAGTGATTTTTTTCCAAGTTACTATAATTGATTAATGGCAAGCATATATAAATACCATTTGCCACTTTTGTATAGATTATTGGAGAGTCAAATACAGCAACAATTAAGTTATTGACCAGCTGATTAAAGGAAACCTCAACCATCAAGTGGCTTTAGTTGACAAGATAAATCTGTAACTAAAATAAGAATTCCACCACAAGATGAACACGGTTAATTCAACAATTCAAAATCAATTATTGATTTACTTTTGATGCGTCACATTGCAGTGAAATACTGGGTCTAGAAGATTAGTCAGGATCTATTTAAGGAATTCATAATTTCTTACTTGTCCTGTCATCATGTTCTGTGCCTATATAGCAGATTCTTTACCACCATTATTGCTTTAAAGAAAATTTTATTTTAGTTAATTTACTGAAGACATAAATTCAGGAGCTTATAATTGGTGCCAAGGTGAATGAGTGTGGAGGGAGGATATTTAATCAATTAAGAGGAACAGAAATCCTTCAAATTGGTTGTAAGAGACTCCGGGATAGTCAGAGGGAGCTGTGCAGTGCCCTTTTCCATTATGTGTTTAAGAATTTTTCATGTTGGTTTTCATTTAATTATCTTGATTTGAGACTTTGCTAGACTAGCGTTTAACTGGAGTTTAGGATGAATACTCTCTACTAACACATGCAAACTTTTTATGTACAAATATCTGTAAATGTATGCATATGTATGTATATTTCTTTCTTTCATCTTACAGATTTTTACAGAAGCAAATTATGAAATGTATCTTTCTCCACTCAGCGGTTTTCCAAAAATAGAAAATGGATCCTTTACTCCAAATTAAAACTTACTCATATAAAATTGAGAATTGTCATAAGATTGCTTTCAGCGCTGCCCTGCATTAAGGCATCATTCTTGCCCTTATTTTCCTATAGGTAACTCTGTTTTGGATAATCGAGTTCTACTTTTTTTTTTCTTCACCAAAATGTCATTTACATTGTATCCAGGTAGAATATAGACTTCTTGTCTTGCTGTTACAGCATGGAAAAAGTATTTAACTTGTGCTTGTCTGGAAAGTTTCTGGAAAAAGAATCATCCAAGAATTGCTAAAGATTGAGCATCTTTAGAAAATGACACTTTTCTAATATTTAATTAGAAATAAACTAAGGATTGGCTACATGAGGTTGAATTAAGTATTAAGGTACTATAGGAGTAATCCACAAATAATGCTGGCATCACCTATACTTACCTAACAGTGGTTCTAATCCACTTTACTTCAAAGCCAAACTAACCCTTATCTTATGTACTTTGGAACATTTCAAATAAATCTCAATCATAGAGGTCAGATACCGTACAGGCTAAATTATATATATATATATCTGAATCTATAAGTATATTATGAAATATATAATATAGATCCTGAAATATATATTATGCTAAATATAAATATATTACATATATAAATATATTACATATATAAATTTACTAAATATGAATATATATTTATATATGTACATAGTTGTTTAATAGTTTCAGAATTTCAACTCAACATATGCAAAACAAGCTTATGCTAGTGCAAAGCAATTACATCCACTTTCTTTTGGGCATTCATGTTTATTTTTCTGCCCATTGCATAGGATTCTTCTCCCACCCCACATCACTATTGGAGATGTTTCAGGGAAGCTATATGCTTAATTCTATTGTGCCTGCTAGATGTACGGTCTTTGACACTGAAGCCCAAGCTTGTACTCTGTAGAGAACTCACAGTCTAGGGCAGGGTTATACAAGCCTTCCCTCTAACTCGTAGTGGCCTAGTTTGTCCAGGAATCAGTCATTTGCCAAGTAGAGAGTAGGGCGAACCTAAAAGAATGAGGCTTACAATCCATTTTATAGGATTGTGGCAAGGATTAATAATTGTAAAACTTTTTGACAATGTGGTACTGTTTTAGGAAAGAATTTCATACAGCCCAACAGCCTTCCCATTTGTAATGTTGAATCTCTGTAAGACTGGGCAGGATCCCAGGTCACAATTCTGTGATACCCGAATACGTTTTGTCACCAACTGGGGAATAATTCACTCTTGGTTGATCCCATGGTGGATGGTGTCCATTTATAGTTAAAAAGAACTTATTCTGATTTAGTAGTTATTGGTTTAAAGTGCATGATTTATTGTAGTTTGTTAGACCCATAGAATAACTTCTCTTGATTCTACTTAAATCTCTTCCCAGAGGAAAAGAAATTTAGTAAGAGCTGGAAGTGGACATTGGCCCTGGGTAGAGGCTCCTGTTTTCTAGGATGTTAGCATTATGCCAGACTCTGCTAACCTGGGTGGTCATTTTTAATGTGGACATTTTTCTAAGGAAGTAGACCGAAACCACTAAACATATTTGCTCCATGAGCTAAACCACAATAAAACAGAGGTCTCCTGTGTATAGCTTTCCTCACTCTTTGAATACAGCTCATTCTTATTTTATTTCCATAAGAAACAAATGCCCTTTAGAACGTTTCCCTTTGAAGTTTAAATGCAGTTGTGTAAGTGTGTGAATGCATGTATGTCCAAAATGCAATTACATCCAAGAATCTGATTAAATGATGAAATGACCATTTCTCCAGGACAGTTAAGCGTCCTCTGAGGGTTTAAGCATGCCAAACCCCCAGGCCCCAGCTGGATGATCCGTCATCACCCACCTATTGTAAATGTGAATGCATGAAATGGGAGAAAATATGGTATCATAAATGAGTAATAGATTCCAAAAAAAGATAATACTGTGCTGGATATCTATTTGGAAAGAAGGGTTTCGTTTTTATGGTTTTGTGTTTTTCAACTTTAGCTGTTCAACATCACTTCAGAGACTTTCTATAAACTTGTCTTTCCTTTGTCTTCGTTTTTCTTCCTCCATGGATGGTAGCTTCTGTCCCCACCAAAAGAGAGAAGGGCCACTTATCGTTAGACCAAGAGCCCTCTGAGTCACATAGAGAGCTCAGCGAGGTGAAGGAGTTCCCCAGGGATCATGACTGGAAGGCTGAAGCCTTGATCTCACGCTTAGCCCTGTTCTTGTTCGAGGTGGGAGAACATCCCGTCACCATACCCCCAGTTCTGTTCTGTCTGAAGAAGAGTATGACTTTCTTAAAATTAGTAACCTATACACACCACCAATGCCAGAATTTCTCTGCATAACTCTGGGAGGTAAATAGAATCCCAAACATTATCTGGGTATCTATTCTCCACGTTACCTGGACAAGATATAAATATATTATAAATTAATTATATATACATATACTTTTTATTTCTCCAAGGACAGATGATATATTTAAGTTTGACATATTTCCCTAAAGTGCATGTACTGTCTTGGGTATGAAAGTTATATAAAATGTGAATTAAAGATAAATGTCTTATTACCTTTTTCTGTGAAATTGACGAAGTGCTCTCTCAGCTGCCTATTGTCCTAAATTGAAAGACGCTGGTTATGTTGCCCAGACCGTACACTGAGGGGAGCTTTCTCTGAAGCCGCACTGTGATGAGCAGGAACAGAGAGGTCTCTGCTTGCAGGACTGGATATACACATCAGCAGAACCGCAGATAGTGATGACTCCTCACTGATCATTTTATAACTCAGATGCATACTCACCTAAGACCTATATAATAGAAATTATGATTATTGCCTCACATATAGTGAAAAGTTACACTTATATTTTATTGACTAAATATAAATACTATTGTAAATAACTCTAATTAGAATATAGGCTCACCAACCGCTTTTTAAATGACGTTTTATTCAATAGTGTACTGGACGCATGCATCTTTATAAACCCAATGTGCCCATGTATGGCGCACATATACAATGTTAAGGAATTAGACGTACTTCAATCATTCTACTTTAAAATAAATGTTGAAAGGAAGGGTCGATGAACTGGAAAGCTAAATCAATTTTAAAATAAATGCACATCTGCAAAACCGTAAATCAAATATTAAAATCCCCAATTGGTGTATTTTGTCAGAACCAAAAAATTCAATTTTCTTCATTGGTTCTCATCCACTGTGGAAGAATAGATAATTTGCATCCATCCTGATGGCAATAGCTGTGTTGTAATGGGTGATTCTGCATGGAGAATAAAGCACAGGACCAAATCAATTCCTAGTCGATAGAAAGTGACTCTGTTGGCAGTGGACACACATTCCCCCTGCAGACAGTGAAAGCAGTTCAGGGCCAAGGCTGTTTCATTACTAGCGATGATGGAGAATTGACCGGAGCACTACCTGTATAACACGGTCGCCGCTAGCAGATTGTCGTGCTGGGTTACTTCTTGACCTTTTATACATACGGTCAAGTGGAATGATTTTAAGTCACTTTAACATAGACACTTATAATTATCTTTGGGTTTCTACCACTTACAGGAGCTTAGGAGCAATTATTCTCCAATCATGTGACCTTTTGCAAAACTAATTTTTTCTCTACTTTAATCAATGCATAATCCTCAAAGCAGCTGTAAGTTTCAACCAATGATTCCTCCTTCTACCCATCATACTCGGCCCTCGTCACATTTCTAAGGTTACATCTGCAGCTCAATGATCCAAGGGAATAAATGTTGGAGAAGAGCAATGGAACAGTCATAATAGTTCCACTTACTGAAAATAGTACTACTTCTCTCTAAATTAAGTGTGTAATTGGCAAGCCTTATTTATACTCTCATAGGGATTAGCTTTTATTGATCTAATTAGGATGAAGCTCTGAAATCACTTGCCAGTCAACCTGATGGAGCAGCAGCTGCACATTATTCTATTCTTCCCACAAAAAGTGACATCAGTGAGGGAAAATGCAGTAAAACATTCTAGACTTGGGCTCCGCCACCGAAGAAGCGCTTGTAACAACAGAGACCACGTCCTGATGGAAAGATCTCTCTAGAACTTCAATTTTAATTCCCACATAGGAGATGGGAAAAGAGGCTTTACGTTTTTGTTTTTGGTGACAAAGAGCATTGTGCTGCCCATGGGTGCTATGTAGGTTAAGCAGGAGGCCTCTTAAAGATCATATCATGCTCATTGGTCTTAAAAAACTTGACTTTTCCTGAAAAGATCGTGTCTTTTGCATTTGCAGTTGATCCTCATATCTTTCTTTCCTTGTTTGTTTGGTTTTCCCATCAAAGGTACCCAAAAGAATCCCTAACAAATGTCTTATTTCCCATTTACAAGGCAATGTGGTAAATGATCAGTAAGACTGGAACTTAAACAATTAGGAAGGATGGGCAAAATGTCTTTTCTCTAATAAAATGGCTGCGCGTGGACGATGGATTTGAGCATATTGACTCAGTTATTAGGCTCGGCCCTGGGAACGAGTGAGGCTGCGTTCACTGATCAGACTCCGTCGCGATAACCTTGCTGATTTATCCCTTCGCACTGATGGACATTCATGGACACAGAGTCGATATTTTGAAGACGATTAGCGGAGAAAGTACTGGTCTTTCATTTTCAAGATAGCATCAGTTTTGAGCCATGAGTCAAAGACTTTAGCCCAGAATGAGTAAAGCTGAAATCTGAAGTACAATTCGGTACCGCTAAGATGATGGAGTTAATTGGCTCAGGTTATAGAAAGTTGTTTGCATTTAAACGAAATGCAAAGAAAATACTCAGCTGGTAAGATCTTTAATGAGGACTCCTGGCATTTGAAAATGGAAAATCCAATACAAACATACATTTCCTTTTTATTACATTTCAAAATATATTTCTGCATTCCTATTTCTAAGAGATATGAAATTTATTGGCAGTTAATATGATTAAAATATGAAAGCTGTTATATAACAATATGCCTATATTGCTCTAATGAAAGTTTGCTCTATGAAAGTTTCAATTTCATTTACATGCAAAATATTCTCTTTTCTTTTAATCATAGTGAAATTTTCTAATGTTTCCATGCTTTGGATTATATAAGACCAAGAAAAGTTGTTTTTAAAAATGTACCTACTTTGGGGCGCCTGGGTGGCACAACGGTTGAGCGTCTGCCTTCGGCTCAGGGCGTGATCCCGGCGTTATGGGATCGAGCCCCACATCAGGCTCCTCTGCTGGGAGCCTGCTTCTTTCTCTCCAGCTCCCCTGCTGTGTTCCCTCTCTCGCTGGCTGTCTCTCTCTCTCTGTCAAATAAATAAATAAAATCTTTAAAAAAAAAAAATGCACCTACTTTAATAATGTAGCTTAGACAATCTTTCTTTTTGTCTCTCATGATCTTTTTCATTTTTTTCCCTTTCATCCCCTCTCTCTGTGTCTCCCTCTCTCCCTCCACACACAGCGCACACACATGAACATTCATTTGCCTAAATATATCTCTATATTGTGAACTTTGCTTTCATTTCTTAATTTTATTATAAAATGTACAGTTGAATCAACTGAACCCTTTCATTTAAGTTATTTAGATTTTTTTTGACAAATAATCATCGTGTTAGGCATCAACCAGATCTACACATTATTCTACGCTTCCAACAAAAAGTGACATCAGTGAGGGAAAATGCAGTATAACATTCTAGACTTAGGCTCTGCCACCAAAGAAGTGCTTGTAACAGCAGAGACCAAATCCTGCCGGAACGATTTCTCCAGAACTTCAATTTTAATTCCCATGTATGAGATGTCATATGATATGATGGCCCCTTAGAGGAAAATGAACCTCTAAAGAAACACTTGCAGTGCACTGTGATGAATGACAGTAGCATTACGGTGCCTAATTCTGCCTATGTCTTGTAGTCCCTTTCAGAGAGGAGTATTAGAGCTTCTTCAGGAAGAATCTGTAAGAGATTGTCAGCCAGGAAGTGGGGCAAGCCACTCAGGATGGGGGAAGAGCAAATTCGTCAGTGCCTTTACACAAGGAGATGGCCACATGGTGCATGGTGGTTGCCAAGGAAGATGACAAAAGAGAGGTGTTGGGTCAGATCATGAAGGTCTTTAAATGCAATATTGAAGTGTATGCATTTTATTCAAAAAGTGATACGTGATAGCAGAGGTCTTTTAATCGATGGAATGATGTGTTCAGATTTATTTCCTAGGGCAGTAAATTTGCCAGCAATTTGTATGGTGGACCAAAGTCTAGACCAGAAGACCTTTTATGAGGTTGTAGCAATCGTGCGGACAAGAGATGAGGAAGCCATGGTGTTTCTTTAGCTTTAGGTAAATATTGTGGTGATAGATTGAAGACATATATGTGTTTGTAATAATAGGATTTGCTAATAAATTTAATTTGAGATGGTAGGGAGACTTGATGGGCCATGGTACAGGAAGTGACAAAGAAGATACATGATGGACACCAAGTACATTGGGGAAGGTAGGAATACACAGCGGACAAACTAAACATTCATGCTGGCAGCGCACTCCAGGATTGATGTCCAGAAGGTCTGGAACTCAGCGCAGGTGCATGGACTAGAAATGGAGACATGGCAATCATCAGAATGTCGAAGGGGCATAATGGAAGCCATAAGAGCAATTGTTATCATGAGGCAATGGTACCAAGTAGGGAGAGAAGAAAGGAGAAGTCAGGGAGTGCACTATGAGAGGCAAACAAGGGAAGGGACACATTGAAAGTCAGAGGAGTGTTGGGAGAAGTAGGAAGAAGGAATGTGCCAGCAGCTTCCCGCTGTCAGCAATAAAGGAAAAACTAAAAATGGGCTCTTGTTTCTGGTGAGTAGTGACTTTAGGAGACAAATTTTAGTAGACAAGTGGTTCTCAACTAGGAGTGGTTTTGTGACCTACAGAGCATATGGCCATATGTGGAGACATTTTTGTTTGCCACAGGCTGGATGCTACTGTCATCTAGAAGATAGTGTCAGGGGGATGCTGTTGAACAGGAATTCACAATACAGCCCCCTGCCCCACAACAAAGAACTATCCAGTTCCAATGTTAATATAGGATGAGAGACTGCAGTTGCTGTGATAAGAGTCTAGATTCGTTCTTAGTAAGGTGGACCGAGAATTTGAGTTTAGGGGACAGGCAGAATAAATAGCGACTCGTCTATCAAGACCAAACAAACAGTTGAGGAGCTAGAAGCAATTTTATACATAGGAGCCAATGGATATAGGGCAAAAATTAGCATAACATACCATAATGCTGGGAAAATATAGGGTATGCAGAATGAAGCAGAATATCACCTACAAAATGCTCTCAGCTAAATCCATCATCACATACGGAATTTGGATTAGCAGGACAACAATGTGTGTCATACAAACGAGACTCAAAGCAATCTGCGTAAATTGGATTGAAAACAAAAGCAATATAGATATACATAAAAGTGGTAATGGTGATGACAGCAAAGTTATAGCATGAGGACAAGATAACTTTCATGAAGAAAGAAAATTCTGTTGACATGTACCCTTTCACGGGTCAAAAATAAATCGTGGAAATAGAGGTAGCAGGCTATAGCACCCAGAATAATGTAATCAAAGGTACATGGCATTGGTTTAGTTGTTAACCTAACAGAGGAAAATAGATGAGGGCCACTGTGGGTTCTAGCAGGAGCTGCAGGATAAGCAGAGCTAGTGTGGACGCTCTTGGTTCTACCCACTTCCAAACAAGGGCCACTGGGACACATTCCTTATTCTCTTCAAGGGGTGTCTGGTTCCTGTTTGGATAAGAAAGCAAAGTTGCAAAGTTGTATTTCAACTGTCTCTTTCTAAGCTCTTCTCCCTTATTAATTCTGGAGACCTGTTGCTCCTGCTGATCTTTCAAGTTCCAAGGCACTGTCTTGAGACGCCCTCTGCTCCCACATATCCTGACCTCCAGTGCCATTCGAGGTCACTAAGGCTGGCTTCATTTTGGTGTTGATCTACTTAAAATGGCATTTTCTTATAACTCATGCTAAATCACAGTTTCAACCAAGAGTTGGAAAATATGGCCAGAAGATTTTTTTTTTCTTTCCCAGACAGGGTATGATCTTTTCCCTTACAATAAACTGACATTTCTTGAGTACCATGCCCTCACTGTCCTTTGTCTCAGCTGAGGCCACTCATTTTACCTCATGCCAGGCTGTACTTTACTGCTTAGACTCCCTGCCTTATCCCTGAATGCATTTGAATAATGAACACAGTTTCACCAAGCCCTTCTCAAATGCTAATGTGCGTTAAGAATCACCTGGTGATCTTGTTAGACTTGCAGATTCTGCTTCTGTAGGTCTGGGGTAGGCTGAGATTTTTCATTTCTAAGAATTCCAGGCAACAGCTGATAATTCTGGACCAACCAAGGACCAGTTTTGGAGTAGCAAGGATTTAACCTTGCAGAGAGTCTGCTAATTCTCTTGGGAGTCTGTTACTAGAATAAATCAATAATTTGAAAAAGGGATTAGAGCATTATTGCTCAGCCAGTGAAGACTATTTCTTCCCTTCTGTCTGTTGTTTTAGTTTAATTTTGCTTTTGCTTCTTTGGGGGGTGGGTGGGTGGGAATTACTCTATTCTGATCATTTTCATGCAATGAAATGCAGTGGTAGGACTTGAAGAGACAAATACCGGGTTCTCCATGACCTGTATGTCCTCTCAAATGTAGACCCAATTAAAATTCAAGTCAACTGGTGTTTTCAGCCCTCTTCCTCAAAGTGGGTATTTCTTATCATCTGAATATCCTGAGCTGAACATGAAAGCTGCCATTACTTCCTGGATCAACTGGCCTGCGCTGAGAATGTCTTCACAGCCCTTCATTCTTCTTTTGGCTCAGAAACTGTAACCTAACTAAGCCCCCTGTCTACTTCCCTTTTGCTCATGTATAATGCAGAGAGAAGAGTAGCTCTGGTCTGTAATTTTGAAGACATTTTTATCAATACACTTGTCTGTCTCTCACTCGAGAGAGCTAAGTGATACAGCTCACCTTAAATAAAAATAATCTTTATTATCTTGTAACACCCTCAGTTGCCCACCAAAGGAAAAAAAAAAATAGCCTTGTGTATCTGGTGCCATGATTTTTAGCCAATTTCTATTCTGCAAGCACTACCCCTCCCAAGCTGGTTCTCTGGGGAGAAAAATAGAAGAAAGAAAACTCTGATCAGAGACACATAGTAGCCAGGTAGAAAGCTCTGACTCGCGAGACTATTGCAGTCATCTGGGTAGAGAAGGCAGAATGCCAAGAGGATCATTAAAACATTATCAGAAAACGAAATTACATGACTTTCATGTGTTTTGAAAGTGACCTACATTATATCAGGGTTTATCCAAAATAAATACCTAACTCCATGTACTTCCTTTCTTACCTATACTTTTTCACTTACTAATCTAAATGCTTTAATTTGGTTTTACACTTGCTGTGTTTCTCTAGATTCAACTTTGATCTTTTAAAAACAGTGCATAAATTCAGGCCAATTTCTCTAACTCTCTCTGCCTTAACTCGTATCTCTGCTTTATCTCCAAATACTCTTTGATAATAAATGAAGGATTTCAGGACAAACTCTAAACCAATATTTATTGAATGTCTGCATTATGTTAGGCACTTTTGTAACTGGTGAGGCAAGACAGTTGAAAGAAAGAAAGAAAGAAAGAAAGAAAGAAAGAAAGAAAGAAAGAAAGAAAGAAAGAAAGAAAGAAAGAAAGAAAGAAAGAAAGAAAGAGGAAGAAAGAAAGAAAGAAAGAAGAAAGAAAGAAAGAAAGAAAAGGAAAAAAAAGAAAAGTTCTTACTTACCTCCATGAGCTTTCCCTGTAGCTGAGGGAAACAGATCCATATTCTGTCAGATGGTATTAAGTGCTGTTAAGAGAAAGAAAACATTTACTGGGTGTAGGGCATACCCAGGTTGAGGCAAGACCAGTAAGCAATGAGAGAGCAAGCCAAAGGGTAAAAAATTGAAAGAACCTCCATGCAGAGGAAACAGAAAATGCAAAGCACTGAGGGGAGGTGATGCTTGAGAAAGAGCAAAGAAGCTGACATGTCTGGAAGAGGTAGAGGGCAGGGCAGGAAGTCTCAGCATCTGGCCAGAGCCATCACCCACAAGGGCATATAGGTGAAGGGAAGTGGCCCTAAAATGGAATCTTGGCATTCCTCTATAAAACCAAAATATAAATAAAAATATAGAATAAACACAGACTTCATTATCTTAAAGGAATGACAGAGGTTTAGGCATCAAAACTTGCACAATAGAATAGTTGATGGCATGCACCTTTGATGACCACAGTCCTTTGGAGGAGAGTGCTTTCATTCTCATCTCAGCTGGAGGAATTGCAAAGGTTAACTGGTGGCATGATGTACCATCAAAGTAACAAGCACTGTGGGACCTCTCCTAATATCACCTCCATTGACTGATGCCTAACGACTGGCCAGGCAGGTGGAACAAGTGAAAGGGACCAATGCATTCTTTCCTTCTAAGTTAATAATTCCAGGTCTGAGTATAAGCCAAAAAAGCTTTAGACAGATACATGCTCCACATTATTTATTTTTTTTCTTTTAACATTCCATAGGCTGGAGGCGGTAAGCAGGGAAGAGAGTGAGGCCATAGTAGGAAGAAGACCAGGTCTGGGCAAAGACTATTGCCACCAGGGCCAGAAGTCATGGTAGGTACCAAGCAAGTATCGGGAAGTACCAGTTGGAATTTAAATAAGCACTGTTCGCCTGTGCCAAGCAGACACCTATGGCATGTCCATCGCTGTAATTACACTCTGGGGCGCACTTAAACAGCAGTCACCATGCAGCCAGTCATTGTCCTGCAGGAGGAGGACTCTCATCTCCTACACCACATGGCCTGATTCAACATTCACTTCAGCCTCACAGTGTGGGCAGCCTCCCTCTCAAATCCAGGACCGTGGAAAGTACACAGAGCACAGTGGTGCCCTGCACATCTGGAGGCTTGTTGGTGGAGAGAAATGGAAATGCCTTGAGTGGCCAAGTTGAACCAAAACAGACTAACTCAACGTTCAAACTTTCCCCTTGATCCTACTCTGTGTGTATTTGCTATAAACGGGATAGACTTGAGATTTTTAACACAGGGCTTCCAAACCTCTGGTCTTTCCATTATGCCACCTGATCCAAAAATAAATTCATAATTTTTAAAAATATTTATTTATTTATTTTGGAGAGAGAGCGAGCATGCCCGAGTGGGAGGGGCAGAGGGAGAGGGAGAGAGAACCTCAAGCAGACTCTATGCTGAGCGTGGAGCCGGATGCAGGGCTTGATCTCAGGACCCTGAGATTAGGACCTGAGCCGAAACCAAGAAATGGATGCTTAACAAACTGCGCCACCCAGGTGCCCCTAAATTAATAATTTTAAAAGTGATAATAAAGCTACAGAATATTTTATTCACAAAAATTGTATCTCTCTTTCAATAAATCTTATCTTTATACTTCCTGACTCACACATATAACAGTAATAAAATAATAGCAACAATAATAACCAGAATTTATTAAGCTTTTGATATGTGTTAGGCATTGTTCTAAGCATTTTACATGAATTCCTCATTTAGTCACACAACACACATCTCCTCTCCTCACTTTCTATGTCTCGGCCACTTTAGGCTGCTTTAGGTTCCTAGAAAGTGCCAAATTCATTTCTGCCACAGGACTTTGCACTTGCTAGCCTCTCCCTCTGAAACAATAGCTCTGTTGAATTCATCATAAGGGGCTTTCTTTCATCCTCCTTACTTAAGTTACTCAACTCAAAACCTCCTAACCAAGAGGCCCCTCCTCCAGATGTCTAAAAATAGTCTCCTTCCTTCTGGTCAAGTATGACATTATTGTATTTCACGCATTTTTCACTGTCCCACTGACTGTCTGAAATAATGTTTTATTTACTATCGTCTGTTGTGTCATCTAGCTTACTCCACTAGAACATAAATATCTAGAGCCCAGGGACGAGTCTATCTTGTAACCAAGGGAAATGTAAGTCAAAACCACAATGAGGTACTCCATCACAGGCGCTAGGATGGCTAACATTAAAAAGGTAAGTATTGGTGAGGAAGTGAGAAATTAGATCCCTCCCACATGGCTAGTGGGAAAGTAAAATGGTGCAGCTGTTTTGGAATATAGTCTGGTACTTCCTCAAGAAGTTTAAATATAGACTAATCATGTGATTCAGAAATTTCACTTGTAGTTTTATTCCCAAGAGGAATGAAAACTTATTTTGGCACAAACACATGTGAATGGATGATTATAACAGCATTATCCACAACAGCCAAAAAGTACAAATGACCCAAATGTTCATCAACCGATGAGATAAATTAATGTGGTATTTCAGTGCAATGACATATGTGGCAATTCCGAAAAGTACTGACACATGCTAGAGCATGGACAGACCTTGAAAAAATTATCCTAAGTGAAAGAAGTCAGTTACAAAACATCATGTATTGTATGATTTCATTGATTTGGAATGTCCAGAATTGTTAGACCCATAGAGACAGGAAACAGATTTGTAGTCTCTTTGGGTTGACGTGGGAGTGGTTGGTATGAATGGGACCACTGATGAGAATGGGGGTTCTTTGTGGGGTAATGAAAATGTTCTAAAATTGATTGTGGTGACAGTTGCACAACACTGTGAATATACTAAGGACCATTGGAATTGTACACAAAATGGGTGAATTATATGGTATATGAATTAAATCTCAAAAAAGGTGTAATAAAAAAGAGGGAACGGGGTAAGTGGACTTCGTTCTTGATTCCTTCAGCCAAAGGTAGAACAATTTTCTATTTCTTTTTTATATTTGAATCTTCTCAAGGAGAGTTCCTTTCAAGGTGAGGCGTCAGTAAAATAATCTGAAATGTAGTTAGTAAGAAGGTTCCAATTAAACCATAATTAACTACTTCCTAACTTGATTCCAAGACAGTGAATTAAAAACACCCTTTTTGCGGCAAGCCGTAGATACATTCTTTTACACCATGTCTATTAATTTTCACAATATCTTTCAATCACTATCTGATTTCATCACGGCATGTTAGAATCTCTAAAATCCCATCCTGTCGGTAGAAACCATCCTTGTCCTGCAACAAAATATAGTCTGAACGGTGTGTTCTGTCTGCAGGTCGGTTTCATTGGACATCTTGAACTGCTTTCAAACACTTGAAGTCAAAGCTCCGAGTGCCCCTTTTGGAACTACTTTGTCCTTGATTTTTACAACCTTGTGTATTTGGACGGAAATAGAATCCATATGTTTTTGATTCATTTACACTGAAATCATCAAAACACCAGTCTTTCAGGGTGATTTGATATCCATGAAGACTATTGAGACTTTTTGATAATCCTTTAAAGTGTTTACATTTTAAAAAAAAATTTAAAAAAAAACAGGAAGTGTTGCTTTCCCCCCAAATAAACTAAAATGCTGGGAAGTTCATTTTTGACGTGTTCTAAACTTGTCCAAACAAGCTCTCTCTCACAGGTAGAGGGACGAGCAAGTTGCTGGTGACATGCTCACCGTAAGTGAAAGTGCTGAAGCTTTTTGATGAGACATAAAGCATGAACAATTCAGAGCACCTTTTACAGCGCTCATGGGCTTTCGACCTTCTCATCCTAATGTAAAGTTCCGAAAGTATTAATTTCCATTACTATGGATGCTGTTACTTGTCTAGTTTTATGTTTCCAGATTTGAATCCATTACTACTTACTCAACATTATTAAGCATTTTATTGTACTTTATTTGAAAAGTGCTCGGTAATCATTTTAAATTTATTTTTCACATGAGATGTAAATTTACTTCTTACATGAGGTGTAAAAAAAATTACCATGCATTTTATATATCACTGGTTCCATAAAAATGCTTTTTCCACTGGGTTATATTCAGAGTAGGTAAAATTAGTGCTAGTATTATAAAAGAAAAAAATAGTTTAGAGTTAAAATGCTGTATTTTAAAAGTTATCTTTCAGCCTGTTTTTTTTCTTTTTTCTTTTATGGTTAGGTCAGTTTTGCTCTTGATTAAATGTATTTTTAAAGATGCATTAAGAGATTCTTCATCTTCTCAAATTTTCTTCCTTTCCCCATTTTCCCAAAATGAAATACGTACTCCCGTATTTACTTACCCTGGTCCATATGGATCGGCTGCTATCATTCCATCCCAAGTGTCCGTTTGAGGATCAATTTTCCTTTTAAGAAGGTTACCTGATCCAACAATTAATAGCCTGGCTTCATACAATTATTTTTCCTACATAGACCATGTATGGAGAGCACCATGTGATACAAGGGTATTTTTCTGGATTGTGTTCTCAAGTCTTTTCCTGTTGAATAGCATCCAGAATTTATGGCACTTTTGACAATGTATATTTTTACATAGTTTAAATTCCATTTATGAAAAAGCAAGTGGATTTTTTTCTTTAGGTGATTGAAGTCTACATTGCATGTTCAAATGGATTAGATAGTCATGAGGTTGACCCAAATTGAAGTCAATCTAATTGTTACATAATGTTTTCTTTGAAGTGCTGTTGGAGATGCACTATTTAATGGAAAAGGACTTTTGTTACTTGAAAGTTATCAATAAGCTCAACACGCACACCAGTTAACCTTTGCCCTTATCTATGTATGACTAGAAAACATCACAATTCTTTCTCAAACCTACATGGAAACCTTACACTCTGAAGAGCAATCAATACATCACACTATTCTAAAATAATGATTACTTTGACCCTAAAAAGTTAGGTTCTTTTAATATATATATATATATA
>NW_024423344.1:72633008-72676534 GCF_017311325.1 Ursus maritimus
TATATATATATATATATTTAATTAGGTAAGACCTATGATTATAGAAATGCATGGGATTTCAAAGCCTATTATACTTAGTTGTCATAGCCCAGCAAATATCTTCATTTAGATTAGAATGAAGAAGCGAATCCATTGTTTTTAAAGTGCTAAGTCCCTAAAATATATTAGGAGGATTTCATTGCAATGACCATTTTCAATTACTTAATTGCTCAAGTGTAGCTCTTTTCATCACTCCACACATATCGATGCAATGGATATTTATTTGTATTCACTGGTTTTCTATCTTATTTCTGTACCGTGAAGAGCATGAACTTCCAGTCATAATGATGTAGTGAGGTGAGAATGAATGGCTGGATGATTTTGGTCACTTTTTCTTTCCAAGTAGAATTTACAGTGTGAATTCAAATTGAGTTACTTAGGTTAAAAACAAACAAAACAAAGCAAAAGAGGACTTCATTTCTAAGCTGAGTAAAGAGTTCTTGTAGCCCAAAGAGTGGTATTTATCAGTTGCTGGGTATGCACACAGATAAAGGTGAAAAAATAATCTAAAATTATTTTAGTTTAAGGGTTTTTCAGAAAACAGCATGCCCACTTGTAGTTGAAAATCTCTCTCTCCTCTCTCTTTCTGTCCCTATATCTTTTTTCTTCTCCAAACATGTATTGATCAAATACATACATGATTATATGATGAGTGATGAAGCCCATGCCTATTTCTGAAGCCATTGAACAGTTATTCAGGAAGACTTAGTTTTAAAGCTGGGATTTCATTAATTTATCTGAATTTCCAACATGTATAATGAACAAATGATGTTAACTCGCTTTATATACAGAAGTATTTACAAGTGAAAAAGGCACATTTTGTTTTATTTCAAGTGTTAACTCACTTAGAAATACTTGAGGAATGTGTTATTATTATAAAACTACATAAATATTTATAAAGTCTTAAACCTTTTTTATAGTGTTTTTCTTAGGTCCAATATTAAATCAAAAGATAATTTTTACGTTATTTTCATCATGGAATATTGGGTGTAAATTAAAATAGCAAGAATGATGTTTTTATCTTGCCACAACCATGTATGTCCATATTTAAGAGCTTATCTAGTAATGAATTCTTAAACTGCTTTGTAGAAATAAGCTTTTCAATTCTGATAGCTTTGCCTCTTGCTGCCCTGCCTACACAAATGGATCCATATTTTCTGCAAGCTATTTGCAAATGTGCAAGCCATCTGCAGCTGAATGATTAGGGGAGTGCAGGAATATGTATCCTGTATTTGGTCCCCATTGGCCATTTATTTCTGTTTTATTGTTTTAATTATAAAGACTAATCTTCATTGTGACTGTTATATGGCATTTGCATGTTAAAAAGTACCCTCAAATATTCATGTACTTTTAAATTGCACTATAATTTTGAGAGATATTAATCTGAGATTAATTTTGGGTATCACTTAGTGTTGTTGGAATGGGTTTGTGCTGCATAGTGGTACCGGAAACTGGAAGTTACATTTCAATGTTAACTGACTGTTACATGACAAGTAAACAAGTTTAATTGTGTTATTCACCTCATTGACTTTAATGAGTCGATAATAGATGTAATAGGCACCTCAGGACCAGATGGCATAGGGTAAAAAGTCCCCATGAATACCATTTTTTCATCTTAAGTATCTGATAAATATGTTAACTTCCTGCGTTATGGCAATTGCTGAAATTTCTTAGCAGCTGGTCAGTTACCCTACACTGCAGGGGCCACCCGGCACTGTTGATAGCAGAAGTCTCAGCTTTATATTGGTAGAAAGAGGAAGAGTAAAATCTATGCCCTCTTTCAGAACTACAATACAATACCATAACTGAATAATTGTGTAAAATTATATCATTCAATTAAGGAAAAGTTTAGGGAATGGCTCTGAAAGGGATCGTGTAGTCAATCTGAGCATTAAGAAGAGCTTAAATATGAAAATGCCACTTTCAAAGGTATATGATTAGTTTGCCCTTTCTTAAATTTTTTCACCTGTTCTTTGCTACTTTCTTTAACACACACACACACACACACACACACACACACGAGTATAACTTGATGTTAATTGGCCAAGTGACAGTAGTAGCTACTGTGGACGGAACATTTTTAATTTGTAGCAGCGGATTCATCGTGCATTCTTATGTCCGTGGTCTGCTCTATGAACAGCACTTATAGGTGTTCCTCTCTTCATATGCTTAATAAATTTCTTCTTTTTAAATAAAGAATCGAAGTATTTTCCCTTTGTGTAATATCGAAAAGCCTATTCTCAAGTTAGTATTGGAATGTTGCCTTGGCAACCAAGGAAATGTTGTCAATAGTTTCAAATGTTATTATGTTCTTGGAAAAGCAAGTAAATACTCACCTTGTCAATTTAATAGTATACCAAAATAGAATTCCTATTTCTTCTGGGAAAACTTTAGACCCTAGAAAAGACACTAACCCACAGTCAAGACTCTACAGCACATGGAATATTATGGAGGTAAAATGAGAACAATCCATTAAAGTGTCTCACCAGCTTATCTTCATGACTGAAGTTGATTCTAATTTCTCATGTACTTAATGCTTAAAATTTTAGCTGCAGCTCAGTGTTAGGCCCTCTAGAACAATTCACACATGTGCTGGATTTGACAGCAGAATAGCAAAGCTGCCTCAGTGCCCACCTAAGAAAGGGTATCTTTGAAGATTGTATGTGTGAGAAGGTGCCCTCATATTAGTTGCTGCTCTCTTTTTGGTAAATGGGATTTTTATTCTCATGACTAATGGTAGATTAGAGCTGTTTATCCTTAGAAGGTTTAAAAAAAAAAAAAGGAGACTATTCTTCATATTTTATACTTTCACATTTGATAGTAGGCAATGAAACTCAACTCCTGGAAATGGCAGAACAGATAATTGAGAAAAATAAGAAAAAAAAAAACTGGATAATTTTCTTTTAATCTGTAGGAATATTTTGAGAAGCTTCCAAGATCCAACATAACTGAACTGCATTTGGAAAGTTTAAATCCTCGAGGGAAACCTGGTGATTCTGGGGGATACTGTAGAGACCTTGAAAAAAACAAAAGTAGAGTATTGACATCCTCAAGTACTGTAAGATACAAATGTAAGTTCAGGATACACCAAAATTCGAGGCAGTCTGGCAAAGCAACCTAAATTTAGCCTGTGATTTTTAAAAAAAGCTCTACAATCATAGCAAGGGGAATAAGATAGAGAGCAGCTACGTTGATGACTGAGATGTTATTGCTTAAAATAAGATAATATTGAAATAAGATAACTGACACAGTCTCTCAGCTCCTAGCAGGAAAAAATATCTTTCCAAAAGAAAATAAAACATTTCCTTTTCCAAACTATTACTCAGTTTTTTATTAGCAATGTACTGGGGCACTTGGGTGGCGCAGTCATTAAGCATCTGCCTCCGGCCCAGGGCGTGATCCCAGGGTCTTGGGATCAAGCCCCGCATCAGGCTCCCTGCTCCACTGGGAGCCTGCTTCTTCCTCTCCCACTGCCCCTGCTTGTGTTCCCTCTCTCGCTGGCTGTGTCTATCTCTGTCAAATAAATAAATAAAATCTTAAAAACAACAACAAAAAACAATGTACTTTACCAGGGAAGCAAAGAGGAAAAAACAATTTTTTTAAAGAGAAAAAAAACAGAGTAAGTAAAGGCAGATAATGGACATACGACACTCAAATTAAAACAACTTTATCTAATATTTTCAACAAATTAATTAAAAATTAACAATTTCCACAGAGGAATAGAAATTAATAAAAAGGAACCATGGAAAATATACACCGGAATTATAAAATAGGTGCAACTGAAAATAAATATGATAAACTATTCATAGATGACCTACTTCTCGGTAGGGGTTTTGTACGTAGCAAAGCAACTCCCTTGTTGCGATCTATTGAAAGTCAGTGCTCAACACGAGGTTTAAAAAAGAAAGAAAGACAAGAAAAGAAAACATAATAAATACATATAACAGTAGAGTAGATGCAACTATAGAGAGAATGAGTAAACAAGATAGAATATCTGAAGAATTTATCTCCCCAAAATGAACAGATTAAAACATGGAGGTATAAAAAGATTTTAGAGACACAGGGATACAGGTAGAAAGCTTAATTATATATATCATTGGAGCTATTAAATACAAGAAAAAGAGAACAGAAAAGACAGCATATTTCAAAAACAATGATACAAAATTTGCGGAACTAATGAGAGTTATTAGGACACTACCTAAAAGCTGTACGATCTCTAAGCAGATATACATACACACAGGCACACATATATGGTACATCATAGTAAAACCGCTAAAAAGCAGGGATTATGACAAAAGCCTTAAAAAATTCATAAAATTAAGATGTGTTACATTCAAAGGAAAATGGTAAGAGCAAAACTAAAACAATGGAAGCTACAAGATAACACAGCTATATTTTCCAAGTA
Organism: Ursus maritimus; assembly: GCF_017311325.1. Lineage (NCBI taxonomy): Eukaryota > Metazoa > Chordata > Mammalia > Carnivora > Ursidae > Ursus > Ursus maritimus. The sequence continues at coordinate 72,637,453 of NW_024423344.1, forward strand.
TTTGAAACACATATACAAAACACAACAAAAAACTATCAACCTAGAATTCCATACCCATTTAAGAAAATAATCTTATTTACAGTTGCATCAAAAATAATAAAATATGTAAGAATAAACCTAACCGAAGAGGTGAAAAATCTGTACTCTGAAAACTATAAAACACTGATGAAAGAAATTGAAGATGACACAAAGAAATGAAAAGACATTTCATGTTCATGGGTTAGAAAAACAAATATTCTTAAAACGTCCATATTACCCAAAGGAATCTACAGATTTAATACAATCTCTAGCAAAATACTAACAGTAGTTTTCACAGAACTAGAACAAACAATCCTAAAATTTATGGGGAACCACAAATGACCCTGAAGAGCCAAAGCAATTGTGTAAAGAAAAGGCAAAGCTGGAGGTATCACAATCCCAGATTTCAAGTTATACTACAGAACTGTAGTAATCAATACAGTATGGTACTAGAACAAAAACAGACACATAGATCAATAGAATAGAATAGAAAACCTGAAAATAAATATGCAATTATATGGTCAATTAAACAATTGGTATTGGGAAAACTGGTCAGCTACAACTTGACCATTTTCATACACCATACAAAAAAATAAATTCAAAATAGTTTAAAGACCTAAATGTGAGATCTGAAACCATAGAAATCTTTGAAGAGAGCACAGACAGTAATCTTTCTGACATCAGCTGTAGCAGCTTCTTACTAGATATGTCTCCTGAGGCAAGGAACACAAACAAAAAAATAAACTATGGGGACTTCATCAAAATAAAAAGCTTCTACACAGCAAAAGAAACAACCAACAAAACTAAAAGGCAACCCTACTGAATGGGAGAAGATATTTGTAAATGACATATCTGATAAAGGGTTAACATCCAAAATACATAAGGAACTGATAGGACTCAACACTTAAACAAATAATCTAATTTAAAAATGGGCAGAAGGTATAAACAGACATTTTTCCAAAGAAGACATACAGATGGCCAACAGACACATGAAAAGATGGTCATCATCAGGGATATGTAAATCAAAACTGTACCTCACCTCACACCTGTCAGAAAGGCTAAAATCAAAAACACAAAAAACACATGTTGGCGAGGACATGGATAAAAAGGGATCCTCTTGAACTGTTGGTGGGAAAGCAAACTCGAGCAGTCACTGTGAAAAACAGTATGGAGTTCCTCAAAAAGGTAAAAATAGAATTACCATATGATCCAGTAATTCCAGTAGTGGGTATTTACTTTGAAATAGCTATACAAACAAAAACTGAGAGAAATCATCACCAGTAGAACCATACCAAAAGATACACAAAAAAACATGTTCTTCAAAATGACCCAATATGGAAACTCAGAGCTAAAGAATATAAGGAAGAGAAAAACATGTAAAACATATAAAAGCATATTGAATATTTTAAACAAAAATAAGGCATTGCTTTTTAAAACATGCATATTATCAAAATATGGACCAACAATAGTATATAAATCTAGTAATGGAAATGTGTAGAAATGGTTTTGAGTCCACATGGAATATTTACAAAAACGACCCTTTTCTAAACCTGTGATCCTCAAGGAGTGGCAATTTTTGTCCCCATCAGGGGACATTTGTCAATGACTAAAGACATTTTGATTGTCATGAAATGGTGGAGAATATTGTGCTACTGGTGTCTAGTGGGTAGAGAACAGGGATCCCACTAAATAAGACCACCCCACAGCAAAGAGCTATTTTATTTAAAATGTCAATAGTGCCATAGTTGAAACTCTCCATTCTAGACCATAAATTAAATTGTCATAAAATTCCACAAAATTGAAATCTCACAGAATATACACTATTAATAGTATGCAATTAAGCTTGAAAAAACAACATAAAGATAGCTGAAAAATCCCCACTTATTTGGAAATTACATACCATGCTTTTCAACAACCCACAAAGGAAAGAAAAGATGGAATGATGGGAATTGAAAATATTTAGAATTAAATATTATTTAAAACTTAGATTTCAAAACTTGGCACACACAAAGAAAACGGCATTAAAAGAAAATGTATAACAAGTAATGCACATAACTGAGAAAAAATACAGAATAAATCAATTAACTTCAAGAAGTTAAAAATAGAACAACAAACCTACTCAAAGAAAATAGAAGAAACAAGCCAATTTAAAAAACTTAATAGAATAAGAAAAATGTATGAATTCAAATCTATTTGTGATAAAAAAGTAATCATAGCTAAATAGAAAATTGAAGGAGTTTCCTTTATTAGATAGAATGTCTGCAATTAGAGATCAAAAAGTATTGGAAATACTGTTTAATAGGAGAGATGGCATAAATAATATCAGAAATAGGAAACAAAACAGCATCACAGATTCTATATATGAGATGATATTGTGACAAACTTTAAAGAAATAAATTTGAAAATTCATGTGAAGTGGACAGATTCCTAGAAAAATAATAGCATGTGTCAATATTAGTTCCCCATTTTTGTATAGTCATTCTGTGGTTTTGTAAGAGAATGTCCTTGTTTTTAACAGAAACATACTAAAATATGTAGTGATAAAGGCTATCAACTTTGCTGTTTACTCTCAGAAAAATATTGTGTATGTGTGTTTGCATCAGAAGGTGTATCAAAATTTTAAAAACCTGGTAACATCGAATATGCTGCAACTGGAAAACTTCGCACTGCTAGTGGAATTGGAATAACAACTCAGGATAATGTGGGCTGATAGCTGCTAATACTGACAATATGCATGACATGACAGAGCAGCTACACAGCAAATGCAACATACATGCAACATACATATAACATACAAGGCATCCAAAAGTCTATTCCTGGCAACATTATTTGTAACAACCAAACACTAACATAAAACAACTCAAAAGTCCATCAGGAGTAGAGCCGATAAGTAGCAAGTGTACGGTTTAGAAAATGGGATTGTACAGCCATGAAAGTAAATGAACTATTGTTATATAAAATGACATTGATGAAAAGATGCAAACACAAATGATTACCTACTTTATGACCCTGTTTACCTGAATTTGAAAACCAGACAAATTCAGTCTGTCCTGATAGAAGCCTGGAAAGTGGTGACAGATGGGTGGGGATCACGGTCACAAGGGGGCTTCTGGGGTGCCGGTCATGTTCCATTACTTGAGCTGGGGTAGTAGTTCTGCAATTGTGTTCAGTTTGAAATAATTATTTGAGCTAAAAGATCCCATTTTGTGCACTTTCCTGTTGCTTCATTCTTAAATAGAACCTGTTTGGAAGTAGAAAAAAAAAAAAAAGTACGTAGACAATTGGAAGCAGACTTCAGAGCTATTGTAACTGACTCTTAATGTATCCTCTTTCAACTTTACTGGGAGTGAATTGCATCTTCTAAACATTTAGTAGCAATGCTTCTTTGGAGTTAAAAGGTCATCATGATCCTACCCCCTGACTCTTAATGATTTGTATTCAAAACCAGGAAACTCAAGGAGATTGATCGTCCCTTATTTATGCTGGACCAAAATAGACTCAGTCAGTGTGAACAGCAGTCTCCTGCCACAGGAAACCTAATCATAGGTTTTCCTAATCCAGATATGAACAGTATGTTTTCAAAATTTGAGAGTCCCTTGCCCATCGGTTAACTAATTTAAAAACACTCTTCCCCAAAATTATTTGTAGGAATCCCAAATCTAAGCACTTACATGTGTAACTGAGCCTTAAAATCTAACACTTTAATTCCGATGCCCACTGAAGACAACATTCCCTTCAATTCAGTAATTCATCTCTAAATGTGCAATCCTATTGTCTCCAGCCTGAAATAAGCACTTTGCTAATGACCTTTGAATTGACATTCCAGGATTCCCAAATACCTTCTTTTTAATGTTCCTTTAGCAGTTAACTTCACCGGTGTAAATCTGCATACTCTGCAGACATCAATATGACAGAATGAGTTTTCTTTTGAGGAGCAATGCTATTCCTCTATTTTGCATTATACTGAGAATGAGTCTGTTCTGTGCATATGACAATCCAAACAGATGTTCACGTCAAATTTAGTGCCCTGTAGCCCTAAGCACTTTACTTTTTGGGATGCCTTTAAAATATGTGATTGTTCTTAAAATGGTTTGAGAATATTCTTCTTCAGCATTTGAAGGAAATAGAAATAGTAAAATAACATAAAAAGGTACATTTAAATAATGGGAAACTCTTTTGGACACCTAAAAATAATTTGGTGGCCTATCAGGGCAGTATCATTAGGCTTCAGTAAGAATAGTCATTTTAGAATGACAGTTAATATGTGAAGAGAAAAAAAAAGTAGAAAACAAACCAAACACCCACAAAAGTCCAACATGAATTTTTATATGATAATGTAAAATTCTCAGAAAATGCACATTTCTATGAAATCATCACCATAAACTTAGTTATGAGAGTAAATGGGAAGAAAACGGGTGAAAATAAAATTGTGATTTTTGTCTTTCCCTTAGGAGAATGTTAAACTCCATTCACGAAAAAGCAATAAATAGTAGTCTGAATGAACTTGTATTGCAAGCTCCTGTTGAGAAAAGAAATAATAAGATAAAAATGAAAAAGTGCACTAATTTCCTACCAAGTTAAAACTTGTAATTCTTTTATTGGCTAAGCATTTATCCAAGGCAAGAAACTCTACGAAGGAAAAGCATGGAATAGTAATTAGTTTCTCACATTTATATTCATAAAGATTATGATAAAAAAATACTTGTAATTATGCTGCTAGTATTATAGAATAATCTACTGATAGCTAAATAGATCCAAAAAGAATTATCAAAGAAAACGAAGCCATGTTAGAAGTCCCTTAAGGAACTTACACTCTTAAGTACCCATAAACAATATGTGTACATATGCATTTTTACAAAACATTAAGTGTGCATTACAACTACTCACAGATACAAATGTATATTAAGGAATATTGTAAAAGGTTTAAAGATTAGTTTTGAAAGGTTTTATACAAATAAAGCCCATGGGGGGAAAAAATGTATGTTTAAAAAAACGGTGTCTTAAAACCTCCTAAAATAGGAGAAAACCTATTTTGGTAGATCGAGAGAGGTATGTTTCTGACGGGATATGTCAACCGTAAAGGCCCAGTGGGGATAGAAAGTAAGCTATGGTCAGAAGTGAAAGTAAGGTTTGCCTCTCTGTTTTGTCCTACAACCTCTCTCCTTTTGTTGAGATAATTGATTTGATGATGCAAGTTTGAGAGATCTATTAATATTATTTAGTATTTATCTTAATACTGTTAACACTAGTTTAGGGCCCACTCTGCGTAGAATGATGAGTTAAATCCTGAGGTTAGGGGCACCTGGGTGGCTCAGTCAGTTAAGTTCCAGACTCTTGATTTAGGCTCAGGTCATGATCTTTGGTAGTGAGATGGAGCTCTGCGCTCAGTGAGGAGTCTGCTTGGGATTTCTCTCACTCCCTCTCTCTCTCTCTCTCTCTCTCTGCCCCTACCCCCACTCGCACTGGTTCTTTCTCTCTCTCAAATAAATAAATAAATAAATAAATAAATAAATAAATAAATAAAATCTTTGGAGAAAATCTTGAGTTTCTCTAAATAGGGAAACATAAGGAAACTCCATGGACGTTAGGTGATGAGGAGAAAAAGTAGAGCAGTGGAGCGTGTGGGCCCGGATGTGTCAGATACGATTTCAGACCCTGACACTTCCATTCAGTAGCTGTTGGCTTTTAGACTCATTAGCCTCTCTCCACCTCGGTTTTGTCATCTGTGTAATGGAGACGGATGGTGGCAAGGCACAGGTGTGATTCTGTAAGGGCGTCAAGTTCAGAAAATTCTAGATAATCCTCTGGAGGATTTTAACTAAACGCCTTGGTATTTTCATGCATGCAAGCGTAAGGAGGTGGCGCTCGGCACCCCCTCTGTCACTGCGCTCACGTGGTTCCTAGACTACTGGTCGAGCTGAACCTCGTGACTTCTGGTAGACACAGGGCAAGGGTCTGAGAATCCAGACCATCTCCCCCTATATACAGCAAAGACACTGAGTTCTCAAACTTTCTAGTTCCCTCAAAACTTACCCTATATAGGGCGCCTGGGTGGCTCCGTCGGTTAAGAATCTTCCCTCAGCTCAGGTCATGATCCCAGGGTCCTGGGATCTAGCCCCACGTGGGGCTCTCTGCTCAGCCTCTCCTCCCTCTGCTACTCCCCCTGTTTGTGCTCTGTTTCTTTCTCTCTCTCTGACAAAGACATAAAATCTTCAAAACAAAACAAATCAAAACAAAAAACTTAGTCTATATATTCACATGACTTTACTATTTATGCAATTTTTCCCCAGGGTCAAATAGCTTGATTGTTCATTACAGGAACTACCCATCAATTCGTCCTCCGTGGAAAGCACTGGAAGTTTGTACCTTACGATTCTTTGACTCTCTTCCTGCAAAATCTTCACCTCTGCCCTGACCCAGCCTCTCCTGCCGTCCCTACCAACAAGGCTATACTCAGCAGGTGTAAGAGATATGACTCTGGGGGATACAGGTGAAATGTTTAGGGTTGTGAATTCTTTGTTGGAGAGGTATCCATGCGGTTTCATGGTAGCATAGCACAATTTTCCAGTTTTAATGTGTTTTGAATAAAATGATATTGATTTAGAGCTTTGTAAGAGTTCTGAAATACATTCAAAGGCAGACCGCTTTTTAGGATCAGGGACAATTTCATATAAAATCGTTTACTAGACTTGAAAAAAAAATACAAAGTTGTATTATCAGCCAAAGAAATAAGATAAATGTGTGTGACTCAGGGGCATTTGGGTGGGCTTTAGAACTTTGCAGGAAGGACATGCTTGTAAAACTGTAGATAAAAATTCATCAATAGGGTGATGGCACATGAGGTCCCCCATGGGACTCCCTCCAGTGTCCTGCACTTCATGTGTGCACGGGATGCTGACACCAGCAAAACTTCAAAGCTGCCTAGGGGGCAATTTTGGTTTGGAATCATTCTGTTCTTCCCACATGAATCTCCACTGTAAAACCAAAACTTTCACACAGGAAACCAAACATTTACATTCTACATTTTTGTTCCTTTTATTGCATTTTGAGGGAGCATTACCTCAGTTTATGTCGATTTATATAGTACATTAAATGCTGTAAATTACCACAAAGTGAAACAACATATCACACAGTGATGTTGGAACCATAAATCATGACTATTTCCTGCTGCAAACAGATGTTCTTATTTTTAGACCCATGTCAAGATTCATTTTGTTCTTCCAGATTGTTGAGCCAAACTTTAAATTTTCTTATTATCAAAATGAACTCTTATATTCACGCTGTCATTTATAAGCCGAGCAAAATGAGTCGCTCAGGCATTCAAGGTAAATCAAATCGCATCCATCACTCTTCCACCATTGGCTTCAAATGCATCAGAATTTCAACCATTGAAGATGTAACCGTGATAGACTTTCAGTGATGATCTTATTCGACATCATTAAGTAAAGACGACATTGTAACTTCTGTAGAAAGATCATTATATATGATTTAAACAGTGATGGTTTTGCCGGAAGTATCACAGTGTGTGTCCGAAAAATCTGGCTTCGTGTCTCTTTGCCTTCGGGAACAGTGTGTCATTGGTCAGAACGAAGCACGAAGCACGAGAGGATCGGACGTGCCTGTGGATGTTTGCTGTTTGCTCCTTAGAATCTTCAGTCTGTTTTTCTCACCATCCCTTCCTCTGCCCCTGCATAGAAAACTGGAGCTGCATTTATGTGACTCACTGTGGAGCTCAGCAATTGGCAGATCTGCAAATAGATAAGGATTTTATGCCTCCAGGCAAGGGCTGGCTAGAGGAGGAGTGTTTGCAAAATGTCAAAGGTGTTTGTTTAGAGATCATCTGAGGAAGAGCAGAAAGCAACAGAAATCCTGAGAGGGGAAAATCAAAGGCATAATTGAGGCAGGAAAATGTGTCGGAAGCTTGCAACACTGTATCAAAAAGTGAATTGCACTTCTAAGAAGCAAAGCTGTTGCTGCAAAATAATCGATCGGTAGCTGAGTCAACAGAGAATTTAATAGGGATATTTTCGGGTTTTCCTTTTTGTTTTCCAGGTTGATGAGCATGAGACTAAGTGGAGTATGTTTGAGAGAGAGTTAAGTGTTTAATTCATAATCTGCTCTGAGTAGAAAAACTCAGGAACCTACCTGATAACCTAATTTGTTATGCATTCAGAGTAAAAGCTACTCCGAGAATTTAATACTAAATATTGTGAGGTAAACTATGAGAAGGTACAGCTTTCACTCATCAGGTCCATGGTCAAAAACTTCAGTTACACGCAAACATGAGTTTCAAAATATTAGAAAATATTTTGTGAAAAATCCTTCAGTTTTCCTTTTTCATTTATGACGTCAGCTCCATCAGATCTGTCTCTGTGCTCTTCTACTTCCTGCTGACTTTCTTCTCGAATTTTTCTTTGCTGCTCTCTCTTTCCAGTTCCTTAATTTCTGTTTTGCTCTACAAAAGATAATCCTTTCACATACTTTCCAGATACCGGAGTTAATAAGCCCAAAGCACCTCCTTCTCCCTTTACATCAAAATAAGGGAAGAGATGTTTTCAGGATAATTGTGGAAATTTATAAACCAAGTAACCAGGGCCAAATACTTTTAAGCGCAAGGAGGATAATGGGTGCATCAAACTTTTGTCAGCAGAAAACTGCATTGTGACTTTTAGGAATTCATAAAACAAAGACAACCTTTTGAATTTCAAAAGTGCTAATTATTATTGGTATGATTATTAGCAAGTGTTGCTCATGTAAATTATTTTTCAGAGGATAAGCTCTGAAGATAATACGAGTCACAGAAAAATGTAATGGTCTTAGCAGTAATGAATGACCATTATTCAATTTAACTTGCCTACTACGTGCATGTCTGTCATCCTGAGATTTATATTAATGGATATTAAACAGAAGAATTCATCAAGAGGCAGTTTGAATATGATTGAGTTTGCTTCCACTGCCATTGAAAATTATTTCAAAGAGACTTCAAGAGATATATTTACCTCATCTTGAAACAGAACATTAAAAACGTCTAGAATCATTAAGTCTCTCCACGTACCATGGTGTCCCTAAAATGCCTGGGAAAAGCTTAGCACATCAGTCACTGAGGGAATTGACAAGAATTCCCAATTTAACTAAATTACAACCAGAAAGGACTTAACATCTTATGATTTGATGTTGTATATTGTACAGAAGGTGAGATTAAAAAAATAATAATCATTTTGTTTACTTGGAAGAAATGTTCAAGTCTTGTTATTTTTCATGGAAATTTCAAGAGTAAATGTGTTAATTCTACAACAGCAACTCAGAAACTGATCAAATGAAAGGTAAAGAATAAATAATGACAGGTGTGGTTTCCCTCATTTATAATAAAAATACTTTCTCTCACTGAATGAGTGTTAAATTGTCTGTGTTGTGTAACTTTCTTTTGTGATTGGCTGTCCTGTTTACATGAAACTCACCACCACATCAAAAAACATGTAAGCACTCATATTCAGTTTCATAAAGATAAAATTAAGTAGATAATCAATTACATCCAAGAATGTGTGCCAAAAAAATCATTGTTTCATGAATAGTAAACAAGAATTAAACATTGTTAATAATTGTAAACAGAGCACCACCAATCAGGAATTCTCTCCAATTTTCGGGTAGACTTCTTATTTTCTAAAACTTAATATTGTTGACACAAAGAGATTCCCGTGTTGCAAAGCTCACAGATCATGGAATCTGTAAATAAAAATATATTTGTCGGGTACTTACTGATATCATTTTTGTCTACAAGGAGCATATAATTTAGCCAGGATGACAAAAACAACAAAGGAGAAGCACAGCACAATAAAATACGAATGTGTTGTGAAATGCTGGGTGGCACAGCACCTACTGAGAAATTTGCAGCTGTTACTGAGGGAGGCAAGATGATCAGATGCCCCTGGAGGTGTGAGACTTGAACTGCCAAAAGACAGATAGGATTCTGGTAAAGAGCAGGGACTGAAAGTACAGGGACAGAGGAAGTTTAACCGACCTTAGTGTCAAAAGCATAGTACGGATTAATGACTTGGTGAGAAACAACTAGATCATGGAAATCTTAACTACATTTTTTACAAGTTTATAGAGAACTTACAAAATTATTACAGAATTAGAAGGGTAGAGTAGCTTTTACCCCCAGGCTAAATGGGTACTAGACATTTTAAATCTTTGATATGGCAATTGGTGAGAACCAGAGTATCAGGATCTCATTTAGTGTATGAAGAATGATAAAATTTCCATAACTAACCTACGTGTGGAGGAGAATATAAGGGCTGAAGATCTCTAAACACTTTAAGTTCCCAGTAAATGAATAAAATATAAATGGCGCTAAGTAGCCTATTTCAAAAGTCATTTCTGTAATTCTCTTCTTCCTTAGTATTTTAAGTTTTCAAATTATTTGCAGTTCTTTCTCAGGGTAGGGTCACCATGAAACCAATCTCTCTGGGCATGAATTACACATATAGAAATTATTTCATGAAAAAAATCACTTCTAAAGTGGTATTATTAGAAAGTATTAGGAAAATGGATTGGTTTAAGAACAATTTGGTCCTGACAAAGTAATCTTTGATTTTAGCTTCTTGCCTCCGGGGTTTCCTAGACATTTCATCAATTCCAAAAAACAAAGGAATTAATTGAGTAGCTACTGGACTGTGCTTAGACCTAAGTATTTCCTTTTTATTGTCTTATTTCTTTTATATTAGTAATAAGTTAATCATATTAGTATGAGTTAAAGGGATTATTTGAAATCAGAAAGTGACATGTTAGTATTCTATTAAAGCAATACAAATGGAATAATAGAATTATATTGTATCTTATTATTTTAGATTCTTTTGAGTAAGTTGCTGTTCTTATTCTTTCTGAAACTTCTGGACTGAATGTGTACATACAAAAAATCCAAATCTTTCATCACTAACTACAATAGGGTGATATTGCTATTTGTTCTTTCCTTTTTATGTGTAGCCTAAATATCCCCAGTTCTCCCCAGACTGTGTATACCAATTTTGGTATATTAACATTATTAACACATGGTTTTCTTTAACTCATAAAGAAATATTTGCATATTTGAATTTCTTTCCCTCAACCAGACATTCCCCATTATTTCTGGGAGACCAAAGGTGTCTTATGACCACTTCATCCCCCATTCTTCTCACTGCTGTGGTTCCTAATTATGCCAAATGATGTTGCATTCAGCTCTCCTTGTGATACAAATATACCACAGTCAATGAAAACAATGGGCAAGTACTTCTCACCACCAAGCTTTGCTGTGATGTTTGGTTCACAGATCCCACTAGGTCATCTTTAGCATAATTTATTCCCTCCTAGTTTCTCTTCAATAAAACTAAATAATAATAAGATAAATAAGCCCAGTGATTTTAGGAATAGACACAATAATTACTTTGTACCTACCCACACATACATGCTTAGCTCTTTTTAACCCCTAGACAGTGTCTTAATATCATATTCTGGCCTGCCAATCTTCCTTCTCTTGGAGTAACAGAACCTTTCCCCAGGCATAGGGATTTAAGTTAGGCTAAACCAGGGTGGAAGTTATCAGTCTCAAAGCCCAAACCCTAGTTCAATCTGAGTTAGGAATCATACACTTTATTGATTATACTCAAATATCCAGAGGTGATTACAGCTTTTTGAAAGTGAATTAGCTCCTACTAGTTTTTGAGACATTGGTTAAATTTGTCAAGCTACAAATGTTCTTCATACTGGAGTAAAATTATATCTGTGCCAACTTTGTGACCTCTGTAACTCATCTGTTCTTTGCTCCCTGTTATATATTTAGCAAACCAACCATGGCTATGTTCTGTTTGTTTTTTCAATATCCAACCTGAAAAACGTAGGTTTGGACTTCAGGGTCTACATGATCTCTCCTTGACAATGTTATTGTGGACAATGTAGCGTCTCACCTTATAATTCATTGCATTCATTCAAGAATCGTTTACTAATCATCTATCACATTAGATCGGTTATAGTTGAGGCACTGTTCCGTTTCAGTCCCAGTGGATCCATGATTTTCATGTTACAATTTGAGCCAAGGGCATATGGCATCATAACATCATGGGGAGAGTGGAGAAGAGGCATCTATTCACTCAGTCATTCATCTCTTCACTCTTGGCCAGGCACATTCTATGTTCTGGACATGATTACAGGAATTTGCATGTTTTGAGAACAGAAAGGAGAAGCATGAGAAGAAGGGACCTGGGAGACAGTGAAGCCACATGATTAGAAGTAACTGAAATAGTATTTCCACCAATTTAAGGTAGTTTTGTAGGCCTACTGATCCATTCATGAGTTCCCAATGATGGAGTGGGTGAATGAAGCAGACACAATTATTCTGCTTATTTCATAGGTGAACAAATCAAAGTGTAGTGTGTTTTTGTAATTTTCCCAAAGGCTGGCATGGTAGTGGAGCTCTGATTTGAAGCAAGGGTTATCTGACTCCAGAGAATTCTATCTGAACTAATGAACATATGAATGAATGACTTAAAAATAATTCTGTACTGGACATAACAGATTGCAAATTCATTCATACGGTGAGCAGATAAATATTCTAGAATAGAGGTTGATAAACAGAAATCTAGATAGTATTTTAAGCACTGTGGGCTCTCTGTTCTTTGTGACAATTATTCACCTCTTTGGTAACTACTCAAGTCCACCTTTCCAACAGGAAGAGAGGTATACACAATCAGAAAACACATGAGTGTGGCTATGTTTCAATAAACGTTTATTTACAAAAACAGTTGGCTGCCAAGATGAATTTAGGAAACGCTAGTCAGATAAGGAGGAAAAGTAATGCTAAGAATAGATTGTGAAATGCTTTACAGGTTACCATGGAAGCTCAGAGCAGATGTCTTTAAACCAGATAGCCCTCCCATTTTTAGGACTTCCTTTAACCAGCTCAATAGGACCCTATTTCCTTAAAGTATGTGATTCAGGTCTTCTGTTCAGAAATTTTTGGAATAAAATGATTGTATATACTCCTAGCCCTCACTTATCCAGACGAATAAGAATTTTGTAATGTCATGTATTTTTTTTTTCTCTATCCAGATCAAAAGTCATTTGAGTTGGGTGTATTTCTATGTTATTCCAGCCCAAGTGTTGATCAAGCATCACTTTCTATAGTGAATATACCTAATATACAATATCCCATCAAGAACCATGGCAAACTCAGACTGTTTTGAGACTATAAAATGATTTACTGCGGTTCAGGCCCTGACCGTATATTGACACTTAGTTCATGAGAAGTCAGGTGTAGTAATATAGCCCTGGAGCCCTTTGGGATGGTGGCCTCAGTGACAGCAAGACAAAGGAGTACTTACCCTATATGAAGCCCTCACCTTTGAGGCCCATCAGTTATAAATAGCCCAGTTGCTGTTTCAGTACCTGGCCGGCAGCCAGGAGATGGAGGAAAACAGATTGAGGTGAGCCCCGGGGAGACCATCAAGGTGGGCAGAGGGCTATCTAAGATGAAGGAGACAAAGAAACATAAACAAGGGCATTTAGGTGATGAAAGCAGGAGGAAGACCTTATGTGGTTATTATTCTATTAGATTTCTTGGTAATCCCAGTTTCTCTTCAACTCTACCACCATCCCTCACACCCACTGACAAAACTAACAAGAAGAGTTAGAGGACATAAGATATGAAGCATATAGTAATTATATAACATGCTTTGGCAATGGATCTCACCTTCTGTTTTTGGAATAGTAGCCGGGGGATGTAGAGGAGAAGAAAGGAAACAGACAACCAGACATACAGTGGATCCGGAGGGCACAGGAAATGCTTAGTCAGTGCACATATGTTGCTGAATTTATGGGATATCTTTAAAAAGTAGCTAAGCCTTCCCCACATGCTACTCTAATATGGATACCAGTGTAGGACATACACAATTGTGCTTCTTAAGAACAATTGTTTTAAGCAGTTTTCTAGTTTATCAAGACCAAAGCAAAAGGACTTGCAGTACTCTTGAGGGTACAGATGTATTTAAACCTTTCTTTGATGTTCTTTTGTAGCTTAACTGTACAATGCATGAAAAAATATGGAGAAATAGAAACATTTTTACTTGTCTGTATGAATAAATGAAAACCAACTTGTTGTGTATGCACCTTAGTTACTGCTTCTTCCCAAATTAAATATTTTAAGATCAATCAGTTAACAGCTTTCTTTGTGGACAAAATACAGTACTGGATTCTATGGAGATATATGAGGAAATATGAAGACATCCTTCACAGAGTTTATAATATAGTGGTTTAGGATGTTTCTACCTTCAAACAATAACAAAATGATCAAATGTATAGCATGGTTGATCTTGTGCTCCTCGCCCGTGAGTTGAAGAATTAGCCAAGGCAATTCTAAAGAGAAGGTTTAACACCTTAGATGATATTGCTGGCTCATTGACAATTTTTAAAATTCATAGTGCTTAGCACTTAAGCAGTTGAGATGTGTTTATTTACCATTACAAGAATGACAATTCAGAAGTTATTACTCCTTAGAGACTAACTGGTATTATTCAGAGATTTCCCAAACAGCAATAATTCCTTTTCCTCTACATGGCAAATAATTTATTTTCTTGTTGAGTGGTAGTATCGAGGTATTCATTTAACTGATTCAAAATAATGCATGGTGTTGTACATACAAAACTATTTCTACTTCTGAAGTTTTTTCCAATGTACTGTGTCATCTGTAGTTAGTGTGAAATTCTCACTTTATAGTTTAGAAATAAAAGTGTTAATATTAACTGATCTACCCATATTTACAGAATTTACTAATAGTAAAGAAAATACTGCATCTAACATTTTCTAATTTCTTTTGCAGAATTTTTCTACCAAGTATATAAAGCAACATTTTTTACATAGTGACTAGGTGTTTTAGCGTGTAATTTAGTAGTTAATTTTCCAAATTTCTCAGAAATAGACTATACAATAGACCATCCTAATTCTCAATAATAGGTGAAGTTATACATCAGGTTGCAACTATAGGTCTACATAAAATATACTTATAATCGCAGAAAGGACTACATTTATGTAAGATTTCAATTCATATGTATGACCAGAAAAATATACAATAATGCTTCTTGTACTCTAAATCTTTTTTTTTTCTTCTTCTTTTTGGTATGAATATCACTCTGTATATCCTGCTTTCCTTTTTTTATATCTTTACAACCATCCAGTGTGACCTTTTTTGACTGGTTATAATTTCATTTACATTAGCACCTTTCCAAACAAACAAACAAACAAACAAAGACTGGTACATATAAATCTAACAAAATATGTATAACATCTGTATGAGGAAAACTACAAAACGCTGATAAATGAAATAAAAAAATAAATGCATAAAAGTCCCAACCAATTATTTTGCAGTTATCAGCAAAGTGATTCCAATGTTTAGATGGAGGGGGCAAAAATTAAATAAAATTAAATAAAAAAACAATAGCCAACACAATATTGAAGGAGTAGAACAAAGTTGGAGAACTGATACCCTACTTCATGACTTACTACTTCAAAGCCACAGTAATAAAGACAATGCAGTACTGGTGAAAGAATTGACAGATCAAAGGAACAGAATAAAGAGCCTGGAACTTGACCTCCATAAATGTACTCAACTGACCTTTGACAAAGTAGCAAAGGCAATACAATGGAGAAAATACAGTCTTTTCAACAAATGGTGCTGTAACAATTGGACGTCCACGTGCAAACAAACAAACAAAAAAGTAGACACATACCTCTACCCTTCACAAAAATTAACTCAAAATGGATCACAGACCTAAATAGAAAATGGAAGATTATGAAATTACTAGGATATAACATAGGAGGAAACCCAAATGACCTTGGGTATGACAATGAATTTTTAGATACAACAACAAAGTCACAATTCATGAAAAAAAGATTAATTGATGAGTTGGACTTCATTAAATTAAAAATTATGCTCTGTAAAAGACTTCAACGAATGAAAAGATAAACCACTGGCTGAGAGAAAATATTTGCAAAAGACTCTAAAGAACTGCTATCCAAAATATACAAATAACTTAAAACTCAATGATAAAAAATGATGAGATTTTTAAAAATGGACCCAAGCTCCAGATACCCCACCACAGAAGAGATAAAGATGGCAAATAAGGATATGAAAAGGTGCTCCATGACATAAGTCACCAGGGAAATTCAAATTAAAACAACTATGAAGGACTACTATACATCTGTTAGAATGGCCAAAATCCGGAACGCTGATAACACCAAATGCTGGCAAGCACGTGGAGCAATAGGAACTCTCATTCATTGCTCCCGAGAATGCAAAATGGTATTAGGAGATATTTTGGGAGTTTTGTACAAAACTCGACGTGCTCTTACCATATGATCCAGCCATCATGCTCTTTGGTATTTGCCCAACCGAGTTGAAAATACACAAAATATCCACACAAACACCTGCACATAAATGTTTATAGCAGCTTTATTCATAATTGTCCAAACTTGGAAGCAAGCAGGATGTCCGTCAGTAAGTGAATGGAGAAATGAACTGTGCTACATCCAGAAGATGGAATATTATTCAGCACTAAAATGCCAGGAGCCATCAAGCCATGAGAAGACATGGAAGAAGCTTAAATGCATATTACTAAGTGCATGAAGCCAAAGTGAAAGGCTACATATGGTATGACTCCGAATATGTGACATAATGGAAAAAGTAAAATGATGGAGACAGTAAAAAGATCAGTAGTTTCAGAGACCAGAAATAAGAAAAAAATAGGAAAATCTGGTGTAGAAAATATTATAGTAATCTAAATACCTAAAATAAGATAACAATAAGCATTTCTACTGGCCACAGTTGAGCAAAAATTAGTGGTGAAATTAAAAAAAAAAAGTAAAAATAATAGCAGAACAGCATAAGTATGAATATTTTATCTTGAAACTATTTACAGTCATAATACAGCTCAAGAGTCAACTACAACAGGATAACTAGATAGAATAGGAAATACAGTGTATATTTTTTGCTGTATTTTTATTGTTAGCATATTTTATTATAAGTAATATATTTTATCATTAGCATTCATTGTAGTTATTGTGTTAGCTTAAAGTTGGCTGAAAAAGAGTAACGGCACTGGTGGAAGTATATGGTGTTGCTTCCAATTAGCAGGATAAAATGGCGAGTGTATAGGAACAAAGATGATCTTGCACTGTGTCAATATTTCCAGCCAATGCAGCAGACAGGTTTGGGATTTGGATTAGGAAACGTAAGTGTGAAACAGAAATGCAGCAAGGATAGGGAGGGATTAGCCATTTGCCAGGTGTTTTCCAATAGAAACAAAGAAGGGTTGTCATTATTAAAAAAAAGACAATTAAAGACACGCTTTGTATAAGGCCTTGGAACTCACCTGGGAGCATTGCACAGCCAGGAAATATGTGCTTGCTGTGGAGGAAAGGGACATGGCATATTTTCCAATAAAATGCGTGCGACCTTTATTATGCAAAGGAACACCGTCTGTGCAAACTGCTCAACAGCTGCACCAACTTCAAGCACTTGGTAGGAAAGTCTGAAGAAAAAAAAACAAAACAGCTGGACATGGTCACATTCTCTCCCCTAAATTGATACAACGAAGATTCTAGGTTGGGTGGGAGAAGTGGGAAGAAATGGGGAGAAATAAAACAAAGATTGATTGGGCTAGAAGTGAGACAGGAAAGAGGAGAACACACATATAAGGAGTCCAGCAGGGCGGAGAGGTAGGTTTCGGAGGAAACGACTAGGACGCGTCAGAGGAGACGCTTCCGGTCTACAGTCCCCGGATGTGGGAGGTGCAGACTGGAGATCAGAGGGAATGCGTGGATGGGAAACCAAGTGGATGGGAAGAGCTGGACCGTCTGAAGAACCTCCTTTCCCAACAGGCTGAATACCGGAGGAGATAAATCAAAAAGAGACACGGGGAAAAAACGAAGTTTAATTCAAGGGCACAGAGGTTAAAGGAAAGCAGTTCAAAAGGATACTTGAAAGACTTCTCATAAATACAAGGAAGGAATAATGTGCATGAGAGGAAGCACTAGAGAGTGTGTTCCGTTCACCTTCCATTATGAGCAAGTAAGTGAATAAATTCATCATAGTGACCAAAGGTTAAAACAAACTATAGTTTAAAAAAAGAAAAAGAAACAAAGGAAGAAAGGAAACAACGTAAGAAAGGGAGGGGAGTGGGAGGAGGGGCAGAGGAGGAGAATTACAATAACAGTTTGGGTAAACAGGTGTGCTTTGTTTGGCTTTAGGTGTTCTGGGCCACACTTTCCTCACATGTTCGGTGAGCAGATGGGACTTGAGGGCGGCTGAGGTCTCCCTGTCCTCCAGCCTTCTGGGGGTTTGCCCTTCCATTCTGGCCACGCGCAATAGCAGAGACAGAGAAGGGCAAAGTCACAGCTTCTGAGTCTGTGGAAGGACATACTCAAGCAGAAGAGCATTTCACTTTGAAATACAAGGATTCAGAGAGAAATGAAAGAAATCTCTTTAGTGCTAAGGTTTAGGGCTCTTTCCAGTGAAAAATAAGTGAATATATCTGTACAAGAGTTGAATTTATGATACAGAATGGACATTTGAAAGATTAGAAATCTGCTGGGGGATTTTATGACTGGGGAGGACATTTCACCAGTCTTTTAGAAAAATCCAAGTTTAAGTTTGAATCTAAGCAAAATCAAATGATAATGTCAAGTGCTCTAAAATCACTCTGTTAGTATGTACCATAGAAGAAGGCATACCGAAATATACATGTTAATTGTCTGAAGTAGAATCACAGCAAGTTGAAGTATACAGAAGACTTGATAGGATATATAAGGAATTGAGAATTGTCAACTCTAAAGAGAAAAATACCACTTTTTCTTATCATCATATTGCCATAGCTAAAACTAATTTCACACAATCCTGAAAATTTGGAAGTCATATGGAGGATGTAAAAAAACTTCTGTTAGAACAGGAAGACATTTAAATTTTTAATATAATCAATGAAAGAGAAAACTTGCTTTCATTTTAAGATGTCACTGGTTGCATAACTGGGTAAAACATGCCATTAAATATAAGAAAAGAAGTGGCAAAATAGATTCCTTGTTTTTGTATTTAGTGACATACTTTGCTTTAAAGCAAAGAACAAGAAACTGAAATAGGAGTAGCAGAAAAAAGCAGGGAGGGGAGAAATGCGAGAAGACGACGGAACCAGAGGCGGCATAATAATACAGGGACAGATTTGCAGGAATAGCTTCCCTGTCCAGATAGCGGATATTACAGGGAAAGGAACAAAAGGATGGTGGCCAGGGCTTAAGAGATGTAAGGAGGAGGAGAAGATGTGGGTAACAGAGCACAAGGATCTACAGTGTGGAAGGAAATGATGTGAATTGGTATCACAGCATCACTCAAAACCGTTAAGGGCAAGCTGGTGAATATAGGGAAGTTCCACCCAATTGTGATGGCCTCATTGCAAAAAAAATTGAGGAAGACCTGAACCAACCACACGTTCTGCTTGCAGAGGCACATGAGAGAAAGGGCATGCTAAAACAAGCACCACAGTAAAACAAGAACGGCTAGTAGTACAGCCTCAAAAGGGAAGATGGAATGCAAACTGAAGCTGTAGATCATGAGCCTTATTAACCATATAGAATGGTACTTCTCACAGTTCCACGTGCATCCACATACCTGGCAAACTATGTCACAGTGTAAATTCTTTGACCCCCACTATGAACTCATTGGTATTATAGACACCGCGTTATCGCAGCTGTGGCTGTGGTTAGATGCTCAAATTGCTCATCTTTGGCTAGCTGGAAACCCATCGTGATATCCTCTGTCCTTTGACATGACCTCGTTAGATTTGAAGTCCGGGGGGGGGGGCTCTCTTGCTTTCTGGCACATTTCCTGGAAGCATCACACAGATTTTCTGCCCCGGACTGGGTTCACCTTTCCTTTTCTTTTTGGTAGGGAATACCCAGAGTGCACATTTCTGCCGGACTGTCATTGACTCTAGTTCTTTAACAGTTCTCAGAGCTAATAAAGACATAATTTAGAAAGAAAAAAAGAGTTCTTCATGGTATTTCCAACTGAATGGACTCTTTTGACTTGGTTCTTGAAGTCACTTAAATAATTATTTTCTCTGTGTGGGTATGTCACCTACTCTACATGTGGCTGAGTGCATTCATTAAGTTTGATAGCAAATTTTAGTGGCTATCCATTTTATTTTGGATTTAATAATTTTTGTATTATAGAAGAGTTGTATGGTATGGTCAAAATAATAAAACAAGAATCTTCCAAAAAAAAAAAAAAATAGAATCTTCAGAGCAGTCCTGCTTCAATTCCTATTAACTCAACCCTCTTCTCCATAACAAACTTAAATTCCTTATCCTGGCACTCATAGCCAAGTTGGCACTGGTTAGCATTCCAGACTCATCCCCTATAACTCCATAGCATAAGCTCTGGCTAAATTGGACTATGCATGACTTCAAATGTGCCAAGAAGATATCCTGCTTTGTGATACTTCTTCAATGCTGATCCTTTATTTCTGGAATGCAGTTCCTGCTTCTGTCAACTTAAACTCTGTTCTTTCTCCAAAGGCCATGATCCTTAACTCTTGGAAGACTCTTAGCACCATTTAAATCCTTTTTTATGACCTATGTATTTCTTTTAAAAAGTGGTGAGATGGGTTATAACAATGATAGTCTGTAATAGAGTGATGAGTAAAAAGTAGAGAAAAGCAGAAAAGAGGTGAGAGTAATAGAAACACAATATTTTAGCAAAAACAAGAAATTGTTTTCACGTGTGTATTCTGCCTTCTCAGATTGCAAGCACTCAGGTTGCAGGACATAGCACACGCAGACAGTCTATGTTTGATAAATAAATAATGACTAAATGTCGTGGCATATTCCCAACATCTAGGGCACTTTGCACATAGGTTCCAAATTTCCTTTTTGATTTTCTAGTACATCAAGAGCTGTAAATAGTTACATTTTAGGTGACATCTAAACCACTTTAGAACACAGGTTGTCAGAATGTGTGCAGAAATTTCTTGAACGGCTTTTTAAATAATATAGTCCCATCGTGTTATTTATGGTGTCTTCAGTTGATTTCCTAGAACAACACCCTAAGAAGGACAGTGGTGTGCATAGGTTTCCCTGGGGGATGGTTTCAGGAGCTACACCGGTAAGCGAGGAAGAAAAGCAGCTGTGTTGGACGAGGTAAAGGCTGACCCACCGTGGGAAAGCAATGGTAGCCCCTCCTATTCTATAATAAGCTCGAGAATTGGCATGCTTGATCAGAGTTACGGGCAACGAGACATGAGCGTGGGATGTGGACATCCCATATCAGCCAGCCACCGGGTGTGAGCCAACCCGTGAGAGAGGGCTTGCCCCGGTCTCAGCAGTTCCCTACAGCCAAAGGGCAATTGCCAGTGAAGGACTGAGCTGTGAGTCCTCAGGAAGCCGTATTCCAAGCACAAGAGCTTTGGAAGCATCAGCTCTGAGGAGGGCATGAGGGCAAAACACAGTGGTATCCACTATATCTAATGATTTTTCGTCGTGATGTTTGAGAAACAGAACAATTTCATGGAATAATTTTTCTTAAGTGCAACATTGAAAGACAAAATGTCCAGGTAGTTTGAGATGAACACTCTCTAGGTTTCAAATATATGCACATGACTATTTCTACTGGTGTTGATTATGTATGATTTTTAAAATTAGAAAGAAAAAGGCAAGAAAATGAATGGATGGCACTATAGCATTCTTATCATTATTATTGGCATTGTTTGTTTTTACTATTTGGAAATACACATAAGTTGCTGGAAAAAGACCCTTTAGAATAAGAGTCCTTATGCCCCATTACGAGGAAACGGCTCTAAAATTCAAATAAAAACAAATTAATTTTCTCACAGATGTTTTGTGTTATAAATAAGCCAACACGTTAGAAAAGCATTATTTTAAAAGGCTTTTGAATTCTTTGGGGAGAAAAAGCATAACAAGCTTATTTTGAAACTGTTAAATATTAATTTCCTATCTCATCTTTCTTTTTTTGAAAATAAAGTACAATAACTTGCCATGTTCTTGTCCTAATGTCTAATTTATTTAAACTTGTTTCTTATCGCATCCTCTGGTGAAATAGAAATGTTTGTATACACGTGGAAAGTAGCTGAAGAGCCATAGGACTGCGGTGACCCTCAGAATGGGCTTTGGAGTCACGTGGCATTGCCTTTCCTAGAGCTCTTAAAAATAGGCACCCATCTGTTCAGAACAAGCTTAATAAAATTCTGCCTGGGTGTAGAATATATTCCTCACGTTTTGGGTTCTCTGAACTCTCCTTATAAAGAAAAAGATCTTGATGTCCTATGGAGTCTAAAAAAAAAAAAAGAGAAAGAAAGAAAAATCCTTTGGCCTTAATTTGTATTTAATTTATTAGTGTACAAGGAGGTGTTAGTTTGTTGTAAAATGTTTTTAAGTAGATGTTTATTGCCAAAATATATTTCTCACTAGATTACTTCAGTCTAAAGTAGGCCACCTTCTGGTTTAAATTAAGGAGGAGGTATCCTTTGATTTCTTTTTCATTTTTTAAATTTTGGATTTCAATTTAAACTGTGATTTCTGGGATCAAGGTCATAAAGTTTATTCACCAAAAAGGAGCATATCACTGGGAATCCAATTAATGTGGTAGAGGGCAACTTTGTTAGCATGACACCTAAAAGGAGTATCTGTGTGTGTGTGTGTGTGTGTGTGTGTGTGTGTGTTTTCTTAATACTTGATCATCACCCAGCCTGTGTTCTCCATTCTTAAAGTCTCACTTCTTACTTTCATGTTTTTTTTCCAACGCACCCAAGGCAGGTGCTGGGGGTAGTACTGGTGCAGGGGCTCATAGTCCCTGGAAATTGCAAGATGGCACGTCGTGCAGCACTCTCTACGATATTGGCACTTGTAAATTAAACATTGGAGTAAATACACTTCACATACTCTTTCAAGTGTGGTTATGTGTGTGTTTTAACCTGACATGAAGTAAAAATACGTTTTTTCATAGCAAATAGTTTTCACTGTCATGAAAAACTTATAAAATATAAACAAGGACAAATGGCTATTTAATCAACCTCGTCAATGGTCAATTTTGAGTTTTAAGTGCAAAAACTGTAAGGTAGAGATTTTCAGTCTCATAAAGTGGCTAATACATCTCATCATGATAATCGTGAACAGGCTTACTTCGTTCTAATATTTCCTTATGAATATATTCATATTGGCCTAACTGCAAATGAATAAATAAAATCGAGAATACGTGTTGTGTGCTGCAGATCTTGAAACCCTAGGACCATGTTCAGTCTTATCTACTGTCTTTCATTAACAAAAGTGTCTATCTGATCACCGTTTTTATTAGCGTATTTGAATGGCATATTGATCCTCATTCGATATAAATTACAATATAATCACATAACAGACTTGAGTATAACCGATTGCAAGCAAATGAGGAGCACATGAGACAGAACATGTGGATTTCAGTGCTCAGACCTTATGAACACTTGCACATGTTCAGGAAAGCCCACTGGATAAAATTTATGTATTGCTAATGATTTTTATTGGCCCCTTGGCCCAAAGTAGTGGCAAGCTGCCCAGGAATTTGAAGGAATCCTGTTTTCGGTTAGTAGTCAGAATGCAAAGAGTAATAAAACTCAGAAAAGGCCTGGTGAAAGCTTAAATACATTTATCCAGGTACAATGAGTCCAGCCAACCTTATGGCTGTGAGTCCCTTTGCTTTTTCTTTCCCCCGAGGTTATGGAATTTTACTCCATCAGGGTATCCTAGTTCGAGGATCATTTTAACAAAGTCTTGGAAAGCACTGTGCAATCCATTTGTGTGTGTGTTGGTACTGTGTGCCTGCACAACGTCATAAAATGGCTAATATGATCCACAGCCTTCTTCTTCCTGCTGAATGAATAATCTCTTCTATTCCTGATGGACTTCAGGCAAACCACTTTGCTTATATTAAAAGCAGGCATTTGGATAATCCAAGAGTTACATAGAATTGTCCACATGATCTGTCTCTTTAAAGGTAAGGGCAAATTTCTGGCTGAATTGTATCCACACAACCACAGGAAAAAGATGATACAGTTAAAGGTAACACAACCCCCCCCCCTTTTTCAGGCCCTTTATTTGTACTTCTCGTTATTTACTAAAAACTTAGTTTTCTTGGGACTATTTCAATTTTGCAATTTATAACATGCATTATGTTTCGCTCTGATTCAAACAATTAATGGGAGTGTGGGTGTGTGATTGGGAAATTTGAATAGTGGCTGGACAGCTGATAATATTTTTAGAGAGATAACGATATAGTGATGTTAGAAAATAGAGTTGTATTAAGAAATATGTAATAATGTATATAAAAATGAAACTATATGTATTTGGGATATTTGCTTTAAAATAATCAACTGCAGAGGTCAGAAGAGAGAGGAATGGTTGTGGGTATGGACAAAACAAGATTAATTATGAGTGGATGTGTTAGTCTGGGGCCTCCAAAGAGCCAGAACTCTTGGGATATTAAAGATACATATGTAAGAAGAGATTTATTATAGGAACTAGCTCACGTGATTATGGACCAGGAAGTCCTGCCATCTGCCCCCTGCAAGCTGGAGAACCGGGAAAGCTTATGGTGTCATTTAGCTTGCATCCAAAGGCCTGAGCACCAAGGGGGCTGATAGTGTAATCTATAATCTGAGTCCGAAGGCCCAAGAGCCAAAAGTGCTGATATCTGAGACTGGAAGAAGATGGACTTCCCAGTCAAGCAGAGAGCAAATTCTTCCGTCCTCTGCCTTTTGTCCCATTCAGGCCCTCTAGGGATTGGATGATGCCCACCCACTTTGGTGAGGGTGATCTTCTTGACTCAGTCTGTTGACTCAAATGCTCATCTTGCAAAATCAGCATCACAGACACACCCAGAAATAATGTTTTACCACCTACTTGGGTCTCTCTAAGCTTCATCAAGTTGGCACCAAAAATGAACCATCACACTGGACAAGTGTTGGAGCTGAGTAATAGCTACATAGAGATTATTATGCCACGCCCCTTATTTGGGGTATGTTTAAAATTTTCATAGTGATAGTTGTATTTTTCTTTACTTTTTTTTTTTCAGTCTATTTGTAAGACCAGGAGAAGAATTATTTTGTCTGTAAGTTTTGCTACAAGGCAGGTGTCCAGAAGTTTAAATCAACGCCTGAGATAGCTTAGAGGTTTCTAATCTAAACTGGGCTGGCTTCCAAATACACAAGCTACTCCAGCGGATAGGGCAGCTGTTTCTGAGTACAAGTTATACACGGGTTATGAGAGGAAGAGCCGATTGTCTATTTTTCTAGAGATGTGTGAGCGGATTCAGGTCCGTAACTAGCAGTTATAAAAGTAGAGGAAGCAGTGTCCAAGTACAGAAGAAAAGGCTGCTATCAAAAGCTAGGTGGGGAGGACTAGATTATAGCAAAACTTGAACGTAAGAACAGGGCTCACATTTCAGTTAGGGGAAATATAAGGCACTCAGATATTCAGGCACACAGTAGTCAGAATCGAGTGAGAGGTCAGTACCCTTCATACTGTCTGGATAAGTATAATGGTGAGACCAGGGCAACGTAACCCAGTTCCCTAGTGGTGGTAATTGTCTCGATATACTGTCAGGTATAGTTGAGATTATCCCAGTGATTGTAAGGATTGGGGCCAATTGTATGAAATTCACTATACTCATGAACCTTTAGGCTAGCACGAGTAAAGAGTGTCAGTTCCAGTTCTTCCCATGATATTTGTGATCGCATCCTCAATCTGTCCATTACTACCTGGACCATCCTGATCAATGATGTCAGACCCAAATTTCACATCTTTGCTCAATATGTTCATTATTTGCAAGTGAATATATCACATTCTTCTACTTATGGTTACAACCAAATCAGTAATCAGGGAGTAACCGTAATTACTTTATGTAGTGGACAGAAACAAGAGCACATCCTAAATGCCTATTCAGTGAAATAGTCATAACTCTCTTAAAAGCGAACTGTATGTGCCACGTGGCAGAGTTAAAGGGACAGGGGTCCCCAAGAGATGGCCATAGAACATATGGCTGCAAATACCTTACCGAAGCAGGTAGGAATAAAGTTCACAGGAAATAAAAGCTAGTATTAAAAAAAATGAAGCATGCAAAATAAGGATGATAAAGCAACAAACATGATAGTCATAAATTCCCAAAATTCAGTTGAATGTGCAGAAAATTTAATAAGCACGGCCATTAGCAAAAGTGCTGACAGTAAGCGGGGGCACAGCTCAGGTGTAGGGATCCTTGGGGGGGGGGGACAGAACTGCCAGTGCACAGAAGCAGACACAGAGGCGCAAGCTGAGAACAATGACCTTTTAAAATAGATACAAATGACCTACTTAGAGGGCACCGAAAAGACCCAAGTTTAAAGAACTAATGAGAAAAGCTCAAATAGCAAATATGAAAACCCAGGAATTATAGACAAAATTCTATACTGTAGGATGAGCGGTATCAGCAGATGTAAATGCAGGCTCTTGTTGGTATGTGGAACAGCTGGAGAAGAGGGAGGGAGGGAGGGAGGGAGCAGAAGGGTGGGTGAGAAGAAGGAATATTCCCCCAAAGTAAGAGTTTCAATTGTTTCTCAAAAAGCAAACCATTCACTTCAAGATGAATAAAGTACAGATGGTACCCGAAGATGAATTCCATCAAAAGCAGCACGACACATGCACAAGTTGACTAAACATGGAGTCAGAGTGGGATGAGCTCTGTCCCCTAATTGGTGGGCGACTTAAGGAAGGTAAAATCCCTCTAGGAGGCTTTGTGTTATCATTGATTAATGGGATAGTCATACTTCTAGCTTCTCGATGGCCATGAGCCAATGAAAAAGATCACCCCAAGGAGCATAAGAATCCTGTCAATGTTGGGTAATATTTATCTCAGATGTGTTTGCATTTCAGGTAAACAGCAATTACTCATCCCATGAAATATTTGTATCAATATGGTCCATGTAATATTTGTATTTTTATTTGCTGAGTTAGGTAACCTCATATGTATATATATGTGTGTGTATATATATATATATATATATATACACACACACACATATATATACAGACACACACACACACACACACACACACATACATATTAGTATTTTCAAGATTGAGAATTTTGGTGAATGCTGAACCAAAAAATTACATAACCATTAGGTAATTCCCACTAGACCAGAAGCTCTGAGATGAGTTATGGCTTCACTCCTGGTTGCTGGCCGGAGCACAGCACGAAGCAAGGTAGTTAGCACACAGTATGTACTTAATTTCAGTAACCTACCTTATTAAATAAATGATTCATTTCCACTTTTATCTTTCAAAATTGCAGTGTACATATTACCTCATTAATTGGAATTTGTGAACAAAATTAATAATTCAGATATGCATTTGATTATTCATTATGTAAATTTAGACTCAGTCTAAAGATGTTTTGCAGTTTATGAATATAAATAGTTATATACTGTATAGGCGGGTTACTTATACATTGGGTGAAATTTGTTTATATTAATTTTGATGATTGCAAAGAGTGATAGAAACTGATGCACATAATAAAGATTATTTTATCTTTCAACAATGGTTAAATAATTCAGAACTGTGACATTCTCCATTTCATAAAAGATCAACATTTGTCAAGTAAATACTTCTAAAATATGCAATTAATAGAAGGAAAAATTCTTCATTCTCTTTTTTATATAAAATTCAGCCCAGTTGGAATGTGAACATATAATGCAAATGGATGCAGATCAAAGTCATATAAGAATTAAGGAATATAAACCAATGGAGTCTTGCTATTATTCTGAAATGCCTAATATAGTAATAAGTCCTGTAACTAAATGGAATATTTTCAGATAAAATAAGAATCTGAAAGATGATACCAAGTCCTCCAATACTCTGATCATATTCTTGCCTGTGCTAGCAACACCTTTGATACTTCCCACTATCCAAGTGTCTCATTTGACATTCGGATTGTTTCTTAATCTCCTTTTTTTTTTTTTTAATCTTGTATGCCCAGCTGGACTGTAACCTCCTGGACAACAATTATTAGTTAATATTATTTTGGCTTTTCAACATTGCTCTAAGTATTAGATGCTAAATTTAAATTTAAAAAGCTAATTAATATAAATAAATCTATTAAAAGCAAATCTATACATATACTAATACTATATACCAAAAACATAATGGTTACAGTAAATACCTTTTTCCTACTGATTGGCTATTCTTACATTTATTTTATTTTTTTAAAGAGTTTTATCTATTTATTTGAGGGATAATGAGAGCGAGAGAGATCACAGAGGGAGAAAAGGGAGAAGTCGACTTGCCACTGAGTAGACAGCCCGATGTGGGGCTGGATCCTAGAATCCTGAGATCATGACCTGAGCTGAAGGCAAAAGCTTAACCAACTGAGCCACCCAGGTGGCCTTCCCTATTCCTACATTTTAAAGTAAGTGCTTTGGAGAAAAGCATGATCACTAAATGACACAGTTGCCTCAAAAGAGTACAGCAGGCGAGTTCCTGATTAATGAGAAGGCGACAACATACAGGGCAACAGATTTCTGTCTCTGGTCAAGACAGGACTGGGCAGAGCTCGGTGGGCTGAAGTAACAATTGTAGGAAGTTATGGTAAAGATACAGACATGTCTGGGAGTCTTATCCTAGAGGTGAGCCACCAATGAATGGTGGCCTGTATCCTCAGTGGGGCTAAAAATGAGTGCATAGCACGGAGGGAAGATGAGCGTGGTTTGTCAAAGATGAGTACGGTGAGAAGTAACTAGAGAGGAGGAAGAGGCCGGGTACATGTGGTGTGTGTGTCGGGGGGGCGTTCATCGAAGGAGTTCGCACCATCTAAGAGTACAGGCAAGCTAGAATTACTCACAGGGGCTAGACCCGGGGTGAAGACCATGTCAAAGAAGGAATTCGAGACAAACACAATGGTTTGTTTTATCGTTGTTTGTTCCCTTAAATGAGACCTGATCTTTTGTACAGTAAAAAAAAAAAAAAAAAGGAAAAACAGACAGGATTTGTCATAATTCTAGGTACATACATGTTTCAGTATTATGTGGAATTTCTCCTGTGTATTACACATCAAGAAACACAAGATTTTATGGGACATTTCTTTAAATGCTCGGAATTTGCTGTGGGTTGTAGGCTGATGATAATCAATCAGCATCTTCCTCATTGCATCATCAATCTCTCCTTGGCTGTTTCCAAACAGTTTTCAAGAAAACATTATTTTATATGGTGGAACAAAATTACACTGCACCACTTACACCAAAGAACTATGACTGCATGAAAAATGCACTTGGAAATCAGTGCCCCTGTCATGTTATTGTGCAAAGTTCATCACTTTCGATGTGGTCACAATTTCAAAGCCAAGACCAACCATCAACTGTGAGTAGCAGTACATAAAAAGGCTCAGGGAATGACATCAAGGATGTAGCGATAGTTACTAAAACAACAAAGGCGACGTATGACCTCAGTCTTGGCCAGGAAGATTCCACTTGGGAGGAGTTGAGAGGCTGGCTTGGCCTTCTATGCTGACAAACAGCAAACAGGAAAGGCAAGAAAAGCTAAATAGTCATTGCAGAGCCATTTCACACTTTTATTCTTGCTTTTATGTAAGTGTCATAATGTACTTTACATATCCTAAGACTGGAAAGCATCTTAATGCAGCTGTGAAGCAGGGACGGCTTCACAGATCTTTTCATTACTGCTCTTGACTCATCAGCAAACGCATCATGAAAAATTACTACCATGTTTCTCCATAGCCTTTATTAAGCATTTATGACAACTTTAAAAATCATATAATGTTTCATTTACCCTTTTACTGCAAAGTATATTAATATCACTTTCAATCTGAGAACAATGAGGTACAGGGTTACAGCTATTTAGATTTTAATTTCGCAGATGCAGAAGGAACAGAACAGTCCAATTCTCTAAGCCAAGCAACTAAAACACTTTTCTCAGTTTTCCAAACCTAGTTATTATCTTTCCTATCCTTACGTATTGGAGACGTACTTCAATAATGCACATAGAAGAGTCATTACATTTATAGGAGGGTCGTGCAATGTGCGTAATGTGCTCCAGATTTTGCCTCTCTTTCTATAAACTAGTTACTCCTATAGGTCAAAGGCTTGGCCATGTCTAGGAATGACCTTTTGATCCACGGCAGTCACCAGCTTAAAAATGTCTCTTGCGTCATATTCCCGGGCTGCACATTTTCTGCTGGACTTCCATCCGGTGACTCAATCTTTGCATGGTGTGGATAAAAGCATTAGGATGGTGTCAACACCATGTTGAATAAAGGAGAAAGAGAGAGAATCCAGATCTTTCTGTAATTATTACTAAGAGAATATTCCACAAGAAATTTATATACCTACTACTGGTCTGTAGTAGGTATATATTAAAGATGTAATTACATTTCTCACAAGAGGCAGGATTTGCCCTGGAGGACTCTGCCAAGATTCTGGAGTCTGGATGTAAATGTAGAAACTGGCATATCCCCATAGAGTAATATTCACCTTATAAAATAAAATTTATGTATTTACTTAATTATGCCATATGATGCCCCTTCAAATTCATGGCCAAAGTTCAATTCAACTAAATTTCTTTGTGATGAGTGTAACTCTCAATCTGAATGAAATAATTTACTGATTTTCCAATCACAAATGAATCAAAAATCGATTAAATGTACATGAACCTCGTGCCACCGACAGTTGAGAAGGAGGCTGCAATAAAGCATTTCTAGGTTTAATCAATATTTTCCTTCAACTGGTATTTAGAGATAAAAGCATCAAGGCACAGTTAAATCAATAACGTGGAACACTTTTTATATGGAGAAGAATCGCTAGCCATTCTTAATGCTACTGATTCTGGACCTAACGGTGAGGTTAAAATAAAAGGTAAAAAGCAGGACTGTTGTGACACGCCCTTCCTCTGAAGTTCTGAGTAACAGGCACAGTTTTGACTTCCAGTTTAGTGATTGTGTCCAGACAACTGTTATTGAGGATGAATAGCACTAGGATTTTCTTTGGGAAAACACACACACACACACACATACACACACACACAGGCACACACATACATACATATATGTGTATATGTGCATTGTGTTAATAAGAAGTCACAAAAGCAGAAGAGTTTGTTGCTGTTGTTTTGTATTCTTTTATTTTTGTTTTCCTCTCCTAAATATCACAGATTTCCCATGGCCTAGACTCCCAGCTCTTGTTAAGTCCCATCTGAATGGCGGCACTGGTGACACCCATTTCGATTTCGGGTTGACAATAACAATTGACAATCCTCCCTTGGACGCTGCTCAGACTTCCTCCCTGCCCTCCCTCTTCGGAGGCAAGTACTGTTAGTGTCATTCTCTTATAACTTTCTCCCCACCTAGTTTGTTCCCCCTAGGTGCTATTTCAAGGTTGGATTTGCCCTCATTCTCAAATCATGCCAGAAAATTGCAGCATGGCATCAGAAGGTAGGATTGATTAGACAGAAGCATTCCTTTTCCCCACCGCTCCATAGCTGAGCCCCACACACTGGCCAGCAGGAGAGACCCACAGCTTCTGAGGGGAGGGTCGCCCCACACACTAGTGAGGAAGGCGGTCATCACCGGGCTTTTTGAGATAACGGAGAAGAAAAATTCTGAAATATTGAAACCTTTGTGTTTCTTCTCTTCCTTCTCTCCTTCGACCCTCCCTCCTCCTCTTCCTCTTCCCTCAGCTTCTTTTTCTCCTTCACCCTCTGCTCCTCCTCCTTCTTCTTCCTCTTTTGAGCAATAAAGAGTGGACCGACAGAAGATCCGTCATTATCTGTAGAATGCATTAATGAGAAGTGGAAGAGTTAATTTTTTTTAAAGTTTTTATTTATTTTATCTGAGAGAGAGGAAGAGGTGGGAAGGGACAGAGGGAAAGGAAGAGAGAGAATGCCCAGCAGACTCCATGCCGAGTAAGAAGCCCGACTCAGGGCTTGATGTCATGACCCTGAAATCATGACCTGAGCCAAAACCAAGAGTTGGACACTCAACTGACTGAGGCACCCAGGTGCTCCAAGAGTTAATTTTTTTATACAATAATACAACTAGAGAGACTGAATTTCCAGGGGGAGGTCATGGTGAGAAGACCAGGAAATGAGGAAATAAGGAATCTGGAGAAAGAATAAAGTGATTCACCCAGAGATTATAAAATCTGTCAGCACAAAAATTCAGGAAACCCTTATACAGAGTTAATGTAGCATTTGCTGCATTTGAGGTAGGAGGCTGTGCTCTATGTCTGAAGTGCCATGTGTGATTTAAATGGCAAGAACAAGTGGAATGGCCAGACAGTGGCCATGGAAGCAGATAGATGCAGTGCCCCCAAGAAACAAGGAGACTCTCTCCTCTCCTTTGAACCGTCCTTACTGCCTGACTGGTAGGAGAAGACAGTGCAATGGCAGGGATCAGCCAGAGCATATGGAAGGGATTAGAGCAAATTCCATTTGAATTTCAAAGGATGGGATATTACACTTGACATTAGAATTATATATAGGGAGAGGTCACTTCTTAGATATTGGCTTTTTAGGAAAAACATAAAGCAAAGATTATCATACTGAATTATTAAAACTTATACAGAATTATTATCGATATTTTTATGGCCACGAGCTCACTATTTTCATTTGCTAATGTGCCATAGTTGGATATTTATTAATTTGGGGAGTGATTTTGCATTGTTGCTCCTAAAGGCAACTGGGCAAACATATGTATTTTTTTTTAACTAATAGAAAACTCGGTCATATAAATCTATATATATAGTGTATAAATATTTTCTGCCCCAATTTTCTGTTGATAGTACAGCAGTACATTTGAGGTGCTGCTATTGGTGACGTAATATTCTTCTGTCGGTGTTCAGTACTTATGTTATATGTGAATCCTCTACTTCTCTTTCACCTTATCAAAGGTAAAGGATATCACAGTCCATTTTTACTTTAAAGGAACCTTATCCATTTATTTAGTCTCGTTCTATGTCTTTGTCTCCCCCCTAAACTTTTTCTCATTTTTTCTATTTTTTTTTCTTTCTGTCTCTAAAATATTCACTATGTATCCTATGGGATAAAAATGGGACCCGGTATTTTTTTTTTCTTTACAATTACCTTGTGTTTCTATCCAAAGCTCTAAAATGGACATCATTCTCCTTAAGAATTTGAGTAGCCTTCTCCCACAGTCACTGATCCATAAGGGGTAGAGGTTGACATATCCTGGGGATCCACAGTGGCAGGTCAGGCAGGGAACTGATAAAACTAACTTAGCTCTTAGTATCCTGATTCTGTGGCTGAAGAAATGAACACTCAGGTTGAGTAACTTGCCTGGTGACATAGTTAATAAGTAGTAGAATTTATGTTTGACCCCAAAACTTACTGTAAGAATATGCGTTTGACTACACCAGCATCTTTACTTATTATTCGACACCTATATATCAGAGAGTCGAGTGAATTCCCAAGGTCGCACAGCCACTTAAACAAATTTATGTACGTGTTCAGAAATGATCATGAAGCAATTTTCTGTTTTGCAGTTGATGAATCATTTCTTCAATTAGAAAGTGTTAATAGTCTCCACAGTCAGAGGGTGATGTACACGTGCGTGTGAACATGCAGTTTCAAAATAACTTGTAGGGGTGCCTGGGTGGCTCAGTTGGTTAAGCGTCTGCCTTCAGCTCAGGTCATTATCCAGGGGTCCGGGGATCGAGCCTGGCTTTGGGCTCACTGCTCAGCGGGGAGTCTGTTTCTCCCTCCCCTCTGACTCTGTCACTCCCTCTACTTGTACTCTCTCTCCCTCTCTCTCTGTCAAATAGATAAATAAAATCTTTAAAAAAAAAATAACTTGCCACTAACCTACCTGCCCAGTCCCATGCATGAGGGACAGCTCCAGGAGTGAGGGCAAGAGAACTGAATGCAACACATTATCTCAGTCGCATTATATATATAATTATATGTATATAAATATTATATATTGTATAACATTATGTACAATTTGCATATATATAAAATATTTTCTTTTGAAAACTCAAAGATGCCTGTAAGAGGCAAAAATAAGTTTACATTTTGTGTCCCGCCACAATATTAATGGGAAGGAAGTTTAGGGGAAAACATATTTGACATCTTAGAGAACATGTTAATAGGGTTGATTTCTTCTTAGGAGCAACTGGCACTGGAGAAGCTTGAAGTTATTTTCTATGTTTTCTCTTCTTTCAATGTTCTTACTTCAGTGTCCCCTGTGTGTTTAGTGGGCCAAAGAGTGGAGATGGTACATGTATGTTTGAGTCAGGGATCAACAAACTCTGACCCTGGGACCAAATCCAGAACCTACCTATTTCTGCATATAAAGTTTTATTGGAACACTGCCAAGCTGATTCGTTTGCATATTGTCTATGGCTGGTTTCTTGCTACAAAGCAGAGTTGAGTAGCTGTGACAGACACCACATGGCCTGCAGAGCCATAAATATTTACTATCTGGCCCTTTACAGAAAATGCTTGCCAAACTCAGGTTAGGCTTTCACAACTCCTGAAATAGGGTGTCCTGTATCCCTTCTAAAGCCAAATGCTGGGTCCACTGATGCAAAATGGCACAAGACACAGAGTCCTCTCTTGGGGATCGGCTCTCTTGCTTAACTCAAGTTGGCTTTGGGTTTTACTTTCCCATGTATAACATTTTATTAATAGAACACATTAGAAAATTCATGTAGAATGATGGTGGATACATTTTATTTCTTCAGCTGTCCGTAAGATGATAATATAGATCTTCATATATATGCATGAAGATATGTATAGATATAGATATTGATCAGTTCAGCTAAAAGTTTCTAAGGGGTTCTTGTCCTTCATCTATATGCCACGCTATATAAGTGGGGCTATTTCGTAATCTCAGCTCGACAGATAAAATCCAGCTACTTTTGCCCCTTATATTATTGGAAGCAATATATACCTAAAGGGACAAATATTTGTATTCCAAAACTCTGACAAGAAGAACGTGGTGCTATAGGATATAGAAATAAAGAATCGCACTCTAAGCCAATTGAAAGAAAGGACTTCTTGAAACAGGAAGAACAATAAATATACATCATAATAGACACAAATATTGCCACTGAATTCAGGTTTTCTTCAAGGTTTATTGTCTGATGCAAATATTAAGAATGGAATCAGCCATAGATGAAAAAAGCATGAGTGGAAAATGAGCAGAACTTCCTCTGGTCTGCAGTCTTCCCAGCAGGTATCTTGTTTCTGTACTTGCGCTGTGAGCAGGAATAAATCAACAGTATTTTGGAAATGTATGTGGAGCGTTGGCAAAACAGCGCTAATATTCTTGAATTTGGGGGCGAGCCTATTGGGCCATTAGGTTCCAAATTCTATCTTGACTAATGATGGCAAAGAGTTTTTGGTGAAAGGAGTTGTCAAAATCACTGCTATTATTACCAGAATTCAATTACATGCAATAGTGAATCTTTCTTTAACAGAATGAGTGCCTATTTTTTGACATGGGCAATGCATTCAAATGCACCTAATTTCTCTTTTCTCTTGAGGAGACAAAAAACTCACCTTGAGTTCATTTCTTACATACTTCTTTTCTCGTCCACGTTTTCCTATGAGAACATAAGTGCTGAGGCTGGGTCATTACATGAGCATACACAGGTCCTGGCTGCTGCAGGAGTGAGCTCGGGATGGGCATAGTCTTCTGTGAGCCTTCAGGGAGAGAGGCCGTCTGCTTCTCAGTGTGTCCACAGTTGAAGCTAGATGATGCCATCCTCCCCCCAGGATGAGGAAAAGGTGAGAAACCTGGTGAATGATGCTTGCAAGGAACTGGAAGAGGTATCAGTGCGAATGTACACAATCAAATGCAACATTTTGGTTTGAGAACCTCAGTCGGCAGGTACCAGGAAACTGGGGTCACTTCGAGATAACACTGTGTGCCTTTCCATCCAACTGTTCTCCCTGAACAACCACTCCATTCAGAACTAACTGCAGTTCTCTATCTGTAACAGGCTAATTCTGGTCCTTTGACCTGAAGTAACTTCTCTGAACATACCTACAGCCATGTCCACTAGTGTGACATGACCATGATTTAATTTCAGCAACAGCGGTCTGGGCATAGCATCAGCAGGAGACGGAAGGGGTGCCACTAACAGGACTTGATCACGACTTTAGGATTTAGCATGCTTAAGAAAATGGCTCCCGATCATCTTTCATAATTCCACTTCCCAGATAGTTTTTTCCATCTCAGCAAATGGCGCCTTAATTCTCCCAGCACCCCATGTGAACATTTGAGGTTAGCTCTGACTCCTCTTTTCTGGCAAACTCACACGCAATCCGTAAAAACACCCTCAGCATTCTTTCTTCAAAATACATCTAGAATCTAATCAGCTCTTGAAAATTGGAGGGCACATATCGCATGGTGCACTGGGTGTTATACGCAAAAAATGAATCACGGAACATTACATCAAAAACTAAGGATATACTGTATGGTGACTAACATAACATAATAAAAAATTATTATAAAAAAAAAATCTGACAGTGAAGGCTCTCGTGCTGGAGAGCGCCCCCTAGCCAAGATCCTGGCTGGTACGCAGGTCCCCTGGCCATCTCTACCCATCACCAGTGTGCATTTTAGAATTCTGATCTTTCCACCACCCTCCCCAGACCCCTCTGACATTTCCCCATCTCACTCAGAGCAAAACCAAAAGATTTTCTACAGTGTAAGAGACTTTACTCCTGCCCTTCCACTGTGCGTCACTGGTTAACTTACTTCCCACTTTTGTTCTCATGGCTCCCTGCAGTGTGGTTTTGAAAGTAAGCTTTGGACATCATGACAATTCTCTATGAAACATCTCAGCATGAATCTTCAAAGAGCATCCCCCCCCAAATTACAATACTATGATCTCATATTAAAAACAATTAAACAATTAATCTCATAGTGTTTAATGCACATTCCCATCCCAGTTCCATCAATTTTTTTCAATAGCATATTTTAAGGCCGGAGTTTGCTTCGTAGCATTTTTAAAACCAATATTTGATCAAGCTTCAGTCACACTGGTTGGTTCTCATGTCTCCTCTTTCGATCTTGACCTGTGCCCCCCACTTATTTTCTCATCATATTACTTTAAAACATTGAACCAGTTGTTTTGTAGGGGAAAAAAATGCTATTGTGAATTTCTCTGAAACCATGGCATCAAATTTATGCTTCTAACTTCTATATGTTCTATAAACTGGAAGTTTAATTTAGATTTTTAGAAAAGGATCCTTAATACGTGGGCTTTTTTATCCTTCATATTACATCACATTAGCTGTCACTCAGTCTCCTAGTGCTTCATGATTAGTAATATCATGTCTGAATATGGATATTTAGACAACTGCTGTAATCCTCACTTTACATGCCAAACTGCCTGGGCTTAGAAAATATGCATTGTATACTTTGTGTCTTTTTTTTTCTTTTTAAGATTTATTTATTTATTTGAGAGAGAGAGTATGAATGAGAAGATGGGGAACAGCAGAGGAAGAGAGAGAATCCTGAAGCAGACTCCCTACTGAGCACGGAGGCTGATGTTGGACCCAGGACCCCGAGATCATGACCTGGGCTGAAACCAAGAGTTGGCCACTTAACCAACTGAGTTACCCAGGCACCCCGTCATACTTCTGTGTGTCTTAACCTCTGCTGCTACCTTTAAAATTATGCACCCTTATGACAATAGGCATACAGAGTTATTTTCTAGAAAAAGAAAAACATCAGGAGTCAGTTTTTTAAATTTTATTTTTTATAGAAGTTTTTTTTGTTTTGTTTTGTTTTTAGATTGTATTTATTTGAGAGAGAGACAGAGCATGAACAGGGAGGAGGGAGAGGCAGACTCCTCACTAAACAGGGAGCCCAATACAGGACTTGATCCTAGGACCCTGGGATCATGCCTGAGTCGAAGGCAGCTGCTTAACCCAGGTGCCCCTCAGGAGTCTTTTAAACATAACTTTAGATTTGGCATCAAAAGGTAAAGTGGGACACAAAACATCAAGGTAAAAATAGTACAAATAGAACAAAGTAGTTAGAATGTACCCTATGATAAATATTGAGTATGTATGTTTACACTTAATTTCATCTATAAAATGTTGGCCAGGAAAGTAATCCCATTGTATCTATATTATCAATAATTAGAAAATTGACAGGTGAGGGACGCCTGGGTGGTTCAGTCGGTTAAGCTTCTGCCTTCAGCTCAGGTTGTGATCCCAGAGCCCTGGATCCAACCCCATAACAGGCTCCCTACTCAGTGGAGAGTCTGGTTCTCGCTTTGCCTGTCACTCCCCCTGCTTGTGCTCTCTTTCTCTCTCTCTCTCTGTCAAATAAATAAATAAATAAATAAATAAAATCTTAAAAAAGAAAGAAAGTTGACAGGAGAGTTTACAAAGCAAAGCGTGGATAATTTTTAAAACAATGAAATATCATTTCCACCACGTTTAATATATCTTAGGACTATACATGTATGGACGTATGTCCCATGTTTCATCTGCGTGGAGGTGTGTGCATAGCATGTATGTATTTGTACCCACAGGCAAAAAGAAATTGTTCTCGGATAGTCAAAGTATTGTATTTACAATTACAAAAGAAAATTTTGAGACTAGAAGCTGTAAAAAATAATGTGAGTCCTCATCTGATTTATATATTGGTTTTTGAAAATTGATTTGTAAATTTCTCATTTAGATTTCAAGTCCTGTTCCTACTGTTAGAGGCCATTCTGCACACAGAGGTTCGGCTGGTTGAGCAGGTGTAAAGCAGATGCTATGTTCTCTGCTTCCTGGGTACCCAGCTGCCTGAGAAGCCCACATTCGCGGGGCCCCTTTGAAGGCCACAGCCTCTACTCCAGGCAGGCGTGCGCTCTTCTTGGCTTTTCTGGGTTCTTTGAAATTGGAGGGCCTGTCTTACATCTTTGTTTCTGCATACCTCACACAGTTTTGGTGATTTTGTGTGTACAAATATAATATCCCATTAATATATATATATATA
>NW_024423344.1:72676544-72838985 GCF_017311325.1 Ursus maritimus
ATTTATTTATTTTGGAGACAGACAGAGAGCTTGAGAGCCCACGCCCAGGGTGGAAGGGCAGAGGGAGAGGGAGAGAGAGACTCTCAAGCAGATTCCCCTCTGAGTGCAGAGCCCAACACGGGTCAGTCTCACCACCCTGAGATCATGACCTGAGCCGAAATCAAGTGTCGGAGGCTTAACCAACTGAGCCAGCCAGGTGCCCCACCCCATTTTTCTTTTTAATCCATTCCTTTGTCCTTGAAGTAAGCAACACAATTCTTTTAAAATTCATTAGGATTAAAAAAAATATATTCAATTACTAGCAGCGAAGGGAAAGCCTTGGAAGCTAGCACATACGCACGTGTGTGTGTGTGTGTGTGTGTGTGTGTGTGCGCGTGCGCGTGTGTGTGTGTGTTGCTGTTGTTGTCAGGGTAGACATGGTTGCTGGTGTTGCTTAAGCTTCTAAACCCCTTTACCTAGTTAAAGACCCTAGAGATGAAAATAGCCCTGCTGGGGAGTGGTGGTGGATGTAGAGAGGTTTTTAGATAACAAAAAGAATCCTAATTTTTCTTGGCAGATTGTGATAGAAGTAGCCTATGGGATTAGCGCAGGATTGCAGACACTCTGGAAACTTCTACTTACCCTCCTTTAAAAAATCAGTTTGAAAACAGCAAGGTCTTCTTTGCATCAATCATAATGGTTCAAGCAGAGTAGATATTCACCAAATATTAGGGATAACTAAAACTGGTGTTTGGGTGGATGTTAAAAATTTTGCAATCTTGGCTGCCTCCGGTATAGTGGAATCTCATATGTAATTTTTCTCCATTAAGAATCTTTCTTTGGAGCAGGCTGGAAGTCAATTGTACCATTCTCTGGTCAGCCTGAAATTTTAATCTAAGTCGAAGACTTAGATTACCAAACACTCTTCCACCAGAAAGTTAATTAATGTCCCTCAAAAACATATATGAACTCTATATTTAAAATATATTTTAAAATATGCAATATTGTAATTACATACATATATATGCATATAATTTATCAGTATTTATCTAAGTAGATCGTGAAGTTTATGTATGTGGCCAATATTACATTTATCTTTCTACTGTGATACCATTTTTGAAAAGTTTACACATTGACTTAATTTTGTGATTAATGGCACTTATGTTTACATGTTTAAATAAGAGCAAAACAGTGAACATACTTAAAATACCTTAAAAACAGTATAGCTGTTTTTTTAAACTATTTCCCCCAAAAGGGAAATAATTATTGGCCTCTATTCACTGAAATTAGAAGTTGTGATAAAAAAAAAAATAAGATAATGGTTATAATAGAAGCTGCTTCGGAAATTTTGAGATCAAGTAATGCCATAACTGATGCCAAACTGTGAATTACATTTTGATTCACAAATTTATCCATCCAATAAATATTTAGTATATATGTTAATATAAGAGACCTAAATGGATATATATGTAAATACATAAAAATACATAAAAATCTTCCCTCAAAGAATCACCAAAGGATATCCATGGCACAAGCAAGGCTACAGTATGATTTCCATGTTGTTTTTTGAGGGGAGGGGGTGAGATAGGGACGGGGTTAAACACTTGACTCATCAAAACCAGATGATTGAATATCTTGGAGACAACTGATTTACACTCTGGGACACACTTTCTAGAAGCTTGAAACAGAAAGAGGACAGCTGAAATAGAAACAGGACTCAAATTTTTCATGTTGCCGCTTGCTTGGGACCATGGAATTAATGCCGTGTGAGACCTCTAAGACTCTATGGGTACTACACAGTCGATGCTAATATTTTCTTAGCAGCCACATAATCTTAAGCAGCATTGATTCTTTTAATAAATTTGTATTGAGTGTGTATGCTCTATGACGATCCTCCATAATTTGATAAACCACAAGATACTATTTTTAGAAAATCCATCTCCCAAAGGCAAGGCCACCAAAACAAGAGTCTTGGAAGCCACTTTGTCCCACATGCCCAGAACATTCTTCTTTCATTGAGAGGCCCCAGTTTACAAGCAGAACCAGCAAGAAGACTCTTGCATGAAGAGGAGCTGGGACCTGGAAGGCTTTCTGTCTTCCTGGGCCAGAGAATCTCTTCCTCAATCTGGAAGCTCCAGGCAGTGCTACGTGGGACACTTTCTGGCCTCTCAGGCAGCAACAGTAGGGTCTAGTGGGAGCCCCAGCACAGTTAGATAAACCAATCTTACAGATCTTTAATTTTCTCTCCATCAGAAGATATCTCTACTTACTTCAGAAGCTTCTCATGCAGACGATGGCTTAGCAATAGGTATTCAACATCTTCTTGTTGGTAAATCAATCCGTACTTTCAAAAACAATCATAGGGGCACCTGGGTGGCTCAGTCGTTGGGCGTCTGCCTTTGGCTCAGGGCGTGATCCCAGGTCCCTGGGATCGAGCCCCGCATCGGGCTCCATGCTCCGCTGGAAGCCTGCTTCTTCCTCTCCCACTTCCCCTGCTTGTGTTCCCTTTCTCACTGGCTGTCTCTCTCTCTGTCAAATAAATAAATAAAATCTTTAAAAAAAAATCATAAAATATATTTGGGCAACTATTAAGAAAATTTGAATATGAATTGAAAATTATTTATAATTGGGAAACTACTGCTAATTTCATTAGCCGTGATAGTGACATTTTGATTATAGAATAAAATGTCCTTATAGGATAGACACACTGAGTTGTTTAAAGATGAGGTGTCTGATAATTTTAGTTTCTTTTCTTTTTTAGAAAAGATATTTATTTATTTATTTATTTATTTATTTATTTGAGAGCGAACACAGAGGGAGAGGGATGCGGGGTTCGATCCTGGGACCCTGAGATCATGACCTGAGCCAAAGGCAGATGCTTAACCCACTGAGCCACCCAGATGCCCCAATTTCAGGTTTTTTTCATATGGCTGTGTTTATACACACATGCACAAATAGATAATGCAAAAAAGAAGAGATAAAATTGTTAATGATTGTTGAATTTGGTGATAAATCAAACTCTTTAGTATGTTTGGATTTTTTCTTTAAGAGTTATAGCAAAACAAGAAAAGAAACACAGAATTGCTTTTATAAATTAATAACAAAGTGATGCATAATGCTATCCTAGTTAATCTGAAAATAAGTCTATGTTAATTTTTTTTAATTTAAATTTATATCATTCTTTGAAAATTTCAATTTTGTTTGTGGTCCACAGTACATATAATACATCAATATAAATAATACAGATAAAATAATACATTTTTTCTACGAAACAGGTTTCTGCGATACTTTTCCCTCAGAATTTAAAAAATTTCAATGATAAATAGTTTCAGAAGTTATCGTCGGGAAAAGAATGGGAAAAAGATGTCCTACGCACACCATCAAAAAAGATTATGGCTTAACGAATGAAAATATAAAGAAATTCTACGCGATACATGGCCACACACTTAACAACTGCAAATTGTTTGAAAGAACAGTGGGAATATAATACGCAATACATTGTGTTGTGTCAGGATTAGTATGACTTTAACGTGGTTGGGCAAAACGATGGTAGACACAAGAAAAACAGTAAAACTGAACTTAGGAGGAAATGGGGCTCAG
This sequence comes from Ursus maritimus, assembly GCF_017311325.1. Lineage (NCBI taxonomy): Eukaryota > Metazoa > Chordata > Mammalia > Carnivora > Ursidae > Ursus > Ursus maritimus. Next base: position 72,680,124 of record NW_024423344.1, read on the forward strand.
TGGAATTGGTGAAGATTTTCTTTTCAGGAATTCCAAGAGGTGACATTTTCCTTGAAGTAATTTAGTGAAACACTTTGGTGGTTTAACATATATATTAATTGGCATAGTCCAAAGCTAATTCATAAGTGTAAAAAGTTATAGAGTCATTGACCTTAAGAAGTCACGTAATTTCCAAGTGCAGCACCGTGTTTGGAAGGTGGAGCGTGTCTGGGTGAGTGCACGTCGCCAGGAGGTACTCTAGTTTGACAGGATCAATAGTGCATTTGGGGGAAACCAGAGGAACCCAGCTGCAGGAGAGCACCCCTCCTTCGGGAGGAGAGGGCTTCCCCGTGCTCTCCATCGCCCTCCCTGCTCACACTGGAGCTCTGCCTCATGATTGAACTCCAGCCACTTCACTTCTGTCGAAACCCTCCGCGATAATCAGGTACAGGGAAACCACACTAGTGGAGGGAAGAGAAAACGAAAAATGAAAACTTGAGTTAAGCCACCGTCATCCAGTCTTAATCCCCACCTCTAAAGTTGGGCTGAAAATGCATGGGAACGCACACTGCTAGCTAGAGGGGAGTCAAAAGACAATTGCTTTTTCCTTTTAAATTTTGAGCTGACACCTGAAACCTCTGATCGCCTGATAGAGGATAAAAAGGTAAATTCATTCTAGCTGCAGTTCACAGATGCTTTCTGTGCTTTACCAGCAAACTATCCTTACATTAGTCCACAAAACTGTAGTGAGATTAGGACCTGGGTATTTTAAGAACACGTTCTCAAGTAATTAAGAAGGTTCCTAATTGTATTACAAGCGCTTCAGTGAAGAGATGCTTTGGGATATCTATTAATCTTGGTTTTTCAACCACAAGAAGAGTTTTTTCTGTCTTAGGGAGGCTGAGTTGAGGCATCCAGCACATTTGGAGTTTTATTCCGTGCATTTGGAAGAATTTCAACTGTGAAGACGGCTTTGTCTAGTTTTATAGTCTGACTTCACAATAAAATAACCGATATACTTTAAACTAGAGGAAGCATGATACAGCATAAATACTGATGCGTAATCTTCTCCTACAATTAGCTCGATTTAATTCAAGTATCGCCCTCCCTTAAAGACAGTGAGCTAATGCTATCGTCCTGATATAGAACTGCTTACTCAACCAGCTGCAATGTGCTTCTCAGCTGGCTCTGGGTAGCTGAACTCGATCTTCCCCTCATTTGGTTAAAGCATATGGTGCCTTCCTTGTTTTGAAATAAAATAGCACTGGGCATTCCTTCCCTGCCCATTAGAGTCTTGGAAATACATATATAATTCTGGCTTAGTTTAAGAATTTCACAAGCCGTGGTGAAATCAGAGTTTATTATAACTGGGTATGTTATAACGGCCCTATTTAAAACGTGAAACTTATATTTAAGAATTATTATGCACAGTGGCAACATATTAATTCTGACTTTATTAGCTCATGGATTGCTATGTACAATGAGTTGTATAAAACATTGATTTTGCTCCTGCTGACATTGTTCCCACCTTGCAGTCATGTGAGCTGTAGCAAATCGCATGTAGCAGTCTGTGGTCTCTGAAGCTCAGCCTTTTCATTCCCTTGGAAACACACTTTAAAAACTGGTGCATTTTGCAAGACGGGGATCAAATGTCAGCATTTTAAGTAGCCAGAGAAAGTTAACCACTAATACGGATAAATCGGAGGTTCGTTTCATTAAATAGATGACTTTGCTTAAAGAATGGACATTAAGTTAACAATTGATTTCATCTTTTGGAATGTGATAATGGAGAAAAGAGAAGGATTAAAAGGAAAAGGGAAAACAGTAGAACCGTAAGAATGAAAAACAACCACAGAACTTTAATTGCCTGAACCATAGGAACATTTGGGCTCCATCCTTTAGAATAGAACTGGCCCCGGGCTGATCAGTTTGACCGAGAGTACTTTCTAAGAGAACAGGAAGTTTTCCAAGCAGTCCCTCGCAATTCCTGACGGTGTCAGTTTTGATGGAACGCAAGCAAGCAGTGGCCAGTTACAGTGACATGTGGGAAAGCCCTGTTTAAACACACCAAAGTCACATATTGAGGTAATAGAACCTTAGAGAAAGGTGGTTTTAATAAAGAATTCTTTTTATACTGGACACATTTGTTTAGATTTATATTCCGTAGACTCTGATGACAACTTGGTAATGATTGCTCCAGACCTCTGTATTAATCAGATTTAATATAGTAAAGTTTCCAGAAATGTGTTTTTTGAAATATTATGAGTCAGGAAATATTCCTCTGAAGCCGAATCTCATTAACAGATTTTATGAATTTGCATTCAAAGAATTATATATAGTTTCTAAGAAAAAAATGACCCCAAAGCAAGCAAATTAGTTAGCTAGTTCTTATGCATGACAGATACGTACGCTAGAATGCAATACATCTTCTAGGAAACTTTTGAAGTTCACATTTTTGGAGTTCAGAGGAGAACAGAATCCACTCTGTTTGCAGATGGATTGCATTGTAATCGCCCAAGGTCTGGGGCCGAAATATTAGTCCTTTTAAAACGCGCTACAGATTTAGAAATTTTAAATAGGCCTCTTAGATCATTCAAAAGAGGTGAAAAATTATATGTTGGAAATACAAAGAATCTAGTATGTATGCAGTAACTTAATTTAACAATGAGGATAAATTTCCCATATATGAAAATCATTTTAGGATGTTTTCATAAGTATGGCTTGATGTTCATATAATTATTTTATGACCAGAAAAGAACATTTGGAATAGAGCTATTTGAAAAAAAATATGTTATGTGATTTATGTGGTTATTCCACTTACTCTGAGGCAATTTATTACTTCTCTATTTTAATTTCAGTGCCCCTGCCCAAATTCTAGAGAATCCATCTTATGTTATCTACGAACTTATTTAATTTTTTAAGTGCTTAATAGGAAAAAGTTTTTACAAAGTGAATTTAAGAACTATGAAAAACCTTTATACATTCCCGAGATAATTCTATTTAAATTGGAGATCTGATATGACAACATCAGGATAATTTAAGTGTATTCAACTCCCTGACTGCACGGGCAGTTACAGTATTCAACAACACTAGCCGTGGCTGACATTTTTCCAAAAGGAATTTGACACGCAAATTAACACAAAAAGGCTAAAAACAAAATTAATCCTCGAATTTTGCATCCAACCTCTCTACAAATATTCTCATCTCTCTTACCATAATGTGTCCTCATGACCTTATTCTTTTCTTTGAGTACAGAATCCTCTAAAGATAATGACATTGCTCTGGGCAACCCTTCCAAGTTTGATCACTTGACAATTAATCACACCCCGGTTTCTTTTTATTTCATACAAATGGTTCACCTATTGATTTGCCTTAATATCTAATGATGCATGCATGAAAAATGGGATTTATTCAAATGTAGGATCAAATATCGTTCTGGCTACCAGGTCTGACAATAGGCAATTTAATAAAGGCATTTATACAACCAGCTACTTACTAATACGCAGCCATAATAAGTACTTATAAGTAAGGCCATTTTCCAAATTTCAAACAGTTTGGCAGGATCATAAAAATTGACATTATTAAAAACAAAACAAATATATCTCAACAAATCATAAACACATGAAATACAATCGATAAAAGAAAAACGTATACAATAAAATATTTAGTGGAATGTGAAATAAACTGTTTCAAAAAATAAATGTTTTTATTGACTGCATAAAGTACTGAACCTATGAGAGAGGCTCTTCCATAACAACAACAAAAATAATTTGCAATGAACTTGTAATTGTCAATGTGATATCACACTGAAGACTGTGGTTGACATGTTGATATTTTCTATCTTTTAAATTTCTTTGATTTATATAAGAACATAGGAGCTTTTCTGACACTCTGAATGTCATTATAATAAGGATATGTGTTTCAAAAAGTATTATGTTTGTCAAGGGAAAATGCTCTGTAGCAGAATCAATAGTAGCGATATAACTTCCAAACCAGATTCCCCTAAGGAAATGCTTCTGGAAAAGTTTTTATTATAATTGATGTACTCTGATGTTATGAGCAGAGTTTTCCACCTGAAAAATGTCTTTCATGGTTTATAGTCAGCCCAAGGATCTGGCTGATGTTGACCACCCACTTACGAAGCAGAGATCTGGGAAGTATTAATTATTGATCCCTTTTCTTGAAAGTCTTGAAGTTAACACTCTCGTACTCCTGCATCCTCTCAATCATTGTGCTGTACATATATCAGTAGCTTTCCCTTTGATCATTCTCATTATCTTATCCTTTATGAACAGTTTTGATAGATTATCTACCAGAATTACAGTTTTGATCACATTGCCCCTGCTCAAAATCTTTCAACTTGGCAACATTTTTACATTATGAGTTAAGTCATTTTTCTTACCTAAATATTTATGTTTCTTTATTAGAGTGTCATGTGAACTATTCCTACTTCATTCCGTATCCTTTTATTTCTGCTTGCCGTTCACCAGTCAGGAAGAAATATATTGCAACAAGACTATAAGATGCTTATGGGGCACCTGGGTGGCTCAGGCAGTCGAGTGTCTGACTCTTGGTTTCAGCTCATGTCATGATCTTGGGGTCCTGGGTTCGAGCCTTGCATCAGGCCTTGAGTTCAGTGCAGAGTCTGCTTGTACCTCTCCCTCCGCTCTTCCCCCCCACTCTCTCTCTCAAATAAATAAATAAATAAAATCTATAAAAAAAAACTATAAGGTATTTATAAGCATAGTGTGCATAAAAATACCTTCTCTCTCTTTTACAGTTGTTACAATAGTGTAAAACTAATGTATTCTCTACTCACTTTTGGTGTATAAGGGCTAAATCAATATTTGGATTCACGGTTGTCTTAGCTAAGTCAAGGAGCAGTACACTTACTGTATCTAAATCTTTGTACTGGGGTCTTAAGTGTTTCTTCTTACTCATTTATTAAAAAGGAATATCCAAATATCATGAGATAGGATTGGTAGAATCCAGTGTTTTCTGGAGTCTGGTTATTCTAAGCTTTTAAAATGTGTGCTCTCTATGAAAGGGGGAAATATTCTACCCCATCAACACGACCGTCACATGCAAATGTATATTGTGGACCAGCAAGGTTGATTCAATATTTAAGAATTAATCAATGTAATGTAGAGGAGAAAAATCATTTCATCATATCAGTTGGTACAGAAGAAGTTGACAAGTTCAATCCTATTCATGATAAAAACTGTCAGAAAAATAACAACAGAAGGCAACTTTAATGTGATAAAGATATTCTACAAAAAACTTACAGCAAACATTATGCTTAAGGCTAAAATATGGAAATATTTGCCCTCCCCCCAAAAGATTAAGAAAAAGTCAAGGATTCCACTTTCACCATACTTATTCAATATAGTGCTGGAAGTTCTAAATAGTACATGCAGTAAGGTAAGAAAGGGAAATAAAATACACTGGGATTAGAAAGGAAAAAATAAAATTGTCCCTTTTTGCAAATGACATAATTGCCTTGATAGAAAATTCTAAGGAATCTACAAATAAACTTTTAAAACCAAGAAGTGTATTCATCACAGACCAATAAATACATAGAACAAACTGGTGGTTGCTAGAGGGGAAGGAGGTGTGGTTTTGGACAAACTAGTTGGAGGGGAATGGAAGGTACAGGCTTCTAGTGATAGAATGAACAAGTCACAGGGATGAAAAGCACAGCATAGGGAATACAGTCAATGGTATTGTAATAGTGCTGTATGGTGATGGATGGTGGCTACCCTTGTGGTGAGCACAGCATAACACAGAGAATTGTTGAATCACTATGTTGTACCCCTGAAGCTAATGTTACGTTGTGTCAACTATCCTTCAATTAAAAAAAGTCAACATAAAAAAGATCTACTAAATGTCCATATACTACCAATGAACACCATTATACTAAAATCAAAAATACAGTACCATTTACAATGACTCTAAACAATGAATACTTAAGTATAAGTCTAACACACATGGTATGCTGAAAACTACACTACACAGATGAGAGAGATTTAGGAGATCTAAATAAATGGAGAATTACACTATGTTAGTGGATCGGAAAATCCAACATAATGATGTCAGTTCTCCCGAAGTTTATATGCAATTTTAATGCAATTTCTGTCAAAATCCTAGTAATATTTTTCATAGAAATAAATACGGTTACTCTAAAAGTTATCTGGAAAGGCATTCTTATGAACTAGAATGATACTACTTTGAAAAGGAAGAAGAAAGTGAGTGGAGACAGTCTCCTCAATTTCAAGACTTATTGTACAGATATAGAAATCAACACTGTGGTATTGGCAGAGGGATAGACACATTGAGATCAATAGCATAGAATAGAAAGCCCAGAAATAGACCCACGGAAATTTGCCAACCAATTTTTGACAAAGGTACAAAAGCAAATCAATGGAGAAAAGATAGCCTTTTTAACAAATGGTGCCGAAACAACAGGACATCTGTAGGCAAGATACACACGTGCGTGCACACGCGCACACACACACACACACACACTTCAACCAAACTCTCACATCTTAAACAAAAAGTAACTCAAAATGAATCATGGATTTAAAAGTGGGAGGTAAAAATAGAAAACTTCTAACAAAAAAATACAGAAGAAATTCTTTGAGATTTAGGGCTGGGCTAGGCAAAAAGTGTAGAAGTAACACCAAGGTATAATCCCTGAAAGCAACAATTATTAAATCGAACTTGATTTAAAAAAAACATTTTTCTCTGAGAGAGTCTATTAAGAGAGTAAAAAGTTAAGCCACATAGAAATAAGATGTGAACATACGTTTTGCTGAGGAAGCTACAGAGATAGCAAATAAGAACATGAAACGATCACTGTCATGACTAGCCATTCGATAAATGCAAATTAAAAGCACAATGAAATGCCATTAAATAGCCATCTCAACGGCTAAAATAAAAATTAATGACAACACCAAATACTGGCGAGGAAGGTGAGAAACTGTGTGATCCAATGTCCATGGCTTGTGGGTGTGTAAAGAGTACAGCCACTCTGGAAAACAGCTCTGGTGTTAAGGAAAAGAAAAAAATTGTGAATATCATACAACCCAGAAATTGTACTTCTGGGCATTTTCCCTAGAGAAACACAGGCTTTTGTTCACCCTAAAACCTGTAGACATGTTTATAGCAGCTTGATTCATTATAGCCTAAAACTAGAAACAACTCAAATATCCTTCAATGGATGAAAGCTAAAAAAAGAAAAAAGAAAAAAGAAAAACTGGTGCAGCCATATGATGGAATAATGTTGAACATAAGAAGTAGGCTACTGAGGAATGTAAAAACCTGGATGAAGTAAAAAATCATGCTGAGTAAAAAAACAAAACAAAACAAACAATAAAAAAACAACAATCTGAAAGGTTATGACAGTTTATACATTTACATAATGTTCTTGAAATGACAATATTATAGAAATGGTGAACAGATGAGTGATTTTCAGGATTAAGGCAGGAATGGGGTCAGGAAGATACGGCCGCAGAGGACACAGTGGAAGGGACTCTAATGGGGATGTGACTATTTGTCCATTGACCTAGTGAGGGTCAATATCCTGATGTGATACATACATCTGTAAGATGCGACCATTGGTGGTAACTGGGTAAAGGGTAAACTGGATGTCTGTACTGATTCTTAAAACTGCATGTGAATCTATAATTATCTCAAATAAAACATGTAATTAAAAAACCTGTGAGAGGAAAAATGTAAATACTCATTTAATATCTGATGTTGTTAAAAACATAGTTTTTCATGTTTGTAGGTGTGGTAATTATATTGTGTTTCTGTTTCTTTGAGATTTTCTGTCATTTATAGATACATTCTAAAAGAATTAACTGGTAAGTGATATCTCATATTTGCTTCAAAATTATTTGGGGATGTGGGCGGTGGGGGCCATGATGGGATGAAGTGGGACCCACAGATTAGCAGGCAAAGTGTGGTGATGGGCAAAATGCGATCGAAGAGTCAACTGAAAAGATGGAATTTAGTAGAAATTTGTTGCGTTTGCTTGTAGACGTACGTCACACTTCAGTATTGCAGGGGTTCTGAATCAGTTTGGTTGTGGTGGTGGTTGCTAGTCCATGGAGCCACTTGGCAGTCCTCCAATTCATTGGTTTAATGCATATAAATATCGAGGATTACAAAGAAAGCCAATTGTCTTGAAATGCAGTTGTCAAAACATTAAACATCAGTACAGTAATATGTACATTTTTGTAATGCATTAAGTGATTTGACATTTAAAGTATAGGCAGGGTAAAGGTATATTTTATTTTTAAATGAGAGCCCTGTGTACATACCATTAGTCATCAGCCCAAATGTGAATATTAACCTGTCAGGTGCTTTGACCCACCTCCTTCTATACGCTGTTCAGGAGATAATCGCGGAGAGGGAATAACACAAAGCAGCATAGATGCCTGGGTCACCCATAGGAGGACTGGCCTCTACACCGTTTCATGCAACAGCTGCCAGACACGAACACACTCATGGTGGACCAGCTGGGGCCCGCGATGGTCTGCAGCCATGATGGCTGCGGTCAAGTGCAGGGGTGTAGCGCACAATCCACTGCTGTACTGTAGTGATGGCTTCATTACAAAAGTGATCACAGAGTAGTGACTATGGTAAAGGATATTTATATCAATTTGCTGCAATCATTTCTATGGAAATATCTAGGTTTTAAGGTGTCAGACTTACGCGTATTGCTAATACTACCATGACATGTGAAACACATTTATACTTCGAAAAACGCTAAACTTCGCTTAGAGGCTAATGTAAATAAAGATGCCAATTTTCCCCTCTTATCAGATTTCCAAATAGGGACCCTTCGTGGATCTCATGTTAAGGAGTCACCAGAAAAAATATTTAGTACCAAGTTTAGAAGTTTAACAAAAGGGTAAGTTATGAAGCAGATTTAGACATTTTCAATGTACAGGAAGATAGTAAACTTAGAGTTAAGGTATTCATAAAGAAAGAGGGATTTTGAGAAAATAGAAGAGAAACGGCCCCTTTGAATAATGCCTGTAGTAAGGTGATACAAAGAAGAGGACAAGAGATAGCATTCTATTTGGCATAGAAGCATTTGATGTATGAGACAGAGGAGCAGAGGCTCAGAGAAAAAGCCAAGGGGAGCCTTTGGAATCAGTATCTAATTCAGTCAAAGGGCAAACTGAGAGCAACAGGGTCTAGCTAATTGTTCCAACATTCATATTATCAGCCAAAGAGAAATGCTGGCTTACTGATCAGGTGACATTTTGTGGGACACACTGCTTAAGGGTTGCATAAGCAGAATTCCAAAGATGTGTCCTGCAATCCCAACACCGGTTATTTAATCAAACACTAATCGAGCTACTACTCTGAAGGGGCTTTTCAGGTGTAATTCAAGGTACTATAAAATGACCCTAAAAGAAGGTGATTATCCTGGGTTATCCATCAGGTCCCGATCTAATCACACGAGCCCTTAAAAAGCAATAGCATTTCCCCGGCTAGAGTCAGAAAGGTGGGGCAGAACAGAGAGAGGGAGCTCAGAGAGATTTGAAGTGTGAGATGAACTCAAGCTCCAGTTGCTGGCTTGCAGACTGAGGAAGGAGGCCGTGGACCTAGGAACGTGGGCCTCTTCCAGAAGCAGAGAACAATCGCTGTCCAATCACCAGCAGCCTCAGTTCTACCACCACATGGAACTCAATTCCACCAACAACCTGAGTGAGCTTGGACGTGCATTCTCCTATGAATGTTCCTGAAAGGAATGCGGCCCTGCAGACACCCTGATTTGACCTTGTGAAACTCCAGCCACTGTGCTGAGACTTCTGTCCCACAGATCTATGAGGAGAGGGATGGGTGGTGTGGTTTATCTCCAACAGACATAAACGGGATGGAAGATATTGGTATGCATGGTTGACACCTATAGTCCACGGGCTCCGTCATCGGCCCACACTAAAGCATCCGCACCACAATGACAGATTCCGAGATGTGAGTGGGGGGACTACACACCTGCCACATGCCTTTGTTTAACAAGTCACTAATAGCCACGTCTTCCTAGCTGTGACCCAGGTCAGGAGAAGAGCAACCAGGGTCATTAGAATTCATTTCAAATCCTTTCCCTCCGATGCACTAAGCACATGATTCATCATTCCCCTAATCATTAGCTTGAACAAAATATCTCAATTTCGATATCGCCATCATGAATTACTACAGGCCGGTGAGCGCTTTAAAACAAAGTGCACTGTTACCGAGATCATTCCCAATCGCTCTTCAAACTTAAATGTATTTTGGTTCTACACTGTTTCCAAGGACCTTAAAATAACTCTAATTTGTATCTGTCTTATCTTATAGATCAGAAAACACAGAGTAAATTTTTCACAGAACCATTTACGATGTTGAACCCTATTTTTACATTGTTATCACTTTGTGATTTTAGCATGAACACCCTTTAAACTTCATTTTACTTGTCTGTTTGGTATTAATAAAGGTGATGCTTTCAAATCAAATACCATATCAACGTCATTTTGATACGCAACCGAGGTATAAAGTAATATGGTGGCTGGTTTCTATTTCCTTTACAGTATTTACTCTTTCAGTTTTGCCATGTACTTCCGTAACTGTGGGAGGAAAACTAAATTACTATTTTGGAGTTTAGAACTTAATTTAAAAATTGAAAGTGATTATTACTTCCAATTTGCTGCCTGTAATGTAGATCAGAGGTTAGCTACACAGTATGAAGAAATTAATTTATAAATGCAATATTTCCTTTATATTCAGATTTCTGTTCCAAATTAGACAAAGGTGACAAAAAATGATGGAAGAAGTATAAATGAGTTTCTCTAGGACTGAAGTGTTTAATAAATGGATTCTTTGTAGTGTGGCCAACATTGAATGAAGGGCTAACGAAAATGTCCAACAAAACACAGAGCCTATAAAAAGATGAATAATAAAATAAAAATGTAAGGATAAAGTCTATTTAGATGCTCTTTATACGATATATTGCAGAGATGCTTTTTTTATGTTTGCCTTTTTAACCAGTAAATTTTTCTTTAACCCTAGAGAGTTGTCCATGGAGATAGACTAGAAGAATACATGATAATTTCCAAGTGCAATTTACAAAGTTGATGACTCTTATAAACATTTAGGGAGCCTTTGTCAAAGATATATTTTACTTCTTGATGCAGGCATAAGCAGGATGGCAAATCTGGTTGAAGACATTTGAGCGATTGAATAAGTATTGTCATTGAAAGAAAGAGTGCAGGAATAAGATTACCGGGTTAGATACAAAAACTAGCAAATACACTACTATTAACCCATACCCTTTGTTATTAGCCATTTTCCCAGACAGAAATACAGGAAAGATATCTACAAGTTCATATTCAGTGTTGCACGGCCTTGGCCCTAATCCATAGCACATACTAAAGCAAACGGAAGTTTGTCCCCTTGGGGAATTAAATAAACTTGGGGTGCATCCATTAGGTAATGCTTCAGTGCCACACTGACATGACAGCTTATGCCTTTTGCCTTATTTCCATGCTTTGCATAGTTTTTCTTAACCTCAGGACATTAAACTTACAGCTTATTGGCTCCTTTGACCTGAAAATGATGCTTCTGGGCCTTAAGGAGGATACAGCCATAACCCCAGTATACTCAGACTGAGGGTTTGTTGATGATGGATTTGGTGTGTCAAGATCATTATCTTGCGCAGAGTGACCCCACGAACATGGCTGGATCAGACATTCCTCCTAATACACATCTCCAACAACAACGATTTGGCATCCATCCATGGACAAAAGTGCCTCTATGGGACCTTTGGGATGGAGCACCAAATGCCAAGGGACCTGGGAGGAGTCTGTCCACTGCGTGTGGGTGATAGGCATTGGCTCAGGGTCCCTGCTCTGTGGTCCCTGCAGTGGCCCGAGCACCAGCTTCAGCCCCTCTTGGCTACGGTCCGGGAGCTTAGAGGGCACTGTCTCAGACCATCACCCGTGGATCAGCCTTTGTGGAAGTCCAGGTTTCCAACAGAAAGTCCCAATGCACCATTGGAGCAAAACAAACAGGAGTTTGTGTACACTGGAGTGGGTAAGACGGCCAGTTTGACTTTAGCCGTGCACGTCACCAAGCATGGAACAGCTCAGTACCCAGGGGACTTCTCTTGGGTGGTGGGTGCAGAGCCTATGGGTGAGCGCCATGCTTCCCCAGCTGCAGGGACACTGCCAAAGAGGGCCACCTCCCTCTCATCCTATCCTCAGTCCTGAGATGTGAGCTGCACCACACGTGGGCAGGAAGAGGCCGGGAGAACAACAGTCAGGCTCTATGGGGCATTAAAGTGACATGGGTCCTACTCAGTGCTCCGAGGTTCCTGCCTCCGATCCTCTGGGGACGCCTTTCCAGTCTTTTGGGGATGCCCCAAAGCACCCCAGCACTGAGCACTTGACCCACATACTGTATCCTGCACACACCCGGGCACCATCTGTCTGTTCCCTCCTGACAGTGGCGGCAGCAAGCTTTCACAGGTGGCTAGTAAGCACCCCTAGAAAGCCAGCTCAGTTTGGGGGCCAGGGACAGACCACAAGCTTTCACATTAGTCCTGCACAAAAATGCAAGAGGAGGGCGTTGCAGGCTGGAAAGAAAGCACACAAGCTTAGGAATTGTGTCACAGAGGGGGCATGAAACATGGAGCTGACATGCCCACAGAAGGCCTGAGAAAGTCTCAGAATCCCTAACTGGGCTGATGGAGGGTACGTTTTCCCAAAGTCAGCTGGCAAAGACTGGGGAGGGGCCTGTTCATTGCAAAGGCGAGGCTTCAGAGGACCTGAAAAATCAAGAAGACATGGTACCACCAAAGGACGTAATGACCTACCGGTGACTGAACCCAGAGACATGGAGATCTGAGGTTATAGGATAAAGAAATCGACCCTTCGATCGATATGGAATGGCTTTTTCTTTGTCTCACGTAACAGCTTTAAAGGTTTTTTTGTTTTTTATTTCCTCCATTAATGCCTTCATTTGTGTGTAATCGATTTTTGTAGTGTTTCTTTTACTTTATTCTCATTTCCTTTTGTGTGTGTGTGTTTTTTTAAACACATCTTGGAGAATGCAAATGTGATTGTGGTTTATCTGACAATCACTAACTTCACAATCTTTGAGCAGTTACTGAATTCCCTGAGCTTCCGTTTTAGACACTGAGAAACAAAATTTCAATTGTTGTGAGGACTGCATGAGAGGATGTCTGTGGCATGTCATTCACAGTGCCTGGAACACAGTAGGTGTTCAATTAATATCCTTTCCTCTTTCATCTGTCTGTATATAGAAGTCCAAGTTTATTATAATAAAGTGTGACAAAAACGTTGCTATGTGCAGATTCCTTAATTTGGAGACTCCTCAAATCAAGCTGTTTTATAACCTAAAGACTTGCAAATCTCTCTAATCACTGAATCTATTCTTCACTCTCAGAAAAACACATACATGGGTGAAAGAAAGGAAGGGAGGAAGAACAAAATCCAATCAATACTTTGTTTCTTATTCTCTCAGGCTTGTAAGAGATTGTGACTCCCACCTTGACATTTCCACTTACCTTCCACGTGATACTCTGTGCTTAACAAAGATCTGATGGAACAACAGACAAATAAATGAAAAGCTAAAACCCTCTAATCTAAAATTTATTATTTCTTTTTTTTTTAAAGATTTTATTTATTTATTTGACAGAGAGAGACAGCCAACGAGAGAGGGAACACAAGTAGGGGGAGTGGGAGAGGAAGAAGCAGGCTCTTAGTGGAGGAACCTGATGCGGGGCTCGATCCCAGAATGCTGGGATCACGCCCTGAGCTGAAGGCAGATGCTTAATGACTGTGCCACCCAGGTGCCCCTAAAAATTATTATTTCTAATTGAGTTTTTAAAAGGTCATATTAAAATACGCAGATTTAGTATTTGATCACCTGGAACCTTCTATCTCATGTTTTATCAGTGTGTAAGTCAGTGATCCCTGTGATTACTCTTACCCAATGAAAATACTCTCCTTTTAAATAATCAGAGGTTAATTAATTTTTAGAGTTACTTTTATAGAGACATTGTCTTCATGGGGTTACAAACCCTAGGAATTTTCTTTAAATAAAGAAAAGATTCCATTTCTGAGCCATGTGAGTGGACTAAATACTTATACCCCACAGAGCTCAGTAAATGTCCTTCAATTACTATTTTGTTGTTGTTGAAATAATAAATAATAGCATGAGTACCATAAAGAGAATCTGGGCCTGTCCATTGTTCATCTGCAATTCAGCCTCTCCTGAGACTCCCGTAGACATTCAGCACCTTTGTTTATTCCTCTGAAGTATAGGATTTGCTCAACCTCGCCCATCACGTAAGTAGGTAGTAAAGATCACTCTTGGGGCGCTTGGGTGGCTCAGCTGGTCAAGCCCCCAACTCTTGGTTTCAGCTCAGATCATGATTTTATGGTCCTGAGATCGAACCCCAGGTCAGCTCTGAGCTCAGTGGGGAATCTGCTTGAGATTCTGTCCCTCTACCCCTCCCACTCATGCTCTCTCTCTCTTTCTAAAATAAATAAATAAATCTTTTAAAAAAAACCCTTCTCTCCACTGAGACAGGTTCATCCCAAAGTAGCTGGGAAGTGAAACACAAAGTTAAATTACCCATATTCATCTCTCACTGTCTGCTCCCTGTGATGGATTTTGATTTCACTAACATGATCTTTGGGACTTACATGGGGGAAACAATGGAAACAATAAAGGCAAACAGCAGAATAAAAATACATTTTTTTTTTACAAAGAATATAGTACACTTCTTAACAAAATGGCGTCAGCATGCTTGATGACAAGAATACAAACCAAAAAAGTCATGCATATTTGGTCTGAATGACAGCTGTAAGCATTTTGGCCAGTTGCGAACCTCTCTTATGCCTTACTTTCCCTATCTGTCAACTGGGGAAAATGAAAGTATATGATTTATACGGATATTGTGACATTTGAGGTAACATCAGTAGAAGGCTTGGCACATTGGCTGCACAGAGTAAGTGCACGTTCACCATCAGCGATTCTAAGGAGCGGTCCACCTGGGTGCACGCTTCCAGTTTCCCTCTTAGCATCACCAAGTTCTCTGCCCTCCTATCATATCTTCGACCTGCTCTACAGCAACCCTCTTACAGAAATAACAGACGTCGAAACAGTGTTCCTGGGTGAACAGCTTCAGTCTCTGGATGGGTTCATTCTGAGCATGTCTTCTCCACATAAGAAAAATCACACATTTTGAAACTTCGAAAAATCACACCATTTCTTTTAGGTGCCAATGCGCTACATTTGAAAACACAACATAAACAGAAGCACAAACTTCACTGAGAATCAAAAAAAATGTATGTGTGGTACAACGGAAAGATAAATGGATTCCATGCAGAGGGAGCATATCATATACGCTCCAAACTGGGATTCATGGAGATGAAAGTGTTTTTAGTAATGATTTCCCAGGGACAATAGGCATAAATGTGTTTTTATTAGGATTATTCATAAGCCAGGACTGTCCCAGGCAACCAAAGTGCAAGGTCATCGTACGTACAAAGCAAGGAGACGTGGGTTTTAGGGCAGGTTTGCATGGCCTCGATGTGTAACTTGATTTTAAGGCATGAGGAATTTCTAGGCCTCCTGGTTTATCAATGAAAGGACAGAGGAATGACCCAGTAATCCATCAGAACCTTCCTGGCTATCCTTCTGCTCGAGAGAGGTGTGTGTGCCTATTGCCTAGAGATGACTTCCAGCCTGAAGTGCTCATAATAGACCCACGCAAAAGGCACATCCATCCTAAACTGAAAAACAAAAATAACGGGCAAGGGAGGTATTGGAATAAAGAGGATGAGGATGAGCGAGGGGGCTCCTCCGAATGAGCAGCAGGTAGAAAGGAAGCTCTTCTGAGCTGTTGGAAGAATTCCCGTCCCTGCTGATGAGTGGTGGCAGTCTCAGGAGTTAGGTGACAGGACTTCAGAGGGAAAAGGTGCCAAACAATACCCTCCTGCTTTTCTATCTCTTGCTTTCCAATTAATTACCAAAAACCCTCCTTCTGTCACATTGGAGGGAGGCATGTGCGAGCAGATGGAGAGGCTGGTGGGTTGTTTGTATCTATATTCTAATCTACAGTAATGTTTTATATTTGCTAATTGATAATGACCAATGGAAGCCCAGCTTCTGAAGCAAAAGAAGTTACATATAAATATAAATGCGTACATATTTATAGATGCATCTGGGAGCTGTATACATTTTATGAAATCTCATTTTTCAGGTCTCAACTTAAATTTTTCCTCAGAGAGCAATTTTGTGGGTATTTATTCTAATCATGGCTCCTCACTTTTAATTTCTGTCCTTGTTCTTCAAAAACTTACCAGAATCGATATTATATATTTATTTAATCCTGATCTGTCTCTATTAGACTATCAACCCCATGGTCTATGGCCATACCACACTGAACGTGCCCGATCTCGTCTGATCTCGGAAGCTAAGCAGGGTCGGGCCTGGTTAGTACTTGGAAGGGAGACTATCAACCCCATGAAATCAGTGAATATATCTGCTTACCTGCTCAAAATATATAGTGGAGACTCAGTTAACATTGGCTAAGTGAGTAAGATCAAGTATCGTTAAATAAATGGGTACCTGGTGTGACCTACATGGAGTGTCGGAAGAAACAGAATTCTAATAAAAGTTGAAATATGGGTTATAACAATGAGATAGAGAAGAGGCTAATACATGAAGGGGAAATTTAGACTGAATTCTTGTATGTAGCTAATTAGGGTGTAGGGGCTAGGACCAAGAAAAAAGAAGAAAAAATCAAATTTGCATTCATTCGATTATTATTGTCATTGTTCAATATCGGAGAGAGCCAGAGATGGAGGAATGGAGGCCCCGATGACATTAATATGAACATTTCTTTCTTAAAAGCTTTGAATTGGACTTACTGGCAGCTGATTTCACTATCCCGGGCAGGAGGAAGTTAGGATTGTGCCACTGAAAGTCACAAAAGTGGTGGCAAGCCGAGCACTCAGTTCTTGGCAACAGGTGAAATGTTAAAGAGCAAAGAAGAGAGAAGACAGAATGGACAGAACCATGCCCAAGCCTTTGTTTGGGGGTGGGGGTGGAATTCGTGTTCCCAGTGACGAATCAACTGATCAAGGTTGCAGGTGCGTTACATGGGCTCCTGGGGATTGGGCGTGTGTGTGTGTGTGTATGTCTGTATTGGTGTTTTAGTTTGTTTGTTTTTAGAAAGTAACAATCAGCAATGTGAAACACTGGGTATTTGGTAAAAAGAACATAAGAAGAAAACAGTCAAGGAGTCAAAAAATTAGAAGGTCTGAAGGCCCTCTGAGAGAGGATTTTTAGTAATCCAGAATTAAAAGCCACATTATATGGGATTATTATAGGAAACAGGTGGCAAATAAATTGAGACGATTAAAAAACATTTCTCTTTGGCTGTGAATAGACCAGAGATGCATTGTCAGTTTAAGCGAGGTCGATGGAGATAGTTCCTAGGTACGTATTTGAATTAAATTTGCATGAAAGCCCAATGGAACAAACTGGCCATTGGCGCCGGAAGGATGGGGCTGCACGAATCGCTCTGTTGGGCTGGGCTGCATTGCTTGACGTGTTCGAAATGGACAACCACCCTCGGACTGGAATTTATAACATCAAAGTCACTGTAAAACCGTGAAATAATTGTTTCTCTGGACATATCTAGATTGCATTTTAATGATATGTGTTTTAAGTTTGGCTTCCCTCGTACTAGATAGTTTACAGTTGGAAAAATGCATCTATGTCGAAGCTCTGAAAATAAACACAAGCAGAGGGAAGACCTGACTGGGTGTTGGTGTCCTCCAAAAAAAGCAGATGGCATGATGGAATTAAATATTCAAGCCACTTCTTTTGAAATGAGGGGATATCTGTGAAGATCCGTGCACATCTCTCAGATAACAGTGCTGCCTCCCACCCCTGGGAGGTTGGGGGGAGGCAGGGGTGGGGAGAGCCCGCAGACTGCTCGGTGGTATTGACACCTGCAAGGGGAGGAGGGGAAGGAGGGAGATCGGGTGGGAAGAACGTCCGCCCACAGCGCTGCCCCGAGTCTTGGCCCGAGAGATGGGGACCAGGAAGGGCTCGACGGTAGGAGCTCCTCTGTGCTCGTCATCGGCTGGGAGAGGCCTGGGCCAAAGCCGGCCTCAGCGTGAAAACCACAGTGGGTCCCTAATGTGCAGCATCTGGAGGCTGTCAGGAAAATGCTTTCCTCATGCGAGGAGCTGCTTACCCCATAACTGCCACCAACCTAGCTTAAGAGCATCTCTACTATTTACCTTCATCATGGGGGCCAGGATATCTTCGGGTCCTTTGTAGGAAACCAAACAGGACAAAGCCAAGCACACAGAACCGTTCAGCCCCCCGGTACTGTGAGTAAGGGAAGAGCATAGGTGCTCATCTCTAAAATGAAAATACCTTATATCGTTCCTCTACTAAGTGGAAATGAATTCGCAGGCAAGCGGGGACACAACTGGGTGTCCTCTAGCTGAGTACAGCCCCGCCCCCCAAAATTGATCTAAAGAGCTTATTTTTTAAATGATAATTTCTGCGACATTTTTAGCAATTGCTCCACTGACCTGGTTTGAAACCCCAGGCGCACCCTAGTCCCGTGTGACATAACCATTTCATTTTGGAAAAGAGAAGTAAGGAAGGACTAAGGTGGGGGAACTTCAAAGATATTTAAAATCAGGTTGCAGGTTTCTTTGGACGTGAACAAAGGAAACAAAACCAAAATCAAAATAGAAATAAATGCTGAGTTCAATTGTTCTAAAAAGACACGTGAGGGGCTGCTGCTCACAGTAGTGTGTGTGTGTGTGTGTGTGTACTTGCACACTTCTTCGGTCTTATTATTATGTCACTGGGGTGGAAAATGATAGACATTTTGAATTGCAAGTGCTCGTTCTTTTTTGCCCTTGATGTCTTTTCTTTTCCATTCACGTGGCCAGCCGAATTCTTTTCTGGGGAAAACGGAATCATTTGAGGGCACTTCATCTCGTGTGATGGCCCCCAGGCGCTGTTTTACACACACTTGCAAAAAGACGGTTTTGGTTAGCACCCGATTGTTGTGGCGGATAATTGGCACACTTGCTCTGCACACCCTTCCCCTAACACTGCCCTGCCTCCCTCCGCTGGGTCCCTCCACCGTTTGGAATTGCTCTGACCCCGATGAAAGGAAAAGTTGCGAACAGATATGAGCAAACAGGTTTGTATAAAATAATGCCTGTGCGCCAGCTGGCCTTGTGTTTGTTCCACGCAACGGGGTCAGGGACCTTTTATGGTCTTAATAAATGGAATCAACCGGCTTCATATGTATTTTGGCACTAATCTGTGGCCTATGGCATCATTTCCTGGGGTTTAGTACAGTATTAATAAAAAGGGCTATTCCAGACTAGGCACAAATCAATGCTGTACTATAAACCAGTTGTAATTTTTGCTGAAAGAATGATACAGGGATATTGCTGTTTATGGCATTGACTTGAATACCTGAAAACTGGTTTAGGTTGAGATTTGCTATATTTTTAAATTCCCTGTTCATTTATTACCTTAAAAAGCATTTCTTTTTCTAAACGTCCGAAGCTGACTCTAGTGCCTGTCCGCAGTGAGTCCGGGTTTAGCCCTTGGCTTCGAGACACACTGAATTCGTTACATTTGTTTGTGCGGCCTCTCTTAATCTGTTGTGACAACAAATCAGGCTCTGATTTAAATTAAAGCAAATTGCAAAATAATTAGGAGTGTTCATCTTTCTTTTCCTCTCTTCTGTCTTCAACCTAACGTCCATCAGATAATCTGGAGATAAATAAGACACTTTGAGGAATTTACTCTTCTTTTCTTTAAGGATTATCTTAGGGACAATTTAATAAAACAAGTTTTTGTTAAGTTTATTTTCAGAGTATAATGAAACATCTACCAAAATAGATAAAAATAATATTTCTTTTTACAAAAGTTTTTTTTGTTTGTTTGTTTTTTTTTTTGTTTTTTTTACATGTGTAAGATTGTGGTCTTTACTCCCTTTGCCTGTATTTCGAAGTGCAATTGGGGTAAGATGCATCTTTTGAAATAACTTTGTATAATATTGTATGGTATCAACAAAACTAGTTGGATGACTTCTTCCTCCGTATGCAAAATGTCAGTTTCTCTTTTTTCTAACTTTAAAATTCAGACCATAAACTTCCTTAACCTGCTTAAGATTTCTTATTAAATAATCTATATCATTTAGGCTTAAAAATGGAAGTAGTCATAGAGGCCATGCTGGAGGAGCAAATTCTGGAGTCCCCATCATCCAATGCTTCCAACCCCCCTTTCCCTGCCCCCTTCCCCCCCAGAGCCTGGTGGGGAAGCAGCCTTTAGTGGCACCATGGAAGATTGCTGAATCAGTGAGGAGCCAAATTTCTGGAAAAAGTGCTCATCTCTTGCTTTAAGACCCATGCTTTAGAAAAGCCCAGTCTGAATACAGAGTGTTCTAGACAAGTAGGGAAATTCCAGCAGCCTCTGAATTGCCCTGGGGACACAGACATTGGATGAACCAATTCCCTCCCAGCAGGCAGTGCTCCACACCCCAAAAAGGACGCCTCTGCTCCATGCTTAGTTGCAGAAGAAAGAAAGTCTCCTTTGGAGGATCTGGCTCAGATAGTGGGGAATTCGAAATTGAAATCAGAATTAACCATGGGTGAGAAGCAATCAGCTCTTTAAACACCCAAGAACTCTTGCATTAGTACTAAAAGACTCAAACTTCAAGCTCCCAAACCCCTTTTAATGGCTCTGGGGGCTCCTTTGCCAAGGGCAAGGACAAGAAATATGAACAGTTATTATTCCAAGTAGGCCAAGGCTTTGGAAAACACTGAACACACACACGTGCACGCACACACACACACACACACACACACAATCTGCCAACACAAGGAAGAATAAAACACAATTTTTATTGGTATAATATTTTCACACTAAAATGTTAAATTGTGTTTATTGAACTTTCACATTAAACAAAATGAATTGCCTTAGAATGAAACATTAATAGTGCTTCAGATGCCTATTAATGATAAGGTGTGACGGCTGAGAGTAATAAGTAATAGACCAAAAAATAAGTCCATTTTCTCTGCAATCTCTACAAGAGAGATTATGTGCCATGGGTGGCGGGAGAGAGAAAACTAGCCACAACGCTCCTGGATACTCTACACGAGAGCTGACTTCACTATAAAATCTGGTCCTAAACTACTGCTTAACAGAGAGAAACCTAGGATGACTGAATGGGTCTCTAATAATGAAATTATATAATCACATAAAACAGCCACCCACTCCACACTCCTCGTGTAACATTAATATGTCAACAATTTTTAATTATTATTATTATGAAATATTACACAGCGCCCATCTCTACACTGAGGGAACGATAACGTAGAAAATGTATATTACAGCGGACCACCACTTTCACTGTGTAGATGGGTCAAACACCACAAACTTAGCATTTCCCCCTGAAAAATATAGTCATCCTAAGTACATGTGCACAAGAAAAAGACAACTATAAAGAATGGTCTGTGCCCCACCTTAGGAAGGTTCTGAGTGCAGTGGAGTCAAGCTCAGAGCTACACACCGAAGCCCATTTTGCAAACTCGTTCAAAGCAAATTAGTGATGATGATAGCAGAGCACTAAAATCTGCGAGTTCGTCTGTTTAATTAACTTGTCTTACTTTAGAATGTATGTGCACACCATAAGGTGAGACGCGTCCCTGAAATATAAACACATTAAGAGTTCATTGAATTTTATTCCTGGCTTCCTGAACCAAAAGATAAATGTAATTTTGCCTGTGATAACAGGCCTAGTGGAAAAAACAGTTATCATATCTTTATTCAAAGGCCGTCCTTCCTCTGCTATCTTTCAAGACCTACACATTTAAGCACTCAAGAATAAGAGGGATACGGATATTTACATAAAAATGAAGTCATTTGGGAAAGACGTGGAGGAATACATTTCTACTTTAATTTTCACTCTTCTCGTTTTTATTTGTACTTCTGTAAGAGGTTTTCGTCCTCTTTTATAATAATTTATTTCAGGAATTTTGGCGTTCAATGTCTGACTATTGGGTGTAATACACTGCAAATATTTTTTTCTGTGACAGCCCTCGTGACAGAAGCACATTTTTGCAGATGAGATTCAGCATGTTAATATCAACCACAACACATGGGAAATTATTTTTTTCTCATGAGGAAATTAGCATGACCACAGAAGCTGAGGATTGCAATTTATCTTTTTGTCTCACATAAATATAAATTGAAATATAATAGAAAACAATGTTATGAAGTGATTTCCACAATTTTTTTCTTCCTCTTTTCATACATAGAAATCGTAAAGGAGGCTTTAAATCAATATGTCTGTATTTGGGAAATGTTATTGTATGGCATTGTTGTCTGGGTTTATGCAGTTTTCTTACACATGATTGGAATTACTATTCAGTAATATCCTAATAGAAATTTTTAAAAAAGAACCCTTCTTGAAATAACACTCATAAAAGCAGCAAAGTCCTGGGGCACCTAGGTGGCTCAGTTGGTTAAGCGGCGACTCTTGATTTTGGCTCAGGTCATGATCTCAGGGTCTTGGAATGGAGCCTGGAATGGAGCACTCAGCACAAAGTCTGCTTGGGAATTTTCTCTCTCCCTCTCCCTCTGCCCCTTCTCTCTCTCAAATGAATAAATAAATAAATCTTAAAAAAAAAAACAACAACAACAACGAAGTCCTGAAGATTTGAACTGTAAAGACTTCATCTCTAGGGTCCACATCAAGCTTGGGCTCTGGATTTACACATCCCTAATTAGGCACTTTTACCTACTGTCTCTAACACAGTGGATCAGAGCAGAGAAGGAAGAGCTACTCCTGCAGCAGTGGGAAAGGTCCACAAGCAGCACGGTCTTCACAGAAGAGCAGGCTACCTAGTATGTATTCCATCTCCAGTTCTTTGAAGACAATTCTGTAGTTAGCTCGATTGGAACAGAGCTCAGCAGCCCTGTTCAGATTCCTTCAATGTGAAGATGCCCCAGAGCAAGAAAACCCTTACTTCATTTCACATGCTCTCTTATTCCCAAGGTTGATCAGGCTCGGGTGTTCTCTTGCTTCATCTAGACCCACTCCCATCTGAACTCCATATCTCTTTATCTGGATCTATGAGCATAATTGACATTATCCTCCAGGAGCTCTGAAGTCCAGACGGGACGAGATCACATGTTTCTCAAATACTTTATACTATTATCCTTTCTCACTCTCTGATTGAAGCTTTCTGAAGCTAATGTCTAAACTCAGACACATCTATTAAAGATGTTGCCACCAACCTTGGTGTCCACAAGTGCTCCCAGAATTGAAGGGAACGAGGTTGACCTCTTACATGAACTTTCTTATCAGGGTTATCTTCTGTGGAACCACTAGATGGGTCTGAAGTGCTCATCATCCTACTACCCCATTTGCTTTGGGGGGGTGTCCTAGGGATCACGAACCATTCAAATTATGCCATGGAAGTATGTGCATAGCTGTGTAGCTTGTGCAGTGAACGCAGAGCCTTGATCGACTGGAATCCTGCTGAATGTCGAACACACAGCAAAGGTGTTTTCCTAAGCCACAATACGTGGCACACTGGCTGGTAGTCCCATAAGTGTCTGCAGTGGTGAGGCACTCCCGTGATCCATGACTAGAAGCTAGCTGTCCCATGGGGTCCATTTGACACACTCACATGAGACCTCTGCCCCAGGATATGTGGCCCAGTTTGCCATGTTGCATGTGCTGCATGTATCCTTGGCTTCCATTTCTTCTAGGGTAAGTCCTCATGATTCGGCGCATTCTTGCATCTGAGGTAGCCATCTATGTCCCATCTGTGATAGCCCCAGTGGGCAACCATGGCGATTTGTTGAACACATGCTTGGTCAGCTCATGCATTCCATTCACATTCCCTTTTGAATGGTTTCTTTTCCAGTTTGCAGCTGCTGCCAGAGCCTCTGTCCCAACAGAGGGGAGCCTTCATGGTCCAATCATTAATCTTCTAGTCACTGGACCATATGGCTAGCCTGTTTTCAATAGCCACGACTCTGTAAACGTGTAGCAGGGAGTTGCTGATGAGTGGTTTTCACAGCTGTCACTACCACATGGAGTTAGGTCCGTTGGGCAGAGTGTTCTAGTCTATTCTCATTCAAAACGTGGCCATCCCTGGGGAGATGGCTGTAGCAGCCCAGTGGGCTCCATCATCTTTGAGATTCATGGATCCATCCAGGAACCAAGCCATAGGATCAGTTGGAACATCTTCAAGCCCTGGACCCACTTAACAAAGGGAGGGGTGAGAGCACGTGTCACAGCGCATTCAGTCCCCTCCAGAGAGGCAGCCACTTGTTCATAGAGTCAGCTGATTCCCCAGGGCCCTGGTCAGGCTCAATGGTGAATGTGCCATTTTCATTTCATGATGGAGCTTCGCAGAGTCTGCTCTCCCCTCTCAGTGGGCTTAGTGAGTACTCACGTGAGGACAGGCAGCTCAGGTCTCAGGGTCACATATGGTGCATCAGTGGTCGTGAGTTCTGTCTCCAGTAGGGCTTAAAGCAGGCTAGGAGCTGCTACTGGAAGAGGGTGTATCTGGGGGCTACCTCAGTTAATTTACATGTCCACTCACCATGGTGACAGTCGCTTGCCACAGGCTCCAGTCCACATGCAGAAGAGTCACTGAAATCTGTGGTTCCACGATGCTTGCAGCCTCCATTTACCCCAATGGGAAGGCTGTACCATTGCATGTTGCAGGGCCTCTAACACCTGCTATTGCTGAGGTCCCGCTCAAAGGTAATTGGCCTTGTAGCTACACTTGATTAAAGGGTTCAAATGATACCCATATGTGGTATAAGTTGTCTCCAAGTCAAACAGTCTTCCTCGCTGCCGAGCCTCTATCTTATCGGTGGAGGCTGCTATGAACAGCCTAGCTGCTAATGTCATAGTTCAATGACCTTATATAGGCCCTGGCCAATTTGTTTCTCAGACTAGCAACAGGAATGTCATCAACATAGTGGGTGATGAGCACCCCTGGGCCTGTTGTAGATGGTGGCATGTTGCAGGGGAGTTATGTTATCTCTGCAGAAGTTCAGTGAAAGGATCCTGCATGCCATTCCATGTGAACACAAATTGGTCCTCATCTTTGTCCCACAGAGAGATTGAGATAAAGGCATGAACTAGATCAATAAAAGTGTGCCAGTCTCTCATGTAGGCCACCACTGCTTTGACGATGGCCGTGATGGCACATACCCCAGTGACCAAGGGTGCCATCTCCTCATTTAATCGATGGTAGCCCATGATCAGCCAGCCAGGCTCTGGGTTGTTTGCTGTGATGACAGGACATGGAAGCCTCCTGCCTGCTGCAAGCCCTGAATTAGCAAAGTACTGTGTTTTCCTCTGGCTGGTGGGAAATACTGTTTTTGTTGAGTAATTTATTGGGTTTGGGTGATTTGGGTGGTGAATGAGAGTGCTGCAGCTGTTACAGCTCGAATCCTTTGTCTTGAGGGGCCAGTCCCCTGAGGCTGTGGTGAAGTTTGTGCTCAAGAAGCTAGAATGTCAACACCTGTTACACACTCAGCGGTGGAAACCAGGATCACCAATGCCAGCAATGACCCGAAGGGCCCCACCCACAAGGATGTGCAAACTTGTCTGCCATGGGTCCTCATGCTTGTCCTAAAATCCCTCAATGCCACCAGCTCTCCCAACCTTGCGGGGGCCTGGAATTATTGTCCCCTGGGCATCCATGTCCAACAGCCTCATCAAAGTCTGAATCTCCTCTTGAGAGAAATGGAAACGCTTATACCCTGCTGGTGGGAATGAAAATGGTTCAGCCAATGTGGGAAACAGTTTAGTAGTTTTCAGAAGTTCAAACATAGAGTTACTACATAACCCAGCAATTCCACTCCTAGCTTTATACTAAGAGCTTTGAAAATATATCTTCACACAAAAACGTGTACATTAATATTCATAACAGCAAAAAAGCAAAAACAACCCAAATGCCTATCAACTGAGGAATGGATACACAAAATGTGGTATATCCACACTGTTGAAAGATGTAGTCACATGTAGCTTCCGACACTTTGCATGGCGTCAGAAAAGTGGCCTTCGATCCAGACCTTTTCCTTAGTGGGAGACAAAGAGCACTCCCAGCTGGTGCTGACCTTATCTCCTTATGTGGGAATTTCTTTCCCCATTTTGGACTTCCTAGTTCTGCTTAAGCTTTTGTGTCATACAGCACCTGGCCAACCGCACGGTTGCAACCCCACCGTTCCTGGTGGCATTGAGGGATTTTAGGACAAGCATGAGGACCCATGGTAGACAAGTTTGTACAAAACAAAACAAAACAAAACAAAACAAAACAAAACAAAACAAAACAAAACAAAACAAAACAAAACACTCATTCGTGAGGCCATAACTGCTCTGAATGTAAAGCAAAAAAGCAACACTTGTTGCTTTGCATTTTGTTTATAATACACATTTTAACAGGTATGAAGGGGTATCTCATTGTGGTTTCAATTTACAGTCTCTGATGACCTATGATGTTGAGTCTCTTTTTATTCACCTGTTGGCCATTCGCGTATCTTCTTTGGAAAAATACCTCTTCCAGTTTTTTGCCCATTTTTAAATTGAGTTGCCTGACTTTGTATTGCTGAGTTGTAGGAGTTCTTTATGTGTTCTGACGCTGGACCAGATATTTGCAGATATTTTCTCCCATCATGTTGCTTGTCTATTCACTTATTTGATAGTATCCTTTGAAGCACAAAAGATCTCAATCTCGATAAATTCCAATTTATCTATTTTTTCTTTTGTTGGTGTTTAGGTGCCCTATTAAAGAAACCATTGCATAAAACAAAGTCACAAAGATGTACACCTATGTTTATTTTTTAAAGTTCATTGTCTTAGCTCTTATATTTAGATCTTTGATCCATTTTGAGTTAATCTTTGTGTATGGTTTGAAATAGCACAATTTAATGAAACAAGCAATCTTACCCCATTGCATAATCTTGGAATCGATGTTGAAATCAGTGGAACATAATGTGAGTTGATTTGTGTAGTCTTTATTTGAATCCATCTATCTGTATATCTATTCCTACGCCAGTACTACATCATGTGACTACCATAGCTTTTCAGTTAGTTTGAAAATCCAGAAGTGTGTGCCCTCCAACTTTATTCTTCTTTTTCAATGTTTCCTTTGGTGACTCATTGTCCTTTGCAGCACCATATGGGTTTTAGGATTAGTTTGTCAATTTCTGCAGAAAAGGCAGTTAGAATTTTGATAGGGATTACAGTGAATTTGTAGAACAATTTGAGGATTGGTGTCATCATTACAATATTGAGTCTTCCAATCTATGAGTACAGGATGGCTTTCCACTTATATATGTCTTCAATTTCTTTCAACAAAATTTTAAAGCTTTCAATATACATCTTGCATTTATTCTTAATCATTTTATTTTTTTGGATGTTAATGTTAGAATATTCAGAGTTTTCTATATTTAAGATCATATCATCTATAAATATAGACACTTTAAATTCTTTCTGATCTGATTGCTTTTTATTTCTTTCTCTTGCCTGACTGCTCCAGCTGAGATTTTCAGTCCAATATTACTTAGCGGTGTTGAGACAAGACATTCTTGTCTCCTTACTCTTAGCAGGAAAACTTTGTTTTTACAGCATTAAGTATTAGGTTAACTGTGCGTCTTTCATACATGCCCTTGATCAAGCTGAGGAAGTTCCTTACTATTCCTCCTTCTAGCCTTGGCTTCTATTCCTAGAGTAGGAATACTCTTTTACCCTGGAAAGGTGTTGGATTTTGTCAAATGATTTTTCTGCCTCAGTTGAGATGACCAGGTGTTTGGTTTTCTCCATTCTGTCATATGGGGCATTGCATTAATTGGTATTTGTATGTCAAGCCCCTCTTCATTCCTGGGATAAATTTCACTTGGTCATGGTGCGTAATCCTTTTAATATATGTAATCCTTTTAATATATCCTTCTCTCCTGGATTTGGTTTACCCGGATTTTTTGAGGATTTTTGCATGCATATTAATAATGGGTGTTGATCTGTAGTTTCCTTTTCTCGTGACATTTTTCTTTGGCTTTGATATCATGGTAATACCGGATTCACGGAATGACTTGGGAAGTGCTAAAAAAAACCTCCCAGTCTTTGCAGAAGGAATGTGTGTAGGGGTTAGGGCACACCTTGGACGCTGAGCCACACAGCTGACAACTCTGTCTTAGCCTTCACTACCTCCTTGTACAGAGCTTCGACGTCAATCAAAGGTTAGAGTTCAGGGTCTTCTCAGGTCTTTGATGGGCATATGTACAGTATGGGCATGTGTGGGACCTTCTTGATTCAAGGAACGTGTTAGAGTTGTTCACAGCCCCATTCTCCTAAGCTCTCATTCCCCAACCTTTCTCCACAAGCTCTTTGTTGAGTCTATTGTTTGTTCCAACTGTTACCCATTGCTTCAGGCAGCAGTGGTTAAAACATGTTCCAGTTTATGCTTTGGACAGATGCTCAGCGCTTACCAAGTTCTGAGTTAGGTGAAGTAAAAGACAACCCTTTTGAGCCAATCGTCTAGATTCAGCCAGCAGCGGGCAATAAACAAAGACTAAATGGGAATAAAGCAAATGACTATAAATACATAGAATTCTTTGCAACTGACGTCAGTTCTGCTTTCTCCTGTACCTGTAATGGAATCTGACTGTCATTTTCAAGGCTACCGCTAAGCTGGGAATTGGGACTTGGGACCAGGGTAGGTTCAAATGACACATAGCTCTCTGTTCTTGCCAAACGCAGACACTTTTCTTGAATGAATTCTCCCTGGTTGCTGCAAGCTTTTGGAGAATTTCCAGATTTCTGAAAAAGTTTATTCTCACATTTTTCCTCCAGTTATTCCATTGCTTTTATGGAGAGGTAGCACTTCGGAGTTAATCCATTCCCTTCGCTACCTCATAGGAATTTAATTCTCCACGTTTGTATTAACATTGGTGCTCATCTCAGATGGAAACAAATAAAGCCGGCAAACAGAAGCTGTGCAAGCTTGGAAAGATGCAATCCATAGGCACATACATACACACCAAGACTACTCTCACCAATTTCTTTTAGTAACTTTACTCATATTATAGATGGAGGCTATCTGCCATATTTAGCATTTTTATTTTTATTTTTCTTAAGTTAGACTTGATGGAGCGGCCTTCAAATTGTAACACAACAAAATTAAGTAAATACTGGAGAAAGAGAATTGAAAGAAACTCCCTTTTTATTTTCCTTTACAATAATTCAGGGAAAGTCAAGGCGTGTCTTTATGGGATTTTAAGATTCGTTGCATCAAAGTGACAGACTGGAAAGTTAGGAAATGATGCTGTAGTCCGTAGAGGCTGCCTCCAGGTCAGGACCAGATGGCTCTTGCTCTCTCCCTCGTAAGCAGTCGGAGCGCTTCTGACCGATGTGCTATGGAGGGAAATGTTCAGGGAGCGCATGTGTGAAATGAAAACCTAAAGAAAGCTTCCCTCAGCAAGTTTAGACAGGCTCTGTCTCTGCCCTATGAGCAAAAACAAAACAAATAAAACAAAACACACAAGCTATGTTCTCTGAATTCTCTAATAATGGCTTCTATGCATGCATACTTTCCATTGCTAAGATCACAATTAAGTGACATATACACAATCAAACTGATAATATGAACTGTCTTAAAATGACTTTACTGTCAAATAAAGCAAAAACCCTCTCTTCTAACTCTCCAGAAAGGAATATAGTAAATTGTATGATGATATTTTTGAAGAAATAGGATGAAATTTTACAATAATTTGCTGCCATTTTAGATCACTGAATATTTATTGAACAACTAGTATGCTGTAGACATTTTCAAGATCTGGAGATTAAGGCTGCCAAATAAAATACAGGATATCCCACCCATTTTGAAGTACAGATAAAAACACATTTTTATCGTATGTTCTCAATATTGGGGCAGACCAAAAATTGTCATTTATCTGAACTTCAACTTTAAAAGGACATCGTGTATATTTTTTTGCTAAATGTGCCAAATTTATAGGAGACACAATTGTGGACAAGATGAGTCTGGCTGTTCTTATGGATTTTACCACATTGAGAGGTGAAATTAAATGGGCAGGGGCAACCCAGAGAAATTAGTGCAATCGGTGTGAGAAGGAAGTACAACCCCTCCTTAGGGTGGTCAGAGAAGTTCTGTGGAAATATCAACAGGTGTCTGAGCCAATAATTAAGTTATAAATCATAGGAGAAGAGTCTGAGGAAGAAAGAGTCCATTAGAAGGAAGAGCTTGTACAAACTCTTAAAAGCATAAAAGACCTTCATTGAGGAATTGTAATTGATTCATATTCCCAGAGCATTGAATGGCAGGTGGAAATTTGATATATGAATCCTGAGATCCCATATAGACCAGATAAGGAAGTCCATATCATCCAAAGTTAAGAGGAAATTGTAAGACGGTTTGATGGGATCGTGTTCAGAGAACATTCACTCTGGCTGCAGTCAGAGGGATAGATGTGGGGAATCCCTAAACCAGGGAGTCCTGTCCACAGTCTGTCACCATGTCTGACTATAGTCTAAGATGAGAGGAATGAGAATGGAGATGGAGAAAACCAGCTGTATTTTTGAAAGATCAATGCAAGTTATTGACTGATAAAATATGAGGCATGAATGCAAGAAAGGGTCAAGAATGATGTTAAAGTGTTGACCTTTGGTGACATAGAGTCACCTGCAGGACACAGGGACATCACAGGAAATAAAGATTGAGGAGAGTTTAATTTAGGCAAAGCATAAGGACATCCAGAGGTGGGCACCCTGAATTTTGGTGTAAATTATATATATGTATGCACATATGCACATTTATACACGTACACATACACATATATGTACACACATGCAATCGTACTCTATGTGTGTAAAATGTGTATTATGTGTATATATTTGGAGCCAAAGGATATATGATTGAATCATCAGCTTGCTGATGATACCTGAAGCTTTTGGAACAGACCTGCTCCCCCAGGGATAAAGAATAGAGAGAGAGAAAGAGGGGCCCCCAGTAGAACCCAAGGAATCAATCCATGGTGTTTAAGCAGCTGGCAAAGGGGACATCTGAGAGATCATCAAAAGTTAGAGGATAATGTACTGATGAAAAATCCCCCAAAAAATAGATTTGAGGAGGGATGATCAATAGTATCAACATAAACATGTCTATAAAGGAAGGAGGCCGTAGACAAATTTAGGACCCACTGAATTACATATTATAGATATGGGTGGTCAGGGTCCTAAGTTCACTAGCTTACTCCACCTATTTTTGTTTTAGAATTTGGGAGAATGTAAAACTTTCTTTTTAAAATCAATTTAATTTTATATTTAATTGTATATTATTGTAATTCATCATCATTATAATTATCAGTATTTTGCCTAATTCCTCCTCAGTAGGATGATGTTTTCAACAAAAACCAGCCCAACTTCCATGCATGGTCGTAATGTCCTGGTTGAGACCTTATCTGACCAATCTTCTTATGTTACCCATTTGTTTTTGTTATCCAGGAGATTGCTTTTTACTGCTTTGGAAAAACAAAAGTTGATTTTATAGATAAACCATACATTCGTATTTAAGATTAGAAAAAATATTGCCTAATTCCTTCCTCAAATCCAAGGCGTCCCTCCTCCCAACGTGATTCTGCCACTGATGAGCTTGTGGGGGACACGGAGGGGAACAGCTGAGCTTGCTCTGACCGATGAAGGGTTGCTTCCGCAGCAGGCTAGGAGAGGCAGTATTTCCAGTTTACTGCAGTTGCTGAGAGCAACAGTGAAATGAGAACCACAGAATCATCAAACATTAGATCTGGTGGGACCCTAGAGAAATCTTATGCCTCATTTTCAACTGAAGAAACTGTGGCTTTGAGCAGTTTATTGATTTCTCCAAAGTCACACAGCTAGTGACTGGCAAATCAGAACCAGACCCTCGTTCTTCTGATCTCCACTCCGGTGTTCTGCTGGATCTCATTCCTGGATCTCATTCCTCATCAGTGATGCCCCAATCTCAGGATTACCAGGGCTGAATGGCAAATTTTGAAAGGTGCCTAGTCGCAAAAGCAACAGAGAAATGGGAGGAAGGTCAGATCAGGGAAGAGTGGACGGAGAAGGTCAGTGTTGGGGAAGTTAGGGGGCATTAGTACCACACACCAGAAAGACAGGAACAATGGCTAGGAAATATGCAGCAAGATCCAGCCCAAAGCCAGCTTCACGAAGGCTCGAAGCCACAGGCTAACTGGGCAGAGTACCAGGAAAGACAGCTGTATGGAAGCCGCAGTCCAGAGACATACAGAAGAAATGCTGAAACTTGAAATGTGTGGCCAACAAGGGGAACCGGCACCAATAAACTAGGAGCATATTGAGTAAATAGCCTCATTATTTCAGTCACTGGCTGAAAACATAAGGCTTTAGCTGGCTGTAAAGGTTCCCTTTAAGCCTCTTGGACCTGTTCTTCCTGTCTGAAGAGAATGTCGTTCCATTTGGGCAAAGGGAGAAAGAGGCAGGTGCGTCTTAGCTTTACGGAGCATCTTCTATGGGCAGACCTATGCTAATTCTAAACAAAATTCTATCAGCTTTCTATTATTTTCTCTGTTTTACAGATGAGGAAATTGGACCTGAAAAATAACCAGTCTCTTACCCCCAAGATCACATAGGTGTGAATGAATGAGAGGGGTCTCAAATTCAAGTCGACTTAAAGACCAACTTCAGATGTCTTCCCAATTGCATGGTGGGTCAATTATGGAAGAAGAGATGGCCGTGAGGCTGCGAGGGGCAGCCCAGGTGGATTTTAGGAGATTTAGAGCTGGAGTTTGATCTAAATTTTGAGAACTTAAGGGTGAGGGTGGAGCTGGAGCTTTGAATGAGGCTGGGGCAAATCTCGGGGCTCTGCACTGGAGAGTGCAGCTCAGGGACTAGCAAAGCAATGGTGTGCTGGAGCCAGCTCATATGTGCTTGTGAGCGACGGTGGTTCCATTGATGGGAATCTGTCAAGTCCGTTAATGCAACCATTATTAACAATCATACTATATCTAGCAAAATGCTGCTGTGGCTGATGTCAGAGAGCTGAAGGCCTATGCTCTCTTAAGGATTCCTCTGGTTTCAGGTCTCACCTTTAGGTCTTTAATCCATTTTGAATTTATTTTTGTGTGTGGTGAAAGAAAGTGACCCCATTTAATTCTTTTGCATGTGGTTGTCCAGTTTTCTCAACACCATTTGTTGAAGAGACTGTGTTTTTTTCCCATTGGATATTCATTCCTCCTTTGCAAGGGTAGACTGACCATATAATTGTGGGTTTATTTATGGGTTTTCTGTTCTATCCTATTGATCTATGTGTCTATTTTTATGCCAGTACCATACTGGTTTTTTAAAAATATTTATTTATTTATTTTAGAGAGAGAGAGAAAGCAAGAGCACAAGTTGGGGGGAGGGGCAGAGGGAGAAAGAGAGAGAATCTCCAGCAGACTCCCTGTGGAGAAAGGAGCCCAACATAGGGCTCAAACTCACAACCCCAGGATCATGCCCTGGGCAGAAACCAAGAGTCAGATGCTCAACCGACTGAGCCACCCAGACACCCCAAGTACCATACCATTTTAATTACTACCTCTTTGTAATACAACTTGAAATATGGAATTGTGATAGCTCTAATTTTGTTTTTATCTTTCAAAATTGCTTTGGCTACTCGAGGTCTTTTATGGCTCCATACAAATTTTAGGATTACATTTTTCGAAATATGTCTCCTGAGGCAAGGGGAAATAAAAGCAAAAATAAACTATTAGGACTACGACAAAATAAAAAGTTTCTGCACAACAAAATAAATAATCGACAAGACTAAAAGGCAATCTGAAGATATTTGCAACTGAAATATCTGATAAAGAGTTAGTATCCAAAATACACAAAGAACAGATACAATTCAATACCCAAAAAACAAATAATCCAGTTAAAAAATGGGCAGAAGACATGAACAGACATTTCTCCAAAGAAGACATACAGATCGCCAACAGACACATGTAAAGATGCTCAACGTCACTCATCATCAGGAAAACTTAAATCAAAACTACAATGAGATATCACTTTACACCTGTCAGAATGGCTAAAATTAAAAGCACAAGAAACAACAAGTGTTGGCGAGGATATAGAGAAAAAAGAACACTCTTGCAGTGATGGTGGGAATGCAAACAGGTGCAGCCACTGTGGAAAACAGTGTGGAGGTGCCTCAAAAAATTAAAATAGAACTACCCTATAATCCAGGAATTGCACTTTGGTATCTACCCCAAACCACAAGAGCCCTAATTCAAAGGGATACATGCATCCTTATGCCTACTGCAGCATTATTTACAATAGCCAATCTATGGAAAGAGCCCAAGTGTCCCTCAGTAGACGAATGGATAAAGAAGTGTTATACATACAATGGAATGTTACTTAGCCATAAAAAATAATGAAATCTTGCCGCTTGCAGCAACATGGATAGATGTAGAGAGTATAATGCTTAGTGAAATAAGTCAGGCAGAGAAAGACATATACCATATGATTTCACTCATATGTGGAACTTCTGAAACAAAACAAATGAACAAAGAAAAAAAAAAGAGAGAGAGAGACAAACCAAGAAACAGATTCTTTATTATAGAGAACAAACTGTTGGTTAACAGAGGGGAGGGGGTGGAGGGATCGGGGAGAGGGGATGGTGACTAAGGAGTGCGCTTATGATGAAAAAAATAAAATGGAAAGAAATTGTATTAGAAATAAGCGCACAAATTAATTATACCAAAATAAAGGTGAATATCCAAAACTCAGTATTTCCTAATTATTATACCACATTTTTTTTTCTCTATGCTGTTGGAGTTATCTATGCATATGATTTCTGTAGTAGAAACGATGTGCTACTTACTGAATACCACCGCCCAGCTTTGTGTCCAACGATATCACATTGGGAGCATAAAGTTGGCCGATGGGAGCAGTTATTCAACAGAAATTGGCAAATGTGACAACTCGAGCCTTCATCTTTGGTGTTGTGCACTACCCAGGCACGAGAAATTGAGGAAGGAAAAATTAAATAAGGCAGAGTCAACTCAAATGCTATATCTCTCATTACTTTGTAAATCACACAAAATGTTGTCAAACCATGGCTGAAGTGAAGCCATAGTTTGGCTGTGGACACAAGATACAGGCCTTTGGCAAACTGTATAAAAGCATTCTGTGAAAATCATTTGGCTAGATGGAATTTATGATAAAGGTATTGTACATATTGTTATTAAATGCTAATTACTTGGGCCATACATTTTTACATCAATAAAATATAATACAAACGTATACACGTGCATACACGCAGGCATTTTATTTTTTCTGGAGGGCCAGTTGTTAAACGTGTTCTAGCCCCAGCTGTGCAGGCTGGCACCGGTCAATACACAAAAAGCAGAAGTGGAACATAGTAAACAGAGCAGAAGCTGATCGCACTGATGAAAAGCCCTGGGATGGTATCTTGCAAAAAAACTCCCAACCACCCTGATGGCGGCAAACAATGTGGCCTTTTAACTGACAGAGACCTCAGCACCTTGGACACATACTTAGGGAAAAAACAACAGGGTATTTAAAGTTCAGGAGATCCAGTAATTCTTATGGAAATTGATGCAAAAGCCCAGGGTGGAGGAGAAGTGGGAGTAGAGGAGAACTTATGAAAACCCATGCCTGTGTTTGCCAGGGTTAGACACCTGTAGAGATAAAATTACCTGCCTTCCGATTATTCAAATGCGGAGCTCTGGGAAATGCATGCTTTCAAGTTCTCTTCTTCGTCATTGATCAATCGTAGCCAATATAAGCCAAGGGGAAGTTGATTTTCTGGATAGGAAGGACCTCAGATACATTATAATTCTGCAGGTATTTTTCATTAAATGCATTCTGTTCTTTGGAAGGGTTTTTGTTTGTTTATAAAGTGTTTCTCCAGTTTTATTTAAAATTGGACTTCCTTCTTCATTCATCTCTGAAATGATATTGCAGAAAACTGTGTCATTTAAAAATCATCCCATCACTGCGTACACTCCAGCAACTTTTCCTACCGTGACTGCATACTCCTTTCTCAGCAGTCCTGGGAACCTTCCCTCGTTAGAACCTAACTCAGTCCATCTTCTATGATGGGAGCTGCCTTCCAGGCAAGTTTAGATTTTTTTTTTTTTCTCCAAGACTTAAGCATTTTATTTACAAAGTTAGGGGACATTTTGTGAACCCAATTTCTTTATTTCTTTTTAAATTTTTGCAGCTTTAAAGCAATTGATTCAATTCAGGGCTTTTTTTTTTTTTTTTTTTTTTTTTTTTTTTTAAGGAGAGGCATTTTCTCACTTTACACATAAAAATTTTCCTGTACAAGATCTTAGGGGGAAAAGAAAACAAAAGTAAGGAATGGGTTTTTCTTCTTTTTTTTATTAAATCAAAGTCAATTGCAGACAGAGTTGAAACAATGATAATGGAGACATTATCTCTGGCGCAAAAGCAATAGTGAAGCAATTCAATTTCTATTTTATTTTTTCCCGAAAGAATTGGAGCCTACTGTCACAGGGTTATAATCTTACTTCCATGTAATGCTAGCTATGCAACAAACACCATAGATTATGAGGACCTCACAAATCAAATATGGAGTGCTGATATATTCACTGACGTAAAGATACTAAATACAACGCAAAAATGGGTACATGACAGAAGAGTTGTTAATCAAACACATTGAATTAAGCCTCAGATTCCTGTCACACGGCAGCCATTTTCATAAATTCCACTGCTTCATAGTACATACTGGTGAAATATTCAGTGGGTTTATGGCTGGTTGACGTTCTGTACTCCAACAGGGTCATTATCATTTGACCCCTATGACATAGGGCTTTATTTTGGGTCAAGGACTCATCTTTCCTATAAGGCTGAAGGCTCCTCAGGTCAAGAGCTTTGTTGGGTCTTTAAAGCTTTTGCACATTACACATTGCTTGGTTCATACATATCACTTGCAAGAATGACATGTAATTGTAAAATTAGTACCGAACAGTCTATTCAATAGAGAAATATGAATGAATATATGTAGCATAAAGTGTGAACCATTCCTTTTATCTTTCCCGGTTGAAATAGGGTTCCGTAGCATCTCTAGCCTAAGGAAGGGCCTGAGCGATCGCAAAGGTGCAGATAAGAGCCACAGAGTAATTTTAGGGCAATACTCAGCTGCAAGTGTCAAAAAGCAAGGCACTCTCAGTGACGGTCCACTGGTACTTCATGCGATTGGTGTAGTATGAAGAGCTGCTTGCTTTGTTCTGGAAAGCAGAACAAACAGGCTGATGATTTGAATTAAGTATGAGGAAGTAATACAATATCCTTTATTCCTTGCTTAATCAAATGATCCCATTGCCTGAGATCAGAGAGCTCTTTCTGCATTGACAGTGTTGG
The DNA here is from genome assembly GCF_017311325.1 of Ursus maritimus. Classification (NCBI taxonomy): domain Eukaryota; kingdom Metazoa; phylum Chordata; class Mammalia; order Carnivora; family Ursidae; genus Ursus; species Ursus maritimus. The sequence continues at coordinate 72,717,631 of NW_024423344.1, forward strand.
CAAGCACCTATGGTAGATTTCACAGTAGCAGGGAAATCCAATTCCTGTCTTCACTGAGCCTGGAAATCACACTAATGGTATTGTTCCCCTCCATATAAAATATTAGCCACTGCCTACCATAATCCTTTGCAATTCACATGGCCTTATGCAGTGTAACTTAGATCCTGCAGCGGTCTACACTGATGGTGTTTGTTAACCAGATTGTTGCCACTTCTCCCTCTGAAGACAGCAGCAAGGTGTCTCTGGGTGTGTGTGGTGTCGATGGATCCAGGGAGGGAGTGCCAAAGAGAGAGAGACAAGGACAATCAAAGAGTAGAAGAGCCTGTATTCTAACAAGTAAAAAATACCTATCTTAAAGTAATTATTTTTTGTTCATGGGAGTGAAATGAAATTTATGTACTATTTCTACTTTTATTATTCTCGAATTTGATGAGGCTTTTTCAGAATGTGTTATTATATCACAGAAAACAATCTTTCTTGTTCTTATGCAAAAGATAAGTTGGTGAGAAATGAGCTATTAAATCGTTTTAATTGTTCAGTAATGATTAATAAGCTATAAATAATTATGGTGGTGATATTAACTGATGCCATCACAGAACAATAAATTTATGCAGAGCTTTGCAAAAGCAGCTCCAAATGTGCCTCAGAAGTAAAACACCGCCTTCTAGACTATTTACTTTCGCATAAAATAAAATACACCCCAAATTTAATTAAAAAATCAGAATTACCACTTTAATAGACGCATTTCTTTTCCTCATTAGATCTCTTTAACTATTTGTCTTAGTTTATTGACTTACATTATTTAGGATCTGCATGAATACTGTACGTAACATTTGGTAACATTTGCGCCATATATTAGCTTCATGGCAGAAGGTATTATATATCGTGCAGATATGTATATCTTATCTTAATTATTTTTATATTTTTATAATCCATCATAAAATTCTGTACATTTGAGAATACCTTAATACATTTAAAATATTGTCTCACAAATATTTTATTGATGCATTTCTCCATTCTTCAACAAATATTTATTTCATGCTCGTTAGGTGCCACTTGTGTGAGATACTGCAAGGAATTCAGTAGTGAACAAAAGAGTAGCCCAGTGAAGGAGACAGACACTTAAAACAGAGAGGTACCCATACTGATGGGTAAATAGCTGCAGGAAGAGTTGAGATCGTGGAGGCAGAGGAAGATTCTGATGTTCACACTGGAGGAGCTTGGAGACTACACGGAGAGCAGGGCGGCCGGGGCCCAGGAAGGCTGTGCCAGGGCCAGACGCATGCATCTTGCCACTAGAGGTGGTTGAGGACTGAGGAAGTGTGAATTCCTACCATCTCTTATTTTCTCAGGTGTGGTTTTATTATAGAAGATATAAATCATACCTGGACTGAGGGGAATGATCCTGCATAATATGATGTTTTAATGGATAAAAGGGGCCACCATAGAAACACGGGCGTAGGAACTTGAGTTCATGGTAAGGTATCACCTTTAGATTACAGCATATTTGATTTTTTAAAAATGTTTTTAAAAATGGGAAGGAAGAAGGATGCTAAGGGTAGGAATCCAGAGACAGTAGCATTTCCAGAGGGCGTCAAAATTTTTTTTTCAATGAAGTAGTGAGGACACCAGCTTTTTAAGAGTGTAGTGGTATGGTTGCCAGATTTAGCAGATACAAGTACAGGATACCTGGTGAAATTTGAAATTCCAGAAGGCAACGAGAAATGTTGTATATGCGTATCCCCCATGCAATATTACGAAGAATATATATCACTGTAGTGAATGAAAAATATATATCAGCTTAGAGAATGAAGATGTGTCTATTGCACCCATTACAGAGAGAAGAGACCAAGGTTCCTCAGAAGATAAAATAGAAGTCACAGGTGCTGTGTGAGACTGTATCAGGCAGGAGGCAATGAATGTGTAAGTGGCGTCAAGTTGCTAATTCTGTGATTTTCTTCAGGAACATTCCACTGCGTGTATAAGGAAGATTCAGAAGTAGATTTGCAGCTGGTTACGTTTCTAGCGTTGTGGCCTTGGTGGGCCAAGCGCAACGGAAGGAGAGGAATACGAAGGAATGGGGGTATTTTTAGAAATGTAGTTATAGTGACTAAGCTAGATATGGATGTGATTTCAGGGATATTGCAGTTCCTGGTGATGAGAATGTTCATGATGTCATCTTGGGAATGGGGAGCTGAGGGCAAGGAGAATAAAAATGTGAGGTATCACAGAGATGAGAAGAAGGGGTTGGAAATTTTACAAAGTTAGGGGGAATAAAGAGAAATCCACGACCACAGACTACAGTCTTGAGCAAGTGAGACCATAATTGAGTTATCAGGAGGTAGGTAAAGGTCAGTAAATGTATAGAAATGATTATTTTCTTTTCTTTTCTTTCTTTCTTTCTTTCTTTCTTTCTTTCTTTCTTTCTTTTTCTTTTGCATGGATCAGCTCTCCTCTTCACCCTCCCCCCGCCCCCAGTTTGGGGCAAGGGAGACAGGGGTGGTGCTGCTGAGTAGAAGAAGGCCATTCTTCCAATTTCCTGACAAGCACATGTTCTCAGAGAGGTGTATCAGTATTTCTCTGTGAACTTAGAATTGTATTTTTATATTGGTGGCCAAAATCAACATTATTCAATATGTTTTATTTAAGATTTTCTCCTGTAAAAGTTAAGAATCTATTACAGTGCCTCTCATTATAACATATTTCACTTCTTTATTTTGTATCCTATTTCATATTTTTTACTACATATAAAAGAAAATTGAAGTGTAATTCCAGAATGTACAAATATGTTCTCGACTAAAGCAGGAGTCTAGGAACTTATGACCAGACCACCAACATTAGTTGTGTAAGAGCTGCGTCTCTTTGTTTTTGTCTTTCCATGACATTGTTTGGCTCTTATTTGGAACCCCATTTTACCTGCTAGCAGAACAGTTGTGCTGATGATTCAAGAAAACTCAGACAGGTCATTGTCTTCGAACCCTTGCCAGGTAAGCTCTGCCCATTTCAGACCCTTCCCTGCTTATTCTAACTCCTGTGATTTGCATTTTTTGTTTCTGGGAGACTAAGTAGTAATGTCTTTCTGCATGTGAAGATAATGGGAACTCTTGCACACAGAGCTGAAATACGGTACCTTCAGTACACAGCTGCCCAAATAAATAGGTTCTAACACCTGAGATTTGAGACTGGACCTAGAAGGATAGCTGGGTGCAAGGTCCCTTCTCACCAACTCCCTTTTATTTCCCCTGCGATTTTCCATTTTCATTATCTTCCAGTTTGGAGGATCTTTATCTAGACACATGGGAATAGTTGTGGTGAGACAAACGGTCTCTGTTTGAACACACATTCTTCCAAAGTTCTATGTCTTCCATCTGATCCTTGGCTCCCTAACAGCAAATCAGCTGTTTCCTATATTAGAAAAATTAAAATAGAGAAGACCAGCAATATGCACAAATATTATAGCTATTTAATTTAGCATATGCATATATGAATATACATGCAGATAAACACACACACTCATATTCATGTGTTTGTGGGTGTGTGTGTGTATAATGTCAGGTGGAATTGAGAGCAATACAGAAAAATAAGGGAGGATTAAAAAAAAAAAAAAGATCTGGTGTGTGGGGGAGAGGGGAATTGCCAAAATAGAGAAGTTCTCTCTAATAAGGTAAAGCTTCCGTAGTGACCTAAGGTAGTGAGAGGTGAACCACGTGCATATTCCAGGAAAAGTATTCAAGCAGGGAGTTTTTAACACATAAAGCTCTGAGACCTGAGCGACCGGGTCATAGTGTATGTACCTGTGTGTGTGTGTGTGTGTGTGAAAGAGAGAGAGACAGAGACAGAGACAGAAAGACAGAAATTAATGGAGGAAAGGAGTGGGGGAGGGTGGAAGACAAGTTGTTGGATGCAGAAGTGGGGAACAGGATCAGATCTTTAAGTTCTGTAGGTCACTGTGAAGACTTCACGGTTCAGTGGAAATGAGATTTCAAACCAACCATTAGAGATTTCAAACCAACCATTTGAAATGAGATTTCAAACCAACCACAAGATCTAAGTCACACTTTTTTTTTTCTTTTAATTTTTTGGCAAGATTTTATTTATTTATTTGACAGAGAGGGACAGCAAGAGGGGAAAACAAGCAGGGGGAGTGTGAGAGGGAGAAGCAGGCTGCCTGCCTAGCAGGGAGCCCGATGTGGGGATCTATCCCAGGACCCTGGGATCACAACCTGAGCCAAAGGCAGACGCTTAATGGCTGAGCCACCCAGGGACCCCTAAGTTATATTTTCAAAAGGTCACTCAGCTGGGGTGGATGTCCTGTGTAGGAGAACTTGCGACAGATAGTTGACAGTGGTTATAACACTTTTTCCAATGGTGATTCTTAGCAAGTTTTGATATGTACCTTAGACTTCTAAAATACATTTGATATGTACCTTAGACTTCTAAAATACTTCTAAAATGTATTTTATAAAATATAAATATGTGATTTACCCAAGACCAAAAGAGGCATTAATGTCTCAGCAAAAGTATGTTAGCAGATGTAATAAAGATTAGGATTAGTGTTTGCAAAAGACTTTGTAATGATGGTTGCTAATAATGTTATCAGTGCTCCTCTATTTATCTTCTTCCAACACAATAGCCATGATCCTTGGAGCCACTTTCATTTTGAAGAGATCATTCCTGATGACACGCTACAACCACTCGTCAATATACATGTTCACAGTGATTTCATCTTCTTTTTAAATGATTTTTTTTTATTTTTAAAGATTTTTTTTATTTATTTGACACAGACAGAGACAGCCAGCGAGAGAGGGAACACAAGCAGGGGGAGTGGGAGAGGAAGAAGCAGGCTCATAGCGGAGGAGCCTGATGTGGGGCTCGATCCCGTAAGGCCGGGATCATGCCCTGAACCGAAGGCAGACGCTTAACCGCTGTGCCACCCAGGCGCCCCCACATGATTTCATCTTCTGAACTGCTAAGACTAAAAATTTTCACACTCAGCCTTAAAAAAATGTATCATTTACTAAACAACACTTCAGTTTTTTAAAAAATCTCATCTTCAGTATTCGAGACTATGTCATTTAACATAATGAGATTTAATATTTATATTAAATATTTGTGCATTGGTTTGGGTATATTCTTAGACACAAAAGTTCCATATGAAATATACATGCCCTTTACAAAATTATAAAAAATGTTCATATATTCAGATAGGCATGAAAATTTTGAAATCATTTGTGTAGCTTTTTTTTTTATCCCAGTCTATCTGATTTCAAATACCCTATTTTTGTAACTTCTGTTTCTCTGATGGTTTATATAAATAGTTTCCACATTTTATCTCAGTTAATTATCAAAGCTACTTTAAAAGATGTAAGTCATTAGAATTATGGTACATTGAGGACATTGAAACAGTAATGATTAATTGACTGAGTTATTTGAGTACTATGAGTTTTATCTAAGATGTGATATTATGATTTTAATTTCTCTAAAAATATTCTGTGTTGCATTCTTTTTGAGTGGAGAGTGGCTGGGGGACAAGTCACCTTTATTAGAACTGTCTCACAGGGGCAAATATCATGGCTGATGCACTGTAGAGAGTAAGTGTATCTTTAATTCTGACCAAGATACGTGGCAGCTTTCTGGAAGAAAAAAAAAAAAAAAAAGAACGTTCTTGGACTGTAAGAACAATTTGTGAAATGATGGAGCTGAAGCTGGGGAATTTCAGTAAATTGCAATTAAATGATGAGGACAGGGTCCCTCCCTGCTTTCTCTGATTTCAAAGTCTGCAGCATTCCTATTATATCAGACTCTCTCCTAATAAAGTTAAATTAAGTCTGCACACATGACATTTAAGTAGTTTCTAAAGGCTCCACATGAAGCACATATATACACATTTCTACCTAGGTATATAATAAAGGAAGAACAGAGGGTCCTAGGTAAACATACGATTGTTACATAGAGTCCCAGAATTTCTGCTCTTAAGTGCTCCTGGTGAAATATTGAAGGTCTAGAAAAGGTAAGGGACAATCTGCTGATTTCTTATGCATTGCTGCCTATTAGAGAGCTCCGTACCACCCCGTGCTCCAACATTTAAGAGGATTATGAAGACTTCGGTAAAAGCACACAGTACAGCAACACAAATCATTAAAAGACAGGAAAACAATCTATGAGGTCAGGTTAAGGAAAGTGACACTGATAAGCATGGCCGATTTTAAAATGACTCTCGCATATAAAAAAGAATGGGGTTCTCATCTTCAACAAAACTTGGGGGGAAAGGTTTAAAATAGCAAAATAGACACTTCAGACGAGGAACCAAACAAGGATGAAGGCAGCATTCTGCGGATGTTATTTTTTAGCTGGACACTGATAGGGTGGGGAGACATCCAGAATGGGCTTTAGCTCTCACTTTCTCGTGTATCATGAGGTCTTGAATGTCGTTGTTGAAGGAGGTGGCATTTTTTTAAAAGATTTTATTTATTTGAGAAAGAGAGAGAGAACAAGCAGGGGGGAGACGGCAGGAGGTGAAACGGGCTTCCCGAGGAGCAGGGAGCCTGATGCGGGGCTGGATCCCAATCCTGGGATCGTGACCTGAGCCCAAGGCAGACCCTTAACCAACTGAGCCCCCCAGGTGCCCCAAGGAGGCGGCATTTTTAAGGATGAGTATTTTTAAACTACTTGAAAGCTTTTGAAATATAGACTTTATTTTTCGAGCAGTTGTAAGTTCATGGTAAAACTTGATCAGAAGGGACGGAGATTCCCCGTATACCCCCCACCTCCCATATGCACCATCTCCCCTGCACCCCCCAACTACAGAGCTCCTGCACTAGAATGGGACCTTCCTTCTCATCCATGAGCCTACGTGGACACACACCATTGTCAACCAAAGTCTGTAGTTTATAACACAGTTCACTCTTGCTGGTGCACGTTCTATGGGATTTGGTCCTTTTTCTAAAACATAAAACTCCTGTGAGTAACAACAGGTGAGAGAAAAGTACATCTTGCTGAGGCCAGAGCTCAAGCACGAGGTTGTCTTAGCTCGTCCAGCGCCTTGGGAAGCTTTCCAACCAGGGGGCCAGCTTTCAAGACTCTTGCAGGAGAAAGAGAACTGCATTTGCTGTTGGACAGATCCTCTCCCTAGCTCTGTAATTTAGTAACTTCATCCAAATTGCCATGATTCATTCTCCCTATCTCCAAAATGGAAATCATACCGGACCTCACAGGCCTTTGGGAAAGATTTAACGGAGGTCAGGTATGTGTAATATACTGTAATAGCTGGCACAAGTAGTCATTCAGGGAATGATAGATTCCCCTAAACTTTCTAAATCTTATTTTACTCAAGACTAACGTGATTAATCCCACCTCTGTCTTCTTCTTAGTGCCGTGGTGAAGGTACATTGAAAGGAGTGACATTTTATTTTTATTATTCACAGAGACCATGAAGTATCTTAAGATGCCAGCCTCAAGAACAGGTTATATTTGGCATGATGTAGATCTGCTACTAAAACTTGAGCAATTATCTAAAAATCATCAGAAACATGAAGTTTTCATTATTCCTATTTATAGAAAATGATTGATTTCAAATAAACCTCTTAATTTACCATTTTCTCCCTGTTTAGGTTATTTCTATATGACTATCATCTGCATGGGGAAATAGAGAAGACAAAAAGCAGGCACTCTTTTCCAATAATTTATTTTTGTCTCACAGCATAAGGAATGCCTCTAATAAATTAAAGGCATACGTTTAGCCATTAGCTTATGGCATGTAAGTATTTTTCTGAAAATTTAACATTGGAATCCAAATTTCTGCCTCTGTTTTGACTACTATTCCATTACTTGAATAATTTTGAATAATATTCTGTTCTTTTGATTTATCTTCATTTTTCACCTATTTTGAAAGAACCTATTTTCTACTTCCCCAACTATTTTGCATGAATATTACAAGATCAACGATGTAGTGATTATGAATAGCATTCAAATTCCTGATTGTAATGTAGTACATATCTTCTCATTATCCTTTGTATAGATTTACAGGATTATACAATAAATTACGTTATTTTACTTGGCCTCCAGTTAATTCTATTAGAATCTGAGTTTATAATTTACAATGAAGTGAATTAATGTTGGAGTGTTTTGTTGTCATTTTAGCTTACCATAAATAATTATCTCTACGTTATCTACTGTTGACTTCTCATAAAAGATTAATGTAGAATTAGTGACAAAATGGGATTCTCATCAAATATAAAATCCCATAAAATTAATGCTTCCCAAGTTGTAACTTGAAAATTCAAAAGGCATTTGTGATTTAAATCTGTTAACTCTCATTATAAAACCTATATTTCTGCTTCAAACACGTACATGAGGGCACACACACATTTTGAGTAAGAAGCAAGAAGTGTGAGGAAATGTCTTAATCAAGTGTAATAAACTATTTATGATAATGCATTCATACTTTTTTGTTGCTGTTAACATGAATTATGAGAATATTGAGCTACCGTGAATCTAGGTACCTTTCTAAAGGTAACCCCCCCTTATGTTCCAATGGGTCTCCTACAAGATATCCAGTATGTAACTGCATATGACATAAATTGACTTGGTAAGTAAAATTAAAATAAAATGTAATATTTTCATATTTCTTAGCTTGGAAATGATCTAATCAAGAGGTCCAGATGAATGCATTTTTCCATGTAAGTTATAAATTATACATAACACAACATAACACTAAAGCATTAACGGGTCTATCACTGGTTAAATAAAAAAAATGAAGTCTTCCTATCTGACAGATCTGACTTTGCTACTATGTTACATGTTGGCACAAATTCATGGTTAAAAGCATCTTAATACTATCCATCCTGATTTTCATTTTTGGTCAACTAGGCAAGGAAATATTTAGTGTATCAATTTGTTCAGATAGTTTACATATTGTTAGTATCAACCCAAACCTTGTGTTTTTTCTCTATATTGTAATAAAGTTTTGTGCCAAGATGTGCCTGTCTTCAAAAGAGTAAAATACAAATATCTCAGGGTGAAGGATGTCCTTTGTTTCGACCTTGGTTTATACAACATAACGTGGAGTTGTACAAAACTCTTTTGCCCTTGGTTTATACAACGTAAAGCGGAGATCTACAAAACTCTTCTCTATAAAACTTCCTAGAAAATTATTTACCATGTCACTCTAGGTTTGCCTGGCTCAAAGTTGAAAGAAAAGAATTCTTTCCATATTTTCCATACCACACCATTATAATCTATTTGCTAAGAACGCTCTAGGGCATGTAATACCGCCTTATGCTGTGGTGCTTTTAGACCCACGACCATATGGGGTGCTATCCCAGGAAACAGCAGGGTTCAGTTACAGGGTTGGATGCTTTTTTATTTCCTTACCCTAACAGACCCTGCGTTTATACATTGTTGCCATCAGTGCTATTTATTTAGTATAATTAGTATACTTTTGATGCATTTGTTAAGAATGCTATATACAGCATTGTTTACATGCATCTCAATATTCACAGCTTTGTGACTTAGAATGCAACATTCTGCATTATATCACAATGTCACCCACAAATAAATTTGAGCATCAACCAAATCTATTTTAGAAAAGATAGAAGTTATTTTACCGCACAGATTGTCTCCCACCTAAAAGGGTGACTGTGAGGGCTTTACCATACCTCGTTGGAGAGATTGATAAATGTGTATCATGGCAAGAGTGTATCATCTATTGGGTCTGCTTTCCAAAATGATCATCATATCTTGGCTCATAACTTATGATATGAGACTACTCTAAAAATCTAAAGTGTATTCCCAAGTGCACTTAAGTTAATAATTCAAATGTATAATATCTATTCTGAAGCTATTATCCAGTCTCTAGGTTAATGCAAAGACTAGGAGGCAACTTGTGGAAAAGGAGTTAGCATTTCGCTTCCTTAGAATCAGAATCTGGGAAAACAGTAGAGAATCCTTTGAGGATGTATTCGATTTGGGTTTTTGTCGCCCTTAATCGATTCCGCAGCATCCTCCATAACGGAGGGCTATTCTCCAGGGGAAAGGAATTTACCCGCACCCTATGCTACCCAGGGGAAGGAATACCCTGACTCCAGCACCCTCTAGCCTACTGCATGATGAAGAAAAGAAAAGAAAAGAAAAGAAAAGAAAAGAAAAGAAAAGAAAAGAAAAGAAAAAAAGAAAAAGCTAGCACATACTTATGAAGGTCACAGCCCAAGGACTTAGCTCCATTAAAAGACTAGGATTTATTCGTAAGATTAGAGAAAACTTCCCTCCCAACCTTACTGCCTAACCACCAGGACTCCCATGTAAAACATTAGAATATAACTGAAGGGCTGGGAGACAGAGACATTATCTAAAGAGGGCTTTTAGGAAAGTCCAGAAAAATAAAGGAAAAGGAAAAGGGGTTATAGAGAAATTTGAAAACTCCAGAGCCAACAACTAAAGCAAACATGAAATGCAGTCAAACTCTTAGCCAAATTAGCATAAAACCTCACACTAAGGGCCTAACTACCTCAGCACCTATTCACTGACAAATGACGACCGTTTTCAATAAAAATGACAAGGACAAAGGAAAACAGCATGAAGAGACAAAGCAAACATCAGAACCAGTCTTAAATATGACAGAGATTCTGGTATTATCAGACCATGAATTTAAAATAACCAATGACAGACCTTCAACCTTACTGATGATTTCATTAGCTGTGTCCAGTCTACCAATGAGCCAACGAAAGCATTCTTCATGTCAAAGTTCTTTATTTCTTTTTACTTATTGCATTTTCTTTTGATCATTTCTTAGTACTTCCATCTCTTCCCTTATATTAATCACCTACTCTAACATGTCTTCTGCCTTTTCCATTACATCTCTCATGAACAGAGATGCAAAAATCCTCCACAAATGTTAGAAAATTGAATTCTGTAATATACAAAAATATCAGACACGACATCCAAGAAAGACATGTGACATACACAAGGCTGCCTTACTATTTGAGAATCAATTAGTTTAACTTACTACATCCACAACATAAAAAAGAAAACTCATATGAGTGTATCAACAGAAGTTGAAAAAATATTTGACAAATTCAAATACTCATTCATGGTAAATACTCTCAGCAAATGAGAAATAGAGCAGAAACTTCCTCAACTTGATAAAACACATGTACACAAAGGTACAGATAACATCTTACTAACTGGTGAAAAACTGGGTGTTTTCTTCCTAAGATGGGGAGCAAGGCAAGGATATGGTCTCACTACTCTGCTTTAACATCCAAACAGAGGTCATGCTAGTTCAATAAAACAATACAAAGCAGTAAAGCTATATAGATTGGCAAATGTCATGATTATCTATGTAGAAAACTCCAAAAGAAATAATAAAAAAAGAAAGATTGCTGAAATTGGTAAGCAAATACAGCAAGGTTGCAGGAAACAAGATGAACACAAAAAAAATCATTTGCTTTTTCATATATCACCAATGAATAATTGGATTCAAAATAAATAATGACGTTGACAACAGAACTAACAACGACAAGAAAAAACAAACAAACAAAAAAAAACAACCCTGAGGTATAAATCTATCAGCTATGATCAAAATATAAGAATCTTGTCTATCCCAGGTCATTAAAATATGATGCAATGCTTTCTTATGGAAGATGGGTAATATTACTTTCTATGTCTGTGACTCATCTAAAATAACATATTGGTATACTTTATAATATGCAGGTATTCTTCCTACATTCTTACTTTGTTAGACTTTTAATGATGTGTGAGTGTCAAATTTTCTCAAATGCTTTTCCCACATTTATAGAAATAGTTGTGTGAAATTTTCTCCTTGCATTAATTCATTTTTGAATGTTCAGTTAACCTTCCATTCCTTCCCTATATTCTCTTAGTCATGATGTAGTCGTCTTTATAAATTACTGATATGAATCGGGACCCCAGTTCATCTTTTTCCCATAAATTAATCCAATTCAAGCATGATTCATTGCAAATATCTTCCATTTTCCTTCAAATTGCCTTTTTGTCTCTGTTTAAAAGGAAGTGACAAATGCATGCTCTTCTATACCAAGGCTTGCTATTCTGTAACTCTGTTACACAAATCTCTGTGTTTATCCGTATGTCAAATCGATACTATGTTGATTATTGTGATATTACTGAGACTTGAAATCATGAGGTGCAAGTCATCCAATTTTATCCTTTTCCAAGATTGTGTTGGCTATTCTAGTTACTTTGCAGTTTCACATAAAATTTATAATCATCAAATCAGCCCAAAAACCAATACCATAAACTATTATAACTTTAATTAAATAAAAGAAAAATTAAATTTGGGGATTAAGTAAATGTGGATGGAATTGGCATGCCAAACAATATTGTGTTTTCTAATCTGTGAACTCAGTGAGCTTCTCCATTAGTTGTTTTCTTTAATTATTTTCAGCAAGATTTTAATGCATATCTGTTGTTATAATTATATATATATGTATATCTAGGAATTTCATGTTTTTATGCTATTTTAAATAGAATATTTTTAAATTTAAATTTTCCAATTGTTTGCTACGTACTAGTACATAGAAATTCAATTGATTATGTATCAATCTTGCTTTCACTAATCTTGTTACATTCACTTATATTTCTAGAATTTCTATAGAGTCCATAGGAATTTACATAAATAATCACATTACCTAGAGATAAAGATTGCTCTTCTTCTTCTTTTTTTTTTTTTTCAGTGTTTATGCCTTTTGATTCTTTTCCATATTGCATTGGCTGGGATCATTGGCCTAAGCGCAAGTAGGGGCAGTAAGCACAGACATTTTTGTTCTGTGCGTAGAGACGTGGGTAAAGGTTTCTTTAGATACCAACATGTATTGGGTGTGGATAACAGAAGATTTCTCAGCATGGCAGCTTTTGACTTTACCCAGAAAATGTCAGAAATTAGCTACGAGGACAAGGGAAGACAGAGGACTAGACAAATATGCACAGAGAGACATTGGACAACTTTAGAAGAATCAGGTCAGAGATGATGAAACAGCTGGTTTGCTTACTGAAATTCTGGACATAAGCTCAGCCATTTATCCACCCACGTATCTGTGTCTACTGTGTGTGAAGCATGGACCGAGCTTCCCGCCTTCTCCTCCAAACGGCACTCCCTTGATCTAAGCACAGCGCCCTCTTCACTTCTATTGAAATAAAACAATATCTGTTTATCATCTTTCTACCTATATCTTTACATCTCTATTTAAAGATATATAGATGTTTGTTTGTTTGTGTTTGTTTGTTTTTACTGCTCCAGTCAAGGGAAGGGAAACTTTATCAAGGTTCCAGGGCCCTAGGGCTCCAGCAGGAGGCTGCCCTGCAGGCAAAGGAAGAGCAGGTGCACAGCCTTCTTTGACCTCCTTCTTGGGGTTCAGGTGTTGGAGTGACCACACTCCGGTGGCAGTGGCCAGCGCAGGAGTCCAGGGAGCATAACAGCTGGGGCAGATCATCTGGCTGCGGTTGTATTTCTGAGCTGACTGGTGGAGGGGAGTTTCGATTATCCCACCCCACAGGAGAAGCACCAAGCCCAGGGTGGAATGTCTTTGGGACATTGTAGTCGGAGAGAGCAGCGCCATCCTCCAGCTGTTTGCCCACTAAGATCAGACGCTGCTGATCAGGGGGCTGCCCTCCTTGTCTTGGGTTTTGGCTTTGACATTCTCTGTGGTGTCACTGGACGCGACCCCGAGGGTCATGGTCTTGCTGGCCAGGGTCTTCACAAAGATCTGTGTCCCTGCGCCTGCTGCAAGGCCGCCGCCACCAAACCGCTCTGCCACCCCGTCGAAGAGAAAGTCCTTAGATACTTTTAATAATGTATTTGAATCACCAAACAATAGCAGAATTTCCAAAGGAACTAAATTGAACCTATCTAAACGAAGGCTGATCCTGAAATTGCTTATACTAATGACTAAAAAGGGAACGTACACAATGCGAGAGTTTATGAAATAAGGAAAGACGAGAATAAGCTAGAAAATTCAAATTTACCCAAATTTGAAGAAATACGAAGAAAGTCATAAGAAATACAGAATCTGTACAGAAAATAGAGTGAATATTAGGTACTAGAACGCCACAGAGGAAACCGAAAATCCCTTCCTCTCTCTCTCTCTCTGTCTGTGTCTCCCTCTTTGTCTCTCTGTCTCTGTCTCTGTCTCTCCCTCACTTGGATGATACGTGCATGTTCTTTCGTGTGTTGGCGTGTCTATAGAATCATGGGACATGTGATATAACGCGGTATACAGCATGCTAATTTCTTCCTTCTAGTAGCTAATTTAGGAAAAGAAAAGCATGTATTGGGGTATTTTTAAATAACTTTACATATAAAATGAATGCTATTTTAGCTAAAATAGATCAAAACTTCCACAACCAGTGACAAATACAGTTGTTCAATAATAACTAACAACGGTTTCCTGTGGAAGGAAGTAATTAGAATCCCACTTGTGAGGCACGTAACCTGTGTGAGTGTGTAGTTCTGCACTACGTGATTAAAACTCTAACTACTTTTGTTTATGGGTTTCACTTTGAAACGATTATAAAGACTTAAATGTTGGGAAATGCTATCTACATCATTATTGACTCAGAGTAACTTTCCTAGATTCTAGTCTCCAGGAAATGAGACCTCTGCAGAGGAATAAGTAAAACACACCTTTTCTCAGAGATTTTACTGCCTGTTTTTTGTTTTTTAAAGAAATAGTCCATCCAAAGGTAAATAAGAAAAAAAAATTAGTTCCACTAGAACTTCTCAACTTAAATTAGTTTCCACTTAATTTTCCTTGAAATATTTGTCATATATGTCCCCAAATTTACACACAGATAAAAATAAAAACAATCTATAATATCTTTCAATGCATTTGTTAGTTCATTCCTAGGGGTAAACAGAAATGATTTCCAAGAGAAAATATAATTTGATTTTAACTGGGACAGTGCTCGTCTGACACTATGTGAAGTCCAGTAAAGGCTCTTATTCTAATGCAATAGTAATGGAAAACATCTGGGAAATTTGCTTTGCACGTATGTACTTGGTGCTTAGACAGCTTACATAATACATATTGAAGATGTTTTGACATTTCCTATAAAATTAGAATACTGTTAGAATTGCTGTGTACTTCCCAAGGACACTTTGGTCTCTGGGTAGAGGACATCCTTAGAGGTGCCCTCTCTTCTCCCTTCCTAAAAAAGTTCCCTCCCAATTTCTTATTGATACCATTGAACTCCCGACAGACACAGATCATCACTCTTGCTGTTGACATACAAGGTGAGTCTTTGGGATTTATTCTGTTTTACTTACTTTCTGCATTCAGCAGGCCCTATCCTGGTGCTCTCCTGAAGCCAAATAACTTAGTGCATATTGCCAAAACTTCAGAAATAACAGAAGTAGAATCAATGAATCACTGAAACAATAATTAGTGAACGCCTATTGTGCACACACACACAAAAGGCATTTAGCCAATCGAGAGCGTTCATACTAAAACATGGAATGAGGCTCAGGGGTATATGGTTTAAAGCAGCTTATATAGTGAGAAGCAGTGACTGTGTGTTCTTCACAGTGAGAGGTTATACAATTAGAATTTTCTTTTTTTAAAGATTTTATTTATTTATTTGAGAGAGAGAGACAGAACACCAACAGGAGGAGGGACAGAGGGAGAAGCAGACTCCCTACTGAACAGAGAGCCTAATGTGGGGCTCAGTCCCAGGACCCCAAGATCATGGCCTGAGCCGAAGTCAGATGTTTAACCAACTGAGCCACCCCAGGTGACCCTAGAATTAGAATTTTCTTAAGTGATAGAGAATCCAGTCAGTGATTACCTCATATCAACCTTGGGAAACAGTTCAAGTTTTGCTTCTGACTTTCAGAAACATAACAAGAAACTACCCAGGTCAAGTTAGCCTTGCAAAATTACTTAAATGAAGCTTTACTTGTACAACTAAAGTGGTTTGTCTGCTCAGGCAATTTTCAAAGCTGGTCTCATTTGTTTCTTATGTTAACACCACTTTCATGAGCAGTTAAAATGCAAATAATTGCACAAATTACTGTACTAATTACAAACTGTTAACTGCTATGAGAAAGAAGTAGGAGTGAAGAAATACGTGTACATATATATTTGTATGATAATGCATAGATATACTTTAATACTTTATCTGCACATTTCCAGTTTTATATACATACGTAAACAAACACAGAGCAACGATGTGTTTCGTTATATGTATACATTGTTATCCTTACTCCTCTTTCTCTGGCAATTCTTATTAATCAGTTTTACTGTTGGGGATCTATCAGATGTGAGCGTCATACGGAAAACACTGAATCACTGTCTGGCTGACCCATGGATAGATATCCCACTCATAAATATAACACATCATGCGTAATTTGATACTTTGACACAGAGGGAGTACAAAGTTTAGAATGATTAATATCAATATTGACAAAGTCACCTACAATAATAAGTTACCTGTGACGCTTCCATTTTCTTGATAGAGAATTTTAGAGGAAATTCCATGTGTTATTCTTTTTTTGTGCATGAGACAATAGATAATGGAATTATTAGGGATACTATTCTAATATTCTATCATTAATAATAAATGATAGGTTGTATTCTCTGATAAAGGGAGAAGCCTTTCTTCCTTTTCTGCACAAGCTAGAAATTCAAACAATCAACTTAATCCTTAGCTCATAACCGATGCAGGAATGGTTTCAAGTCTACTGAAAAATCTCGGGATTAAAACACATTAGAAACACACGACTGACATGTATACAGAGCTCTCACTTGAAGCATCGCCTTTTACGAAAATTCAGATTTAATTAAAATAATAATAATAAATGTAGATACCAGGATTTCTTTTATAATGAATTAACCTTGGCAACATGGGAAATTTCTATACAGTGTGTTTCTATTTTCAACAATAAATCATTATACAGGAATGAAATTTATACATAATATTAAGGAGTATATGTATGTATCTATGTGTGGGTTACAGAAAAGTTATCATGGTATACAAGCATAACTTTTAAACTTCCTTATTTAAATATAGTTTGAGGAGTGCCTGGGTGGCTTAGTCAGTTAAGCATCCGTCTTGGGCTCAGGTCATGATCCCAGGGTCCTGGGATTGAGCTGCCGGTAGGGTCTCTATTTGACCGGGAGCCTGCTTCTCCCTCTCCCTCTGCCTGTCCCTCCCCCTGCTTGTGAGTGGTCTCTTTCTCTGTCAAATGAATAAATAAAATCTTGAAAGAAAGAAAGAAAAAATAAGTTTGAAAAGTGTCTGAAAACATTTAATACTTGGCTTTTGACTGCAATGGAGTGAAGCTATTATAACGATCCTGGTCAGAGGGAATGGGCAAAATGAAGTATTACCAGATAAAGAAATCGTTAAATCCCAAATCACAAAATTTGAAGCTCAGAAGCAGACTGTACGAGGTAAGCAGAGACTTGCTTCTGGAATTCTGACTGTGGGCATCGGACTCGCAGGTGACACAAGGCTGAGCTGGACAAGCCCCGATCTTCAGAAGCTTGAACGCTTTCTTTCTTGCATCATCTCAGAAGCAGGCTTAAGCTATTGCTTGATGAATTGAAAACCACCCAAAGGTATTCCTTTGGGAGGCATTGAGAAGCACCCAACAGAAGATTCTGTGAATCCAGGGCAGGACAGGATGGGGAAATCGGGCAGGAGATGTCAAGCTCTCTGCAGGAGAAGCTTTCGTGCAGTCATCTTTCCTAGCTCCAGAACCAGCACGCAGGAGGGCCCAGCACACGGCTCCCATGGAAAAAAGGCCAAAATGCAGGAGACCAGTAAGCAAGCCAACACCTAGAGAAGAGCTGACAAACAGAAAAGGGGGTATCTGGGTTACTTTTGTTTTTTTTAACTGAAATTTGCTACTAAAAAGCTTGAGGTATACTTAATTAAATGAGCAATTGAATGGGTTAAAGTGGTTACATTTTTAAACCTGTAAATATTTCCAAAACAATTTCTGTAAACCATAAAACCTCCCACACCACTTCAGCCACCAGGTGCCTGGAAACATCAAGCCACTCTGGTCCCCCACCCCACTCCGCACATGCCATGTTGGTTTTTGTGTCTACGGTTTTAAGTAGAGACGTCTAACTGGTCTTCCAAATGCTCTCTGCTAGTGAAAGTGGAAGCCTGGGACCTGTTTCCATTTTGGAGGAAAAGTGACATCTCCACAGTATAAACTTTCCTGGGGGCAATCGGAGGCTCCCCAGTTCCTTCAGCGGAATTCATTCCTGTGGGAATCTGGACACGTTTACACCGATGGGACCCCTCATGGGATAGAGGGTCTGTCTATTGAGAGCCACAGGCATATCATACACAGTACGAAATCCCTCCACTGAGTGCCTCTGAAGGGCCTTCCATCCCCCAAATGAATGCATACTACACTTATCATCAGAAAACAACATTTTAAACATGTCTGAGTGAACTTTCTATTCATCCATCAATGCCCAGATTGACATTTATGACTCTCAGAAGGCCTTTCTAATTTTCCTCTGTGTGTAACTTTGTATGAAACTTCATGTCCCAAGAATTGTCTATCTTTGATGTACCTTGTGTCGCTTTTAAAACATCAAGTTCTTGAAGTCTCTGAATTGTCTGTAAACATCTGTGTGCTTCCCACAGGATCTAGAAAAATGTCCCCCTTCAAAAATATTCCTTCAACTGAAATTAATTAAAAGTATTATTCTGAAATTTTTATCACATATGTTTTCTTCATAGTGAGGGCATAGGGATGATGGTTATGTCCCGGTTCTATTTGTTTGCATTGAAAATTCATAAATGAGGGGTCCGTTTGTACTGAGCCTCCTTCCCAAATCTCTGAATACCACTTCACACCATAACCTTCTGCTAAGAACCAGATGTTGTAGAGTAAAGCACCAGCATTGTTCGGATTTACGGGAGATTTCAGAGAAAGTGCAGCGCTGAAATAAACATACGAAACTCTGCGAGCCTGGAGAGCAGGTGAGCTCACAGGCATTCTGGAAGGCTACATATTATTTTCATAATGAAGACTCTGAACTTGGGTCTACTGCCATGTTGAATAATGTCAATCCAGGAAGTTCTACTTCAAAAATGTGTGTTATTATAAAAATGAACAATAAAACACTGTTGTGAAACAGTTTTAAACTTGTGAGAGGTTAACCCTTGAAGTTTTTCTACTGTCAGTGACATCAGTCGCTGAGTGAGTGCAGGTCATACCGGGCTGTAATTGTCAGATGAGGGGCTATGCTGATTTGGAATGACAAGAAATTAAAAATGTCTTCGAGCTTGTTTTGTGGGGACGTGCTGTATTTTCTTTTTCTAATTTATTTTTTGTGTTAACATGTCATTGAGTTTAAGTATTTAAAAAACTAGCCAAAAAAAAAGAAGATAAAAATGAATACCTGTACACTCACCTTTCATCAAATATAATTTAGTTATATTAGTGTGAGCATATTCTTAATGAAATTTAAAAAAAATGTAGATACAGTTGAAGAGCCATTTTGGCCTCTTTCTTGTTCATTCTGATTCTATCCTTTCCCAAAAAGTTCATTATTTTCAATTTGGTGTTCATCCTTAATACAATTGCTAAAGAGCTTCCTCTAATAGATAAGATCTTTACATTTCGTATAACAAATTATTGCATACTCTACATCATTATGCATCTTGCTCCTTCCACTAAGCATGTTAGAATACGTATCCACATTGGTGCACTTGTCTGTGGGCTCATTCTGCCTCCCAGCTGCCTGTCTGGCCAAGGTTGACATACCTTATGAGACTCTAAACAAACAAACAAACAGACAGAAACCCAGCTTTGGTTTCAGATTTATTGCCACTTCATCTCTGGTGGCACCAATATTTGCCCATTTCTCCAGAAGTTTCGCTTTCCTTGAGTTTACTTTTGCATGGTGCTGTCATCATTTCAATCCACTTCCACATGTGGGCTTCTTGTTTCTGTTTAAGGAGATAATATCTTAAAGCAATCATTTTAATAAAAAAAAATTAAAGCACACTGCTATTCAAACTGTTTTTACCCATTATTGGTCTTGGTCTCTTTAGCTGACTTTAAAATTACCAGTTAACAGTTTCGGGTTTTTGTTTTGTTTTGTTTTACTTTGAAGTTATTAGTCATTGCCTTTAAGTTTTTGTTTTGTTGTAGTATAAAACACATAACATAAAATTTACCATCTTACCTATCTTTAAGTGTATGGTTTGGAAGTTAAATAGCTCTCAGAACCTTTTCATTTTGTCGATCTGAAACTCCATATATATCCATAGCCCCAACCCTGGTGACCATTGCTTTACTCTCTATTTCTATACATTTGACTACATTAGAGACCTCATATATTTGAAATCATACAGTATTTGCCTTTTTATGTCTGGTTTAGCTCACTTGCCAGAAAGTCTTCACATTTCATTCATATCGTAGCATGTGACAAGATTCTCTTCCTTTTTAAGGATGAATAATTTTCCATTGTAAGTACATATCAAGTTTTTTTTCATCTCTTCATCTCTCCATGAACATTTGTCTTCCTCCCACCTTTGGCCTATTGTGAATAATGCTATTTTCTTTAAGCTTTGTGTTTTTACCATTAGTCCTATTTTCTTCAGCTGTAGATCATCTATATCTTATAACTTTAAAAATATCACTTTATCCTAGGTATTCTTTAGTATTATTACCATATACCTAAATAGGGGTTTCTTTCTTTTATCTTCCATGGCAATCACAGTCACTTGCAGTAGAAAATTATTCTTTTTCACATTCTAGAAAATTGTCTGTTTCTCCTGCAATCGCTATTATACACACTAGTCATGATGGAGATTCAGTTTTTTATTACATATGTTTATAATATTTCTTAACATATTTGTTTTTGACTCTCTGTATTGGTTTTTATATAAATACCTTTTTCTATTTTCCAGTTTGTTTTTTTTTTTACCATATTCAGCCTAGAATGTATCCCAATCATTTGCTATATTAAATTGAATCAGCATACTTCCAGGTATCTAATTCATCATTTTTTTATCTACCTCTTTTTACTTTATATATGTCTGTTTTGTGTTCCAACATATATATTAAAATGATTAAAGTTGAAAATTATTTTTTCAAAGCCAGATAGCCTATTATAAATTATAGGAAAATCTCAATTTCTCAATCCTACACTTTTTTATATAAGTATTTGTTATAAAAATTATGTTAACTAGGGATGCCTGGGTGGCTCAGTTGGTTAACTGTCTGCCTTCAGCTCAGGTCATGATCTCAGGGTCCTGGGGAATCGAGTCCTGCATTGGGCTCCTTGCTCAGGAGGGAGACTGCTTCTCCCTCCGCCTGCCACTTACCCTGCTTGTGCTCTCTCTGACAAATAAATAAATAAAATCTTTTTAAAAAATGGTGTTAAACTATAAACAATATGTTTTATAATGAAACAATTATACAAAGAAAGAGCCGATTAGGTATGCTAATCTCATATAAGTAGTGAACTTCATTCTCTTCCATGAATGATCCTAAGATTCAGTGTCGTGAAAACAAATGGTCTCTTCCTTGTAGATGAAGTATTTTTGAGGGTGGTGGGCAATGTCCACTGACTACATATGGCTGATGAATTTGGACTACTTTTTGTGTTCCTGGAATATTCTATTGTATATCACAATTTGAGGAGGTGGGAATAATAAGATGAAATAGGTCTCTGATTTCAAAATTCTATAGATAATTTGGTCTGAATCTAATTTTTAGGTACATGTTCAAGGCTAAGCTTGATATTTAAGAATGAACTTAATCCCCAGACAAATAGCAAAAGAGATCGGAATTAGTTTATAAATCAGATGCAGCTTCTCATAAATATCTTTTGAATGCTTTCATGGGCCAGTTGGTGCTTCTACGTGGCCTATATTTTAGACATTAACTACATTTTGGGGGAAGAGGTCATTTCTATTCTCCTTCATTTTAGAAGAAAAACTGAGCCTCATAAAACCCGATCACTGCCACAAGGTCATATAGTGAGTGGATGGCTGGGATGTAAAACCAAGTTCCATGTCTCCAAATCCAGTGGTCTTCTTATGTTATCATTGCTGCCATATGGAAAGAACACTTGGATATCCATCTGTGATATTTCCATAGCCTCTTGTTTCAACATCGTTGAAGTGCCAATAAAAATCTAACTACAGCATTTTCCTTGGTCATATAATAGTGAGAATGTGTTGCAAGTTTCTAAGCAAGACTATCTTCTGGGTCTTGTGTATCCTCACAGCAGGGAACTCCATTAAAATGTTCATTGATTTAGCAGCTCCGTGAGAAGAGAACGACAAAGTAACTCAAGGGTGGAAGGACAGACTCAAAGGACAGGTAGAAGATCAGAAAAGGCAAACTGGAATGACTCCAAGTCGAATTTCTTTCCAAGCTGTAGCAACAACTATCCAGGGAAAGAATAGGTCAAGGGGCAGTTCGGTCCCTATCATAACGCCTGCTGTGTCCGCCACTGTGTTCATCAGCAGAACAGTGCTGAGTTATTTCTGAAGTTGAAGAGGATGCCTGCTCTCGGTAACTGCGTAGGCTGCCAACAGTGAAGGGAGCTCATAAAAGATTGCATAATGTCTTTCTAATCCTCAAGACCAAACTAAAATCTGACACTTTTCCACTTGTCAACCCAATGTGTGCTTTACTTTATCTGTTGTTTATTTTTCCATCTTGAGGGAAGTAATTTCCCTGACGATTTCTATCAAATATTATATACAGCTTGCATTGATCACTTGATTGTAAAAGCTCAGTTACATTAACATTTAAATGCATATAATAGGGAGCTGTCTATATGGCGAACTGCCATAGACGTTGGTTGGACTTGTGTCATAACAGGATGAGTACAATGGACTTAAGAGCAGAGTAGACTCATGTTTTGACTAAAAAGTTTGACCAACTCTACTTATTAATATAGTCTGAGAACATTTATAGTTGGAATAAGATGGATAATCAAATGTTGATATACTTCAGTTTCCAATCTCCCCAGTGTCTTGGAAATTAGTTATTAGACTAATCAGACTAAACCTGCCAGAAGTTGCTTGGCCACAGGGGTGGTTCAGCATGGATAATCTGTGTGCTGAAATTGATGCCATTCAGCCAAATGGGAGCTGGTGGCCAGAACGATAAGTCTGAGATGAAAAATTTGTAGTTTCCTTTCAGCTGGCTTGGCTTCCCAAATATCCATATTAATCTTTTCCCTTGGGCCTCCGGGGATTTCAGGGTCATGGTCAGAAATCTGGCACCCGTGTTGAACTTGTCTCTCCCGACACGTTTCTCTTTATTATTTTTTCTTGGCTACAGCTCTAATACACCTTTTGGATAATTTTTTTTTAACTATACTTAAAATTCAGTAAAACTAAAATAAGCAATTTTCTATCACAAAGGGCAAAGCTTACAGGCCTAACAGATTGACTTGTAGACTAATGGTCTCAATTTGATGTAATGGGAATTCCGGCAGGTTAGGTGATTTATCCAAGGTCAAAGAGTCAGCGGAAAGCATAACTTGGATAGACTACACTAATAATCTATTTATTATTATTATTATTATTATTATTATTTTGCTATTATCATTCCTTATTCAATTCAGTCAAACATCTAATCTTCATGAACATCATGAAAGCATTCGGAATGGTTCAGGCCTAATTTAAACCCAACTTCTAAAAGTTGCTGGTGTTCATATGATATGAAGAGAAGTGATTTTTCCACTCAGTAAGTACACAGTAAATTTGGTTGATAGGATGTGTAGATGGGTGTGCAACTAAAATTTCAACATGCCAAACATATCATAGAATTAATTGTTACAAGAATGCGCTACTTGCAGCTCATAGCTCTGTGTGACAAAGCATTGGGGAATATCACCTCATCTCTGCATGCCTCAGTTGCTGTAACGTGAATGAGATAAATGGGTGATCTTGGCAATCCCTCTTAGCTACAGACTGCAAAGCTCACTAACTCAAAGCTAAGGGATACACTTTCCCAAAGCCTCCTGTTATTGTCAGGGCTATAATGTCAAGGGTACAAAATCATAAGAAAACCACTGAAGAGCCAGAAGTAATGCAGGTCATCATCAGTGCATAACTTTCCTGTTTTGGTACATCACACATTTTGGGAGATAATTGACAAGTTTGCTTCGGGAGTGAGAGTAGGAACTTATGTCATTTCTATCCCTGTCATCAATAATCTCAGACCCTTGACTCCTCTGAGTGAATTTTATCCCACTTATCTTTGGCCAACCACTCCATTATGCTAAGCTGTAATCTAGCCCATCTCTAGCTGGCAAATACTTTCCAACATATTTCATAAATAGCAAAAGTGAATAAATATATGCAATATTATTCATTCAGGTTGAATCTTTTTGTCCTGGATGGATGGCTATTTTCAACTTGGTTGTACACTGAGTCCTTTACTTTTGGCAAATGAGAGCACAAATCTCCTGGAACAAAGAGAAGAATCGATTCTGAGGCAGGGGCAGAGCAGTTGGGCGGAGTTGCCTTTTCTTCCCCAGGGTGGAGTGCCTCCCCTGTTCTCACTACATCTGGCAGCACAGATGGCAGGAAAATTAATAGGAGGGAGGAAGCATTGACCTCATGTGGATATAAACAAGTCCTGAGACTACACAGGCAGGCAAATCCGATAATAGCCTTAAAAGAGACCTTGAAAGTTCATTGAGTTCAGCTCCCTGCTGCTGATAGAGCTGTGCTTAACCAAGACCGATGTCCTGGGTGAGCATCCTTCAGGTACTGTGCATAGAGATACTAGAATAGGTCACCGAGGACAGCCATGCAGTGCATGTCCCTAGGTAAGTGTTGAAGTAGGATATGAGCATCTGTTTTATATTAGTATATCTTGTTGGAGATAGGATATGAGAAAAATGACTACTTATGTGTTTCCTATCACATGGATTCAACGCATTATTAGAATCCTCAGAGACAAAGAGCCTATAAACAGTTGCTCATCTTGAGACGCATTGGTAGGGTTAACCCAACTAGCTTATTTCAAGAATATGTTGGTAGTTTACATCAATCACTAAACAAGTTATTTGTTGATTAAAGAATCATTGAGCTGAAAATGACCTGGGTTTTGTCCAGCCCTGGACTGGCCATTCAGGCATGGTTGACGGGCTGATGTTAAAAGTCATTCTCATCTCCGTTTCCCTCATCACCTCCCATTAAAGGTGGCCCCATTGGCAATGAGCCTTAAACCAAGCCCCACTGGAGGGTTTTAAAGAAAAAGATGTGCTTTTCTGATTAAAGGGATAAATGGATCTCATGCTGTGCTTTCTCCCCTTCTACTTTCCTTGAACATGGACTTGATGATATATTGCAACCATGGAAGCAAAGCAAGAGAAATGCAAATTGCTGATATTGTTCCAGCAACTTTCCTGGCAACACATTTTTGTTATATGAAAATAATTAACTCCTACTTTTGAGCCAGGATTAATTTATGAACTTCATTTGAAATACAGCTAAATGATGCACTTCCTAGTGTCTAAATATTCTTTAAAATATCTTAATGACAAAAATCTATGTCATGGTAGTCATAGTAATAGTAATCAAACACTATATATTATTTCAAACTATTATATTTAGATTTTATAATCTAAAAAGCACTTTCAAATACTATATCACCCCTATTTTTTTCCTTAGCCTTGACAATTGTTTTTACTCCAATTATTTTTCATCCATCTCAACTAAATGAGCCCTCCTACTTCATATTAAAGATACACATTTTTCCATCTAAAATTAAATTTGGAAAATACGTTAGATGGACATAGTCATATATATTTGCATATTTTTACAAAATGAAACATAAAAGGGATTTTTTTGAGGAGTGTTTGAAAGCTACATATGTAGGCCATGAGTCCCTGATATGACCAATGATCAGAGGCTTATGTTAAATTTGAGTATTCCCAATAATTTTTAAATAAATCCACTGGCACCCCCAAATTGCATGAATCCATGGTTCTCTAAATTAGCATGCATCCAAGCCCTTTAGAAAACTTGTTAAAACACAAATACTTGGCCCCACTTCCAAAATGTGATATGATAGGTGTAGTTGTCGAGCCCAGCGATTTATATTGCGAACCAGGTCCCAGGTGATCCTGATATTGCTGGTCTGAGGACCACGTTTTCAGTAGCACAGACACAAAAGATTTCAAGTGCTGCTTATTAATAACACTTTATCCTCGCACTTCTTCGGTAGGGGAGAGACCGACTGTCTTTGGGAAGGATGTTGCCACATGCTCCTTCAAAGCCATGTCACTGTTTAATATGACCCTTACATAGCACTGGCAAAGTTCTAATTGATATTTAGATCAACAGCCTGATTTCCCAGGCATATAACTCTTAAACTTCTGTAAAAACATTTATGCAAATGAGCGGTCTTCCCACTCCAATTCTGGTAGCTATTGTTTTAATAGGTCCCACCATTTCTCTCTTTGGAATTAATAATGATCCATTCCAGGTCTTATTGCATGTGAACAATCTTTAAAAAACATGTTAATACTATAATAAAAGAGCATGTGGGATCTCAAATTCACAGAAAAATACACGATTATGTTACGATGCAATGATCACATTTTCAATTTTTAAAATTTCCATATAAATAAGGAAGAAAGCGTGTTTCTTACTAATCAGTATTCTTTTCTTCTGTTTCTAGTTTTAATCACACACACACACGCACACACTCACAAGTTGTGCATGCTGGAGGATGCTGGGAAGATGCTACTTTACTCTTGATGGAGAGCACAGGCTGCTGTGACGAGTCTCATGCAGCAGGTGTCTGACGGACTATTCTTTAATCTCTGCTTCGGGAAAGAGCAATCAAATGGTAGCTGCTGGTATTTGTTTAATAAAAACTCCAGATGTTGACAATGTTTCCCCATGGCCGTTGATACATAATGATTTGCACACAGCTGCTGAAAAACCATCAAGCCCCACCACTTCATGATTATCACTGGGAATAATTCTTGTTTTCCTTGTGTGTTTTATGCACAGCTCTCATGGCATGACTCACATATTTCTTGAGTGTTAAATCGAGCCAGCTAAATAAGATTTATTCACATTTATTCTCTTATATCTCCGTAAAGGGCTCTGTCACACGTAAATGGGGGCATTCTGATGTAACAACAGAATGTCACCATTTTGAGCCTCTAGTTACCCTGGAAATGCAGTGACCTACACATATTTATATGGGGCACTGTTTTGGCAAAAAGTTTTGTGGTAAAATACATATATTCAAACTTTGAACACAGGCAAAGAGAGTGAAGCACAAAGATTTTGCTGACTTATTAAAGGGCCATTCAGATACAGACTCACCCAGCATTTGAATTTTTCCCAGTGTTTAAAAAAAATATTTCCTTACTTTTATTTTTTGCAGTCAGCAAATGTCAGAAAGAGGAACATATTAAATATGTTCTGCAGGCACAGAAGTATTTTCAGAATGATTTCTGAGCTGCTGCAGGATTGATAGATAGGTGGTGTCCCCCAGAGAGCAAAGACGAGTTCTCTCTGGGTTTTATAAGACACGCAAGAGGGTGATGGCGGTTCTAAGAGGAGCGAAAATGGTTAGTAGGAACAAATGTCATGTACATTTTTCCTTTCAGTTACTCATGGGTGGGCTCTTTTAAGAAGATGCGGGTAGGAGCCTGGGTGGCTCAGTTGGTTAAGCGTCTGCCTTCAGCTCAGGTCATGATACCAGGGTCCTGGGATCGAGTCCCGCATCGGGCTCCCTGCTCAGTAGGGAGTCTGCTTCTCCTTCTCCCTCTGATGCTGCCCTTGTTTGTGATCTCTATCTCTCTGTCAAATAAATAAATAAATAAATAATCTTTAAAGAAGAAGAAGAAGATGTGGGTAATCCTGCTGTGGCTTTTGAGGGGAAGAGAGCCCAGCTGAAGATGTAGGCAGCAGAGCTGCTATGTGGCCCTACTGGGTAACTGGACTTGGTGCACAGATTGGTCAGGAGGTAGGGTTTCTAGTGGGTCCAGTCTTCAGGGAGGTGGAGATTGACTTCTGTCTGCTCCCTTGGCCTTCCCAGTCTCTGTAGGTCACCTCAGATCTACAACAGAGCTGGCCTCCCTCTCAGTCCTCTTCCCTTAACTGTTGTGACAGGAACAGCCATAACCCCATACTGCAATGCTGAACTCATTAACAAGACGTGTGTGTTAAAAACTGCATTAGAGACACTGAGTGACTATAGAATATTGTGTCAGGTTCTTACTGCGCTGTAACAAGTTACCACACACTTACTGGCTTAATACAACACAAATTTATGAGCTTATAGTTCTGGAGGTCAGATGCATGGAATGGGTTTAACGGGTAGAGATTTCAGTGTCACCAGGGCTATGATCCTTCTGCAATGTCTAGAGGAGACGTACGCACCTTTTCCAGCTTCTGAGAAGCTGGCGGTGCCTCCTCCGTCCTCAAAGCAGCAGAGCACCGCCTTCCAGGGTTTGGCCCGCACTTCCTTGGCTGCAGCTGACTCTCTCGGACTCTCCTTCCTCCCTCTTGTGAGGGCCTTGTGATCACATTGGGTGATCCTTGACTTCATCACATCAGCCAAGTCCCCTCTGTCCTATAACAGGCTGCATTCACAGGTCCCCAGGATGATAACACACACTCCTGGGGGAGGATTATTCTGTCTACCACAAGCACTACAAAGATTCTGCACCATCCTTGTAAATTCCAGATGAGACCATGTCATTCACCCATGCTCCTTTTAGTTATCTTTAGGACATCGTCAAATTAAAAAAACACACACACACACAAAAAGCAAAAAACAAAACACCGAAAAACAAAAACAAACAAAAAAACAAACCTCTGGTTTATAAGAAGTTTCAAACTGGGGGCGCCTGGGTGGCGCAGTCATTGAGCGTCTGCCTTCGGCTCAGGGTGTGATCCCAGCGTTCTGGGATCGAGCCCCACATCGGGCTCCTCCGCTGTGAGCCTGCTTCTTCCTCTCCCACTCCCCCTGCTTGTGTCCCCTCTCTCGCTGGCTGTCTCTATGTCAAATAAATAAATAAAATGTTTAAAAAAAAAAAAAAGAAGTTTCAAACTGTTCTTTTAAAAAATAGTTTCAAATAGTTAAATGTTGCAGAGGCCTAAATAAGATTACAAAGAGCATATAAGATTTAAGACAGCTATTTTGGGCTAAACTATACTAATTACTACTAATTAACTGATTATAATATGAAGATTAGAATGTTAATGCATATAATTTAACATAAACTGATTTGTAATGGAACAGGCATGATTGACGCTTTGTCTTGAGGGTTCTTTCTACTCCCCAGAGTTTATTTATGAATGTCATTTTTACTTGATGGTAGAAGATAATAAGACTGAGAAAGCAAACTAGGAAAGGAAAGATATGGTGAGTGTAGACTATGGCACAGCAACCGCTCTAGGTCACCGTGTGATGTGAAGGAGGGGCAAGAGTTCCAGGAGGTAAGGTAAGGTCACGCATGCATGTGTGGCTGGTCTTTGGTAAGTTACTGGGCTGAAGATGTGAGATGTATAATAAATGTGGCAGAGAGTTGGGTGAAGCGGTTACAAACCGAGAAGCCATCTGAAGTCATACGTAACAAGCTCTATTTATCGAGAGTAAATATGACTTCAAGTCTCCTACTGGGGGCAGTGGAGCCTCCTTCACTGTCCTGTCCTTGGGAAGTCATTGGGCACTCAGGGGTCCTTGTCTGGGTGCTCCGTGAGCCTGCCCACAGGGCACATCCCTCAGTGCATTCTCCAAGATCTTCAGGGTGGTATTTAGGAAATCTTTCCAAACACGAAAATTCTAAGCTCTTTTTTATTTTCCTATGGAGTGGCATATAGCTCTGTGACTTTCCTAAATGTCAATGATTGTGTGAAAATAGGAATATTTGGATATAAAAATATGGAACTCTTTATTAAAAAAGAAATGCAACAAAGAAACCACATTTTGAGAATTTTAGTGTGGTGCCAAAATAATATGAATGTGCCACCCACATTTCCAGCCATTGAAAAACCCTCCTGGGTGTCCACATTCCTCTCCAGATACTGCCTCTTTTCCCTCCTTAACCTCACCTACACTCGGTCCTCAACTCATAAATAATAGCTTTGAAACAAGTGTGTCAAAAGTCAAAAACACCTCTGTTGCTTAGACCAGTGGATTCTAAGTTATTATTTCACTGGGTTCATCAGCAATTGTGAATATACTTGATCCATCTTCCCTCTTCCAAATATTTTCTTTGTGGTTGGGGGCACTCACTTTCTTGGATTTTCTACTAACATTTCAGCTGGGTTTATCAATTCCCTTCAAAGGTCTGTGGTCTCCTACCCAGTCCCCTCCCCATCCCAGTGCACAAATCTGCTCCCTCAAAAGTCTGTTCCAATACCAACAATATACTGTTGCTAGCCGCGTGACCCAATCATAAATTTCTCTTGTCATCTCATATAAATGCAATTGCATAATTAAATTTTACTCACATGGCTCAACAATTATTATAAATGTAATATATTCTAAAGTGATAGGAGATCTTTTCCCCAAACTTGCTTCTCCAGTGTCCCCTATCTTAGCTAGAAGCAAAGCTGCCATTCACGCGGCCAACCAGCCTCCAAGTCCTGCTGACTCTGTCTTCTAAATGCTTTCCAACTTCACGCTCTTTTTGTTCCTGCCACTTCCACAACACTAGTGCAAGGCACCATCATCTGCACAGCACACCTCCATCCACTTATTCTGCTCTCTCTCATCTGTCTCTAAACCTATTCTCCACTCAAAACCAGCATGATCTGTTAAAGAAGCAAATGTCATCTACCAGGCACTTGATGGTTTGGACTCTGCCTAAAACTCAGACTTTGCATTGACTTTTCCTCTACCCTCCAGACACTACTGTGACTCCCAGCCCCCATGCATTACCCAACCGCCATACTGACCTTGTTTCTATTTCTCCAATATTACCACCTCTTTTCTATCTCAGGCATTTGCACTTCCTATTCTTTGCCAGGAACAACCTGTTCACCTACAATGTTTCCAAGTACATATTTCTGGTCTTGCAGACTATGTATGGCCTATCCTTCCTTGTACTCATACGGTACCCTTCCTGTGTGTACATTTCAATTTACTTTGAATGATTATTTCATGGACTGCAACCCAGTCTATTTGTCCATTGCTTCATCCATGCACTAATATTTCTTGCTTACAACTAACTTCATAAAAATATATTTAATACATGAATACCTTTTATTTATTTATTTATTTGAGAGAGAGAGGTAGTGAGAGAGAGAGCACAAGCAGGGGATAGGGGCAGAGGGAGAAGCAGACTCTCCACTGAGCAGAGAGCCCAACATGACGCGGGGCTCAATCCCAGGACCCTGAGATCATGATCTGAACTGAAGGCAGATGCTTAACTAACTGAGCCACCCTGGCATCCCTAAAATCTATTTTTTTAAAGAATAAAAATAAAGTGCATTTAAAATTAATAACAATTACCAGTAATGGTAATAACAAAAGTGGTCTCACATAAAGGAGTAGGATAAAATCGTGTAACATCATTCCTCATGAGTCCGTATTCTACCAAATGGCAAATAGCCGTAGGTGAATGTCCACACCTGATGGGTTTTGTTTCTTAACACTTCCTTCTATTAAATTAGAAAACCCTAATGCCCAACAATTCAGCATAAATTTTTGATGGTTCTATTATAGTTCTGGGTATTATGATGGAAAATAAACTTAAAAAGGCCTGAAAATAACAGTGATTTCTCACTGAAGAAAACTTGTGCTACATACAGCAGCTGATTTGATGAGCATTATTACAATTAAGAAGAAGTTAGCCTGGAAAGGATTTTTCATCTTCTGTTGTACAGAATTCAGATGTTATTTTCAGATATGTGCAGTAAAGTTTCTGAAGAGCAAAGAGAATATTTATGTGACAGGAGTCAAACCCCAATAATATAATTTTCTTTACTCTTTAGAAACTTTATTATGTATACTTTTTTAAGATTTATTCATTTGAGAGAGAAAGAAAGATATTAAGATAAAGAGAGAGACAGATTGATTCCAACCAGGAAACACGGACAAACAAAATAGTTGGAATACAGAAAATAACCTCTGTGGTTCAGACTTCTCTGATATCAATTCTTTCAGGAAATATCCCTGGAAAGCAAAGTGAGAGGAGTGGGGGGAACTAATTTCAACCTCTACAAGGAAAATACTACTTAAACCCTGCAGTCATTCAATCATTCAAAAATATTTCCACTCTTCTACCCTGTAAGTAGGTGGCAAACATTGAAAATATATGAGAAAGAGGTTATTAAAATTCCTGACTTTCTCAGTGCCTGTAGTTTCTCGCAGAAGACTAATGTGAAACAGTATTTGGCAAACAACAAGGTAACTATACTCACCAGGGAAGTGCATCACGCTATGAATGCGGATTCAACATGACTTAAGGATCTATTTTGCTTCACTGAAAAGCTGACATCATCTGACGCCTGAAGCTTGGGACAGCTTGTCCTAGCTGGGTTAGGTGGGGCACAGGTAGTGACTCAGACAGAAGAAATACCTATGGGAGTGGTTCTCAAACTTTAACATGTGTTAGAAACACCTGCTGGGTTTGTGAAAGCACGGATTTTGGGGCCCACC
This sequence comes from Ursus maritimus, assembly GCF_017311325.1. NCBI lineage: Eukaryota > Metazoa > Chordata > Mammalia > Carnivora > Ursidae > Ursus > Ursus maritimus. The sequence goes on from NW_024423344.1 coordinate 72,750,248, forward strand.
CCCATCATTTCTGATTCAGTAAGTCAGGGATAGAACTCCAAAATTCTACAAGTTCCCAGGTGATGCTCTTTCTGCTAGCCCAGGGACCTACTTTGAGAACCATTGCCTAATTGTACAGTTTTGAGATGACAGAGCATTTATCAAAGAATGGAAAGCAATTCCACATTCTTAAAGGTGAAAGAAAATAGGAAACAAGTTCCAGGTGTTGTTGAGAGATAGGCAGAGACCACACCATGAAGCATCTCTTAAGTTATCATTAAGAGACTAGTTTATAGATAATGGAAAGATATCAGAGTTTTAAGCAGGGAGGAACAATTTGATTTTGTTTTATTACAATCATTCTAGCTGCAGTTGGAGAGTGGTCTGTGGAAGAGAGGTAGTGTAGGTAGGGAAACTAGCAAAGAAGGAACAGAAGTGGCCCACGTAGGTGCAATGGAAAGAAAAGCATACAAGGGAGTTGTGAATATAGCAAGAGAATGTAGATGTCATAATTCATGCTGCTAAAGCTAGTAAAAAAGGCACAAAAACCAAATAGATTGCTTGAAGCTGAAAACAAACAAAAACCTAAAAAAAAAGGAGATTGAATGTTTTGATGAGACCAAATACAAGTTAATTGAGTTAAAGAGAAGTAAGTGCTTCTTAATTTCATGGATCTTTTGGATAAGGAAAAACAGAAGACAGGGAGACTTCTGATTCCAATAAAATAAAGAACTAAGCTTTCATGAAAATCTTCCTACAAAGTACTAAAGAATCTGGGTTAAATATAGCTTTTCAAAATATTGCTAGCTAGCTCTGAATATAATAAGCAAAAGCCACAGGGGCTATAAGCAAGGAGGAAGCAGACAACCAGGAAACAGGACGGGTGGGCCAACTGGACTCTAAAATGACAAGGAGACCCTTGAGAAAGGAGATCAAGTCTCTCTGCCCAATGTGTTGGAAGGGACTGAAATTCATGAGTGGGATGATAGCCTTGATCTTTGCAGTGTTACAATCTCAGTGAGAAGATCATAAACTCCCCAAAAGTTGAGATGGAGAGATGAAATGGCTGGGAAGACATTTCTATCTTGACTTGGGGGTTGAGGATAAAGGTATTTTCCTAAAGAAATTTAAAGCTCATTCCAGCACCTTGCTTTGTATTAGTTTGGTTTTTCATCATAGATAAGCTGCATAGATGCCCAAGCCATGCTATGAATATAAAAATCAGTCGCTAGACAATGACATCCTAGCACGAGCAGTGGGTACACACTCTAGACCACCTTGGAGGAATACTTCAAAGAAATGGGTGCTCATTGTAGAAATAAGTAAATAAGGAAAGAAAGAAATCACAACTAACAGGAAGAAATTTTCCCCCAAGTGGGAAAGGAGCAGACACAAAAATGAGGAGGGTTATCACACAAAACTTGAGGTAACTGGAAAAATAAAGGAGTAATAAAATCAGTACACTCAAAAAGAAGGCGTGAGACTAAAAAGAAGTATTAAAAGATGCAAAAGGAAAGACAGTGGAGCAGACTAAGAAAGGATCAAATATAAGTTTTGGAAACAACAATATAATTATTCAAATTAATTTTTTTAAAGATTTTATTTATTTATTTGACAGAGATAGAGACAGCCAGCGAGAGAGGGAACACAAGCAGGGGGAGTGGGAGAGGAAGAAGCAGGCTCATAGCAGAGGAGCCTGATGTGGGGCTCCATCCCACAACGCCGGGATCACGCCCTGAGCCGAAGGCGGATGCTTAACCGCTGTGCCACCCAGGCGCCCCTCAAATTAAATTTTTAATAAATGCCTCGAACAGCAGATTAGATATGTTAAAGAGAAAATTAACAAATTAAATACTATATTTGAGGATATTACACAGTATGTTAAAAACCATTAAAGAGGTAGACAATTGGAAACAGTATTTGAAAAATGAGTATAGTATTTAATGAGACAATGACACATATGAATACTTTATCCAAGAGGATAAAAGAAAATCAATGGGAGAAAGGCAATGAAGAATGAAAGACCTGACCAAAGGACAGAAATACTAATATTGAAAAAATGCAATCAAGTTTAATCAGAAATAAAATAAAATATGCCTAGGTACATCATAGAAGCATTGGGCACTAAACACAAAGGAAGGAAACTTGAAAGACACAGAACTGTTCTTGATCTTAAACATTAGTCTATAGGCCACATAAAAGTCAAAAATATATTTAATTATGTATGGGTTACAGAAAACATACGTGAAACAAGCTGGTGTAGATAGAGAGTAAATGATAAAAAAAAATCTCAAATAAAAATGAAAGAATGCTGGCATAGTAATATTAATTTCATACAAGATAGACTTTAATAAACATAATTAAGGGAAAAGTATTTTATTGTAGAATGAAAAAAAAAAAAACCACGAATAAACACTATACCTGAGATTTAATATCCTACACCTATGGGAATGCAATAAAATAACAATATATAAAATAAAATTGACGAAATTACCAAAAAATCAACCAATGTACAAAATAATTAGAGATTCTAACATCCCTTATTTATAACAACTCTTTTTCAAGAAGTCACGATAGAAGTGATAGATCTGAAAAGAATTAGAGTAAAAAACACAAATAAGAAGATTGGTGCAAGCAACAGGGTGTGGGGGGAGAGAGGGAAGCATCTCAAAGTAGACAATATCTATGATTTTGAAACATCAGTAATTTTGAAGTATACAAAGAATATTTCCAGCTAACAATATAGGACCCAGAAAAAGTCTCAGCAAATACAAAGATAGCTGTATCAGGCACATACGTTAAATTGGGGATTCATATTTTGAAACATCCCCAAAGCTTCATATTTTAGAAAATAAAATAAACACACATTTAAATAATTCTTGGGTTAAAGAAGAAACAACAGAAAGCACAGAAGATTTAGTTCTTTTTTTTTAATTGGAGAAAATAAAATCATTTATATTTGTAGCTCACCAAGTTTATAGTGTTCGATAAACTAGTTGTATGTTTTTAAATGTACTAGCACGATGACGTGGGGTTTTGCATTTGTTCCTGTTTTGTTGGTTTTTAAACTCTATGGCTAATCACTTTTAACTTGGTCATATCAAATATTGCTTTTATTACACTATATGTTAACGAGCTAGAATTTAAATAAGAACTTCAAAAAAAGCATTTATCCTGAATTGTGAAAGATTTCATGATGATTAACGTTGGAAACACTAGATATTCAAACTTGGGAGTTTCAACTATAGCAGTAATGTGAAAGAAATTTGAAGTGTTTAATTAATTTATTTCTTTATTTGAGCAAGAGTAGGAGTGGGGGGAGGGGCAGAGGGAGAGGGACAAGCAGACGCCCTGCTGAGCAATGAGGCCAAAGTGGGGTTCCATCCTAGGACCCTGGGATCATGACCCAAGCCAAAGGCAGACACTTAACCGAATGAGCCACCCAGACACTCCAGAAATTTGAAGCTTTTAAAATGCGTTCATTCACTTAAAAAACGGGTTGAGAATTGAATGATGAATATTTAATTCAGTGAGTTAGAAAAAGAGTAAAAGTGTAAGTGCAAGAAATATTGAAGGAAGGGAATCATAAATATAATGTCTAGCAACTAATGAAATAGAAAACAGAATCCAGAGGAAAAAAAAATTTTTTTTAATCTGATTCTTCAGAAAGACAAATCCAATGGATAAAACTCAAGTATGATGCATCAAGAAAATGTAAAGAAAACACACGTGCACACAAATTAGGAATCAGAGTAATATAGAATCATGGATTCAATTGGTAAAAAACAAAATGATTATATAGATAACTTTCCAATGTATATAAAATGACATTTTCAAAAAGGAAAAATTATTAAAACTCACTCAAAATTAAATATAAAACTTAACAAGCCATTTGTGAAATTAAAGCTGTGGAAGCTGTAGATTAACATTTACTCTCCTCCCCACCCACTTCCCAAGTGCAAAATAACACCAGGCCCAGAGTTTTATAACCAAGTTCTATAAAACTTGAAAGAACATGTAATCCCTAAGTTATATAAACTGTTCCAGAGGACTGAAAAATGAGTTTCCAAACTCAATTTATGAAGCTACTATAGCTCTGATAGCAAAGCCAGGGAAGGAGAGATGGAGAAAGACAAATTATAGGCGAATTAAGACAATAAGTGCAAAATTTTAACTATCAGCATCCCAGCACTATCACTAAAAATTATGGAAGTGGATAATGTGTCATCAATGAGCCAGATTTATCTAAGAATAGCCTGAATGGTATCATTAACATCAGATAAAATATACATGAAATTCTTCATATCATATTAACAGATCAGAGGAGAAAAGGTAATGTGACCATTTCAATAGATGATAAAAATAATTAAATCAACTACCAATAAATGAAACTAAAACAATATACCTGTAAAATAATGGTAGAAGATAGCTTCCTTTATCTGTTAAAAGAGAACTATAAAAAAATCTATCCAAAATAATATCTAATGGTGAAATTTTAGAAGCTGTGCTTGAAGACATGGAATAGACAAGGGTGAACACTATTATTACTTATGCACAGCACTGTATTTGAAAGACAGTGGGACAAAATATAAGTAAGTAAATGAATAAATATATGCAAAGAAAAAATAAAACTGCTACAAAAATATGATTCTGTAATAGACTATACAGGAGAGTATGAGATTAAACAAGCAACAGTGTTCCTGTAACTAAGTAACATGCAAATGTATAATGAAAATGAAGATAGCATTGAAGTCTACTACATTCCTGGGGGAAAACTCTTACAAATATATATTAGTTTTCAATAGATACAATTATAAGATTTTGTCAAAGGACTTACCTGTCGGACATTGTTCTCATGGATAGAAGTATGTCATTCGACACATTACTTTTCTCAAATCATGCTCATTATTCCATGCAATTTTAAGGAAAACTTCAAGTCCTTGTCTAATGGATCTAAGCTTTTTATGGAGGAAGAAAAGCCCCAGAATGATCAGAACAGATTTAAAGAAATAGTATTTCTCCGCTATTTAGTTAAACTTATCATGAAGCAATAGTAATAAAGTGTGTATCGGTATAAGGGCAAAGTACACCTGAAAAAATAGCCAGGAAGCATATCAACACACACAACCTCATGCACATGCTGGAACGTTCCAAATAACAGGTGAAATTGCAAATTGACATAGTTAATAAATGGCGTTGGACAATGTTTATCCATATTAAAAAAAATACATCCAACTGAATAGTCTAAACAAAATGTAATCTACTAGGTTTAAAGATAGAAATGCAAAAGTTAAAAAAAAAGAATTTTAGAGAGACATTTGTTTGTTTATTTATTTATTTAAAGATTTATGCATTTATTTTAGAGAGAAAGAGTGTGAGAGGGAGGAGGGGCAGAGGAAGAGGGGGAGAGAGAACCCTCAGTGAGTCTCTCTGCTGAGTGTGGAGCCTGACACAGGGCCTGATCCCATGATCCTGAGATCATGACCTAAGCTGAGATCAAAAGTTGGGTGCTCAACTGACTGAGCCGCCCAGGTGCCCCAGAGAGAGACTTTTGAGAAGAAAAAATATTTTAGACAAGGTCACCAAGTTGGGGCAGGGGACATAAAGAAATTGCTAGATCATCTTCTACACTAAAATAAACATGGTGCACTAAATGAAAAGATCATCCACAAATGTGAAATGATAGTCTCAAGACATATAACTGAGAAGGTTTAATTAACAACTGTGCCCAAGTTAAAAAAAAAAACATAAAAATGGTCAAAAGATATGAACAAGAAATTGTTGGATTTAAAAAGTTGATGGACTGGGGTGCGTGGGTGGTTCAGCGGGTTCAAGCAGCCTACTCTGGATTTCTTCTCAAGTCATGATCTCAGGGCTGTGGGATCGAGCCCTGCATTGAGCTCCGCACTCAGCAGAGAGTCTGCTTGAGATTCTCTTTCTCCCTCTCCCTCTATCCCTCCCTCCACTTTCTCTGCCTCTCTCTCCAATAAATAAATAGATCTTTAAAAAACCCAACTTAATGGAAGATAAAAGGATATAAAAGTTTGTTATTTGCACAAGTAAATAGAGAAATGGATGCAAAAACATCTCATAAATACCGAGTTGGTCACATCTGCACCAATCTGATGAGTCAAAGTATTGGCAACACTTAGGCTCTCTCACACCCTGACAGCCCTCCTGCGCACAAGGACATTGTCTCTATGAAGCTTGTTGCATCATCGTTTGCAATAAGAATATAGCATAAGTGTCTCTAATATTAGGGAAATAAGTAAATGTGTTTGACGAGCAGTGGAATGATAATCGGTTGTATAAACACATTGCATAATTATACATTTCGTAGTCTTTCAATTAAACAAGATGAAATAATTTGTATAATAATGATTTGTGTAAGTTAAAAAAAAAACAAGTAGAAACAATGCTATTATTTTTCTATTTCTCCATCATCTATCTTTTATCCATAGAAAGATCTATATTGAGATACAGCTATGGTTATGTAAAAAATGTAAATTCATCCAGGAGTGTGATATAAAAGAAGAGCTATTGTTGAGCCAAGAGGAAAGAGGAAGGCTCTTGTTTTAGGGAGTATGAACAGCTGTATTCAAGAAGAGGGAGTCAGAAAGTAACAATGACAAAATATTAACTAACATGCACTTGCCACTAATTTCTCTGCTTTTCAACATGTTTGAGATATTTTGTAGTTTAAAAAATTAATCAAGAGTCGAAAAGGCAGGATGAATGCATATTTTGTTAGTATACAAGATTACTAGCACCTTCTCGTACAGGCAAGGCCACTTTCCTGTACACAATATTCTACATAATTCCTTACCAATTGTAGATGTTTAATAAAAGTTAGCTGCTTTCAGGACAGCATGCATCAGAGAAGAGAGTACTCACAGCTTCTGGAAACTAACTGGCTATGTTACTGCTACAACCCCTTAGCCACACCACTATGGGAGAATTGATACAGCAATTGCAAAGCATCTTGTATTTCTTGAATATCTACGGTTAGCTAATAATGTGCAGCCAGGGTTGAAAACCAATTCTCTAGTTAGAAATTAATTTCTGCCCAACAAGTAAGGATAAGTAAAGCAGCAGGTGCCTCTGAGAGCATCACCAAGTCTTTCCCGGAGTCTAGACCCTTGTTGTATCAGCGTGGTCCCTAGACAAATAGCATCAGCATCACCTTGGAGCTGGTAAGAAATGAAGAATCACAGGCGTCTTGCCAGACATATAAAATCAGAGAATGCATTTTAACAAGATCTCCAAGTGATTTATATATGCATTCAAATTTGGAACATGCTGCTCTTTTATAAAAAAATGTATTAATTGGGATAAATCCAGGTGTTTCTCTGAGGAAACACATAGTAAGCATCTAATCATTAATGCATATCAATTGTTTTGTCCATTTTCGAAAAAGACTAGTATAAAGAAAAGCAACACACCTTTAATAAAAAAGCATTTCCATAAAGGTCACTTGTGTCTGATTTAACTGAACATAGAAAATTTAAATGAGCTTGAATCTTTCAACCTTCTTATTTTATATCCAATTTAAATCAGAAGATGTCAGGTCAGTTATCTGGGGATATATATGTAGTTAGAGAACTCAGAGTTTTCCTGTCAAACATATCAAGGGAAAGTACCCAACTCTTTCAGAAGACAAAGGACCCAAGCATTGGACTCCTTGGATAGATCTGGGTCCACGACCTGACTGGCTCCTGGTTTGGGCACAAAATCTCTTTACGACCTGAGGAAAACCTGTCAAGCATCTCTAAGCCTTAGTTCCTAATCTGGAAAAGGAAAACGCTACTCACATTTTTGGGGTCTGTTGGACAAATGAGGACATGGAAGAGAAGAGTTTGTTCAGTAAATATTAATCCTCTTCCATGATACTACTTTTGAAATCTCAGCATCCTTTAAGAGGTAAGATTTCCTGCCAAAGACAGTCGACTGTGACTATTTTCTCTTTCCTTCAACTTTGCACAAAAAGTCATACTACAGCTTATTTTACACTTTGCTTTTCAGTTCGTTTCCTCTGATCTCTATCAGGAAAGTTTTGTTACGAATTAAAGATCACCAGAAATTTGTCTGCAAAAAAATGCATCTTATTCAGGGAGCATAAAATGTTTCATTCTGAGTTTTGATGAAAAGCTTAGAAAACGGAAACATTTAATCCACATGCCTGGAAATTACTGATTATCAAATTCATGCACTCCCCATTAAATTGAAACTCTGAAATTAAGGAGGTTCACCAGACAAATACAGGAATTACAGCCTCGATCAGCTCACCTGCTGCAGAAGCCATTGGAGCCATAAACGTCTAGGAATGCTTAAATGAAACTTTGATGAATTGCTGGAGTCAGAGCATGAACTAGCATGAACGTGAGGAAATTCTGGCGGCCGATGATTTAGAGGACGGTCCACACTCTCTGGGGATTTATCTCTAGGAATCTTACCCATTTCTCATGGAGAAGAGTCTAGGTGAAAACAAACAAACAAACAGCCCAAATGTCTTCGTGTTTCTAGCATGGGTTGTGGCTATGAAGAAAGAGGGAAGGAGAAGTGGGGTGGGAGGAGAAAGATAATTTTGAAATAAGTCCAGGAGAAAGGGAATTACCCAACAACAGAACACTCTAGCGTTCCTGCTTCAACCAAGCTGTCAGGAAGAAGGTGAGAGACAGTAATGGAATTCATGGCCAGGGCTCAGAGGAGCACTGAAACAGTGACCTTTCATCATAAGATTACAGAACATTTTTCCTACCTTCTACACTTTACCATAAGATCAACTGGTAAACTGCGTTATAGCTAATGCAAAAAGACAAAATAAAATTGATGCAGATTGAGAGTGAAGAAATTAAAACGTCTTATTTTGTACATGAAATGATTTTCCACATAGAAAATACAAAAAAAAAAAAAAAAAAAAAGCAAATGGAAAGCACCTGCAAAGAGTAAGTGATTATGGCAAGGCCATCAGATACAAGGTCAATATACAAATGTCAATTGCTTTCCTATATACCAGCAATGAAAAAAGGAATTTCAAATTAAAAACAAGTGTTCTTTACAATACCACCAAAAAATGAAATATCCAGGTCTAAATCTAATAAAATAGTATGCTATATACGCAGAAATCCTGATGAAAGATAACAAAGAAGATCTAGGGGTGCCTGGGTGGCTCAGTTGTTTAAGCATCTATCTTCTGCTCAGGTCATGATCCCAGGGTCCTGGGATGAAGCCCTGCAGCGGGCTCCTTGCTCAGTGGACAGCCTGCTTCTCCTTCTCCCTCTGCTGCTTCCCCTGCTTCTGCTCTCTGGCTCTCTCTCTTTCTTTCAAATCAATAAATAAAATCTTAAAAGAAAACAAAACAAGACAAAGATTTAAATATATGGAGAGATCTTTCATGTTCCAGGATTGGAAGACTCAATATTACATCAATTCTTCCTTAATTGATGTATAGAGACATTGCCATTCTGAGCAAAATCCTAGCAAGCTATTTTGTGGATGTCAACAAACTGATTCTTATGTTTAAATGGGAAGACAAAAGACCTAAAATTGCCAACACAATATTGAATGAGGGGAACAAAGTAGGAGGACTGACACTATCCAACTTCAAGACTTATTATAAAGTGACAGCAATCAATACAAACTAACATCTGAAAAGCATGTACAAATGTATCAAAGAATACACTAGAGGTGAAGCCCCTGGGGGGCTCAGTCTGTTAAGTGTTTAACTTCAGCTCAGGTTGTGATCCTGGGGTCCCGGGATTGGGATTGAGCTCCATATTGGGCTCCCTGCTCAGTAGGGAGTCTTCTTCTGCCTCCCCCTCTGCCCCTCCCCCTGCTCATGCTCTTGCCCTTGCCCTTTCTCTCTCTCTCAAATGAATAAATTTTAAAAATCTTAAAAAAAGAAAAAAAAAACAGAACACACTAGAGTCCCCATAATAGACTTAAAAATGTAATCAACTGATCTTTGACAAACATGCAAAAGAAATTTAATAAAGGAAGGACAGTTTTTTCATCAAATGATGCTGAAACAATTGGATGGCCATGTGTAAAAATTAAAACAAAACCAAAACAAAAAAACCTAGACACAAATCTTACAGTTTCACAAAATTTAACCCAAAAGGGATCATATATATAGAACACAATACTGCAAAACTTCTAGAAGAAAACACTGGAGAAAATCTGTCTGACCTTGGGTTTGGTGATGAGTATTCAGATACAACCCCAAAGGCACCATCTATGAAAGGAAAAAAAATAAGGTGGACTTCATTATAACTAAAAACATGTGTTCTGTAAAAGACACTCTTAAAAGAATGTAAAGTCAAGTCAGAGGCTAGGAGACTGTACTTTCATACCACATATTTGCTGAAGGACTTGTATTCAAAATATACAAATAAAAACATAAAAAGTAAACTAGGAAATGGGCAATAGGTTCTGAACAGATGCCTAATGAGAGACGATGAAGATTGTTCAATAGAAACAAGAAAGATGCTCAACTTCCTTTGTCTTCAAAGAATTGCACATTAAAACCATGATGAGATACCAGTATATATCTATTAGAAGAGCTAAAAATTAAAAAAAAAAAAAAAACGATAATACCAAATGCTAACGACGTTGTAGAGCAACAGGAACTCTCATTCATTGCCAGCGGGAATATAAATGGTACAGCCACTTTGGAAGACAGTTCGGTAGTTTCTTAGTTAAGCACAGTCTTACCATACAATGCAACACTTGTGTTCCAAAGTAGTTCCCCAATTAATTTCAAAACTTATGTCTGCAAAAAAACTGCACGTATTTACAGCAGCTTTATGCATATTACCCCAAGCAAAACAACCAAGATAGTCTTTGATAGGTAAATGGATAGGCAAGCTGTGGTCCATTCATACAATGGAGTATTATTCAGTGATAAAAAGAAATGAACTATCAAGCAGCAAAAAGACATGGAGGAAAGTTAAGTGGATATTGTTAGTTAAAAAGCCAATAAGAAAAACCTGCATATTGTATGATTCCAATTATAAGACATTCTGGAAAATATAAAATTATTGAGGCAGTAAAATGATCCATTTGGCCTATCTTATCTTCGTGCCAGGCCCTCAGGGTGGGGCAAGGAGATGAATAACTAAAGAACAGGGGATTTCACTGTAATGATGGATACATCGCATTATGCATTTGTCAAACCTTTAGAACTTTAGAGCACAAATCGCGAATTTCAATGCATGCAAATTTATTTTGAATAAAAAATTATTTGGATGCCTTGGAATCTCAGGAAAGAATGCAGACTGTAGCAAAAGTATCCAATTGTATTATAAATACGTGAAACACCCTTGAAGGAAGTAGGAGGAAGGAACTGCTGACTAGTGTTAACTTTTCAAATGAGTAGCAGCTATAAGAGGAAAGGCTGAAGCAGTTGCACAAAAGCCTTGTGGTCTGGTTGATGAAGTTTATCCCATTAGGACATGAGTAAACAATTCCGGTACTGCTATGCATGAACACTGAAACTTAACAATGAAGTAAATAAATGAATAAATGGTGGATGATGAGAGGTTCCGCACCATCAGAGTGGGAATATGCAGATAAGCCAGAGGGGCTGGGGGTCTAGAATTATCTATATGGATCATTGGAGAAGTCAGTATTAACTTATGTTTTGTTGACTATAGATACGGAAATATTTATAGACATGTGTATATGCAGGGGTTAGTCTGTGAACCGAGAATGTCCAAAAAAGATGATATCCTGGTAGCAAAGAGCCCACCAGAGCTTGGGGTCTAATGCCATTTTCCACTAACAAGTTCCAAGATTCTTTGGAAAAATGACTGATTCTAGGATTGGGTCAGAAGAACAAGAAAGATGAGCTTGGAAGCATCATATGGGGCCCGACAGTAAGTGCTTAAAAAAAAAAATCCCATTGATGAGGTTTGTTATTTTTTCCAGATATTTTGCTTATATTGAGCTAGACACAATGCTACAATGCTAGCTTCTTGCACTGATTTTCTCTTTTAAACTCAGCAATCAACAATTTCCAGGTATGCAAATCCGATGGTTTCCCTGAATCATTAAAAATAATTATAGTTCAAATAAGTTCTAGAGCTAGGAATCAGGCACAGATCTGTAGAGCTTCTAAATTCCCTTTTTTTGTAAATAAACCCTGAGGCTCCTATACTAGGAATATTCTACTGAAAACTCTTAAGATATGCCTGTGAGAGTAGCAAAAGGGGCATTTGTGTACTCAAGAAGTGTAATCAACTTTTTAAACATCAAATGAAATTTTACTCTGATTCTGAGTTAAGGTCTATTATTATTCGGGGGACAGATTCCACATTTGTGGCAATTCAAGCCTACCTTTTAGCAAAATTCATCATATAATGAATTATGTCATGGCACTGAAGTAGCAAAACAATAACTGTGAGGTCATCATAAAGAAGGGTCACAGACAATGGAAAAATCTGATTCACTCCGAGAGGCTATTGTCCCCAATTCTATACAGGGTTTCATACTCAAGATAGCAGTGACAACAATTAATAGCAGCCACGGTCTCTGTAACGCATGAGCTGTGTCCATTGATGTTTTCTCATAGAGCATCAAGCAATTTTATTCACACATGGGTACTTGCTCATGCAAATTAATGATAATTACAAAATAAATCATAACAGCATCCAAAAAAACCCTATACTCCTCAAACCATATCTAATACAGGATCAATTGTTAGTTGATGATATTTAAAATATTACAAAACACTTTTTTGTATAAAGATTTACTTCTTTTAAATATTGTAGATTTCTTTATTCCCCAATTTCTTAAAGATAGTGAATACGGAATGTTGAAAATAACCATGAGAGTATCTTCTGAACAATTGGTGTATCAATAGGGACAGCTGTTCTTCTCTGGATTTATGCCACCTATACAATTTTAATTGCCTTTAAAAATAGTTTTAAGCATTGATGCTAGAAGCAAAACCAAACTTGGCGGTGAGAGCGTTATGCAGATTCACTTGAGCGTTTTAGACACTGCTCGTCAACAGCTATCTTACATTTTCCACTTTAAAAATTATCTTCCTGATAATCATGTAAAGAAAACATCTATCAATACTTACGCATTCTACCTTGAAACATGATTTAGCTGCATTTACTTGAATTTCATTTTCAAAAACACGAAATTAAAGATTAATTAGTATGGAACTCTTATTAATTAATCTCAATTCTGAAAAGGAGTTTGGTGGTACTTTTGTTCACACTTTGGGGCAGCGATATAATTATATAGGAGGCTATCAGGGTTTTTTTAATTTTTAATTAAGATTCTAAAATTATTGAGCTTTTCATGCGTGGTGATATGTCATATGATTTTTTTTTCTTTTTTCTGTAGTGCAAAAAATTAAAAAAAAATATTCAAGCACAGGTCTAAATAAGGCTAGGTGCACTTCTCATATGGACCTAATTTTGGTAATTTGAAATTTCTCATTTTCATCACCATCCCTCTTTCAAGTTATTTTCGTGACTGTTTCCTACATGTAATGAATCCACTTCTTCAGCCTGTGGGTTTTTTTACGGGAGCATTTTCTTTTCCATTGACTTGAGTTGTGGTTTTGTGCGAATGTGCTCAGTTGTTAAAAGGGGATTGTCTCTGGCCATCAATCCATAATGCTTGGAATGTTCCCAGATGGCCACACTGATGTTAACTGTTCTGCTATACAATGTAGATTGTTTTCATGTTGGGCTGGGCTGTCACTGGGATCCTTCCAGAGATAAAATAACTTTAAACCATTTGGCCTTTCTTATCTTTTTTTCTCATTATTTTAAATCTCTGCATCACTTACAGGAGTTTCTTATAGTTAAAAAAAAAAAACAAAGAAAGAAAAGAAAAGAAGGAAAAATACACATACAAAAACCTTATAGACTCATATTTCTAAACAAGATTCTCTTTCCAAGAAATGTTATCTTTTTTGCTGTGTACTTTTGTGCTTCTAAAAAAGTCTGAAATTTCATAAGAGTGAAAAAGGACTGTTACGTTTATCCTTGAAACAAATAGTAGGTGAGCTATAATTTTTCTCAAGTGGACCTAAGACTACTAGGCCTAAAAACTAGAGGAGGAACATACATTTAAATTCTTATAAATCTTTATCTGCTATCTGAAAAATAAGCAGAAAAATAAAACCTTTAAAAAGATCTTAAATCCAGGAAGAATGTTTTTTTCAATGGATACCTCAGTGTTCTTTGGGCCTGTATTAAGTTCATTAATCCACTTACACAAACACTTAGATGGCTATTCTTTGCTATAATTTTTCTATTAAATATCCAGGTCAAATTTAAAAAAGTAGAACTTTCGGAGAGAAAGAATCTATGTATTAAATTTGTAAGAAACCTGAACTTATAAAGACAACACAGGTCTCACCAATGTTCTGGCCATACCCGATTTTTAGCCGTTTGGTTCTTTTGTTCATGTCTCTGTTTTATTAAACTGCTAGACTGTAACAATTCTTAAGGAAGATAACTATGCATTATTCACAAATGTAATTCCCACATGATCCAGAACCATTCCTCTGCCATAAGGAAAACAGAGGCATTGAATATTTTTAAAACATAAAATTAGCAAAATGAGTTTTTAAAATCCATTTTGATTCAGCTCTGGAATCAAATGATGAAGAAAAACTACAAATATAGATTTTTCAGTATTTCTATGTAAAATACCAAATCCTCAGAAAAAAATTGTTAGAATAACAGACAGATAATGCACCTGGGTGGCTCAGTCAGTTGAGCACCCGACTCTTGATTTTAGCTCAGGTCTTGATCTCAGGGTTGTGTGTTCAAATCCTGTGTGTTGGGTTCCACACTGATCATGGAGACTACTTAAAATAATAAAAAAAATTAAATTAAATTAAAATAAATTTTAAAAAAAGAATTCCAGACAGAAGAAGATTTAGATAGATACCAGAACAAGATAGTCAAATCGGGGACCAGAATTCAATGCTTCTAACCAAAATGCATCTTAAGAGAATTTGTACCAATTATGTTATGATAGAGGAAATTTTTCTTCTTTCATATTTCTGTAGAACATAAGGCAAAACCAGGTTAATTTGTGAAAGAAATATTTGGAGGAACGAGGGCAATCAAAAACATTAAGCTATCAAGTTTCTTGAAACGAATAGAAAGTAACATCTTATAAATCAAAAACTAATTATAAAAAGAAAATTACAAAATATAACAGTAGATCTACTTGTGATTTATTTGGAATTTCTCTTTTGATTCAGATAAGAGTTTCTTTTGTAGATCGGATTAAGCATCACAAGATTAATGGCACACTGAGACATGTATTTGAACATTTTTCAAGCTAGTTCCTTTGGAGATCTGATCCTAAAGGCTTGCCTGTAAATTGCCTATAACTAATTACAGTTACATAAACACTTAATAAATCCAGACCCAAAGAATCTTCTCTCTTGGTTCCTTGATTGTTTGTTCTCCTTCTTCACAAACTTCTGAGAGTTTTGGGTTCTCCCTTTGTCCAGCAGCCACGACTCTAGTCCCAAATTCATATCCGTAAAATTATATTATGTTCCCTTCTTCATCTATCTTCTAACAACTTTTCACATTGGGCTTGGCTATTGATATCTGCTAGGTGATATTGTATAGTTTTCAAATCAATTGTCTGCTCCAATTCTCAAGAAGATTGCTATTTTGTCTTTTGTTGGTCAATGATTCTATTTTAAGAATGAGAATTCATGAGTCAAGAATTGTTCCTTGGGTACCAAAATAATTCTTGAACTAAAGCTAATCTCAGGATTTCACCAGAAAGTTTCATGTGGAAAAGGAAAAAGATAGAAAATATGTCACCAAATTTTACCACTCCTATTTTTGTAACGTAGCTCTAATTTGAACTACTCAAGCAGGCAGCATTATTTACATGAGAAAGTGTGATATAGGATATATAGATGGAATTTTTTACCTACAATTCCACTGAGATGTAACAAAGAGAAGTTGCAGACCATAGTTGGGAAGTAGAAACATAAAAAAAAAAAAGGATTAAGATGTAATCAGTTAATTTCCATCTAACATAGCAAGCTGCACTAGAAATAATTTACTCATATCAAGTAAATTCAGAGTAACTTACTTATAGTGAGTAAATTATCAGAGTGGTTCATAGTATAACTATAAAAACATACAAGCTGTGAAATGATTTCTACCTAGAGAAGTAAAAATCATATAATATTATCACCATTTTTAAGATAAAAGCCATTGCAAATAGTAATGAATAATTTCATTGATCATTCATCTATTCTGTTATGGGTTCATTTATGTCCCCTCTCCCCACAAAAAGGATATATTGAAATCCTAACTCCCGGTACCTCTGAGTGTGACCTTATTTGGCAATTAGGTCTTTGCAGATGTAATTAATTAACATGAGGACATACAGCAATGGGGTGTGCCCTAAACGAATATTAAGTGGTGCCCTTAAAAGAAGGTGGCCATGTGAAGCCTGGGGTAATGCCATGTGATCCCAGAGGCAGAGATCAGTTGTCCAATTGCAAACTAAGAAACACCAGCAGCCAATAGAAGCTTGGAGGAGACAGGGAAAGATTCCCCTACAGGTTTCAGAGGGAGCATGGCCCTGCCAACAACTTGATATTGGACTTCAAGCCTCCAGAACTATGAGAAAATAGATTTCTGTTGTTCTAAGTCATCCGATTTGTGATACTTTCTTAGTGCAGCTCTAGGAAACGAATACACATTACTACTTGTATTTTAAAGCAAACATTTATTTAGAATTTACTATGTAGGCCGGTGATGGGTAGTAAGGAGGGCACGTATTGCATGGTGCACTGGGTGTTATACACAAGTAATGAATCATGGAACTTTACATCAAAAACTAGGGATGTACTGTATGGTGACTAACATAACATAATAAAAAATTATTATAAAAAAAGAATTTATGGGGCGCCTGGGTAGCACAGTGGTTAAGCGTCTGCCTTTGGCTCAGGGCGTGATCCCGGCGTTATGGGATCAAGCCCCACATCAGGCTCCTCCGCTAGGAGCCTGCTTCTTCCTCTCCCACTCCTCCTGCTTGTGTTCCTTCTCTTGCTGGCTGTCTCTATCTCTGTCGAATAAATAAATAAAATCTTAAAAAAAAAAAAGAATTTACTATGTATCTACCATTTTATTAATCACAGATAATGTAAAGATGATGGTTGCTTGGGATTGGAAAATTATGGGATGAGGATGAAGATTGAACACAAATGGATATGGAGTTTATTTATGGGGGACAAAATGTCCAAAAACTAGACCGTGCTGGTTGCACAGTGATATAAATACACAAAAAAATAGATTCAAAAGCAGGTGATGAATTATACCTTAATAAAGGTATTTTTAAAAAAATGAAACAGACTCTGGTTTCAAGCAAAGCACAGTGAGGTTGAGGACAGACTAAGTAACTAACTACAAGAGTCTGTGGTTAATTGAAGCACAAGGGAAGCTGTGTTGGGCAGTCACACTGGAGTGTTCCCAGGATGAAGGTGAGTAGGTGAGGAGTAGAAAAAGTCAGAAAGGGTTCTCAAAAAAGGTGACAATAGGGCCAAATCACTAAGAATGAAGCATGGCCAAAGAAGAGGTTGGAGAAAGACATACCATCGGGGGAGAGCATCTTAACAGAGAGAGCTTCGTGTCCAAAGACCCTGAAGCAAGAAGAAAGCAAATCAACATAAGCCAATTCCTCCACTTTGAATTTTTACAAGTCTTTTTGAAGTGAAGTAGAAAGCAAAACCTGTTACAGAAATATATATGGTCAAACCTGAGTTGGCATTTCAGGATATTTAATTTGATTTCAGAGCATAAAATGTCTCTTACTATTCACAAATTTTCATATATTCATGTCTCTGAGCATTTAAGAAAGATAAACTCAATGAAAAAAATACTCCTTTAAAAATGTTATTTTAAATCTCTTATCTACCATATTTAGAGTCATATGAAATTTATCAGAATATACTATTTTTCTCAGGGCCCTTATGAAACATACAGCAGGCTGTTTTTCGAAGACATTCTCTAAGCACATTTTGAAAAGATGAGTTAGTGCTTCTTGCTCCGCAGGCTTGAATTGAGCTTGAAAATTATGCCACCTTAAGGCGAAGCTTTTCGGTTGTAAAGAGCCAGTGACGTAGCTCACCGTGAAGTGAATACTCAGATTTCCATCAGTGCTCGGTCTTTATTACGAATCTGCATCTGTATATGTTGTTGGGTGCAGAGCTGTTGGTCTGTGCTTAATTAAAATGGATTACTCTCTTCAGTGAAAAAGTGAGATATGAAAAAATAGCATAAAAATCTAATGTCAAATATATTTTAGTTATTTTTGAAATGTATGAGAGAGATCATAGTACAGAAATAAAGAACATAACGTTTTGGGGTGCCTGGGTGGCACAGCAGTTAAGCGCCTGCCTTCGGCTCAGGGCATGATCCCGGCGTTGTGGGATCGAGCCCCACATCAGGCTCCTCTGCTGGGAGCCTGCTCTTCCTCTCCCACTCCCCCCTGCTTGTGTTCCCTCTCTTGCTGGCTGTCTCTATCTCTGTCGAATGAATAACTAAAATCTTAAAAAAAAAAAAAAAAAGAAAGAAATAACATACGTTTTAGAGTCAGACTAATTTGATTTTGAAATTTTATTCTGCCTGTTTCTAGCTGTGCGTATTTGAACAAGTTTCCTAGTCTTTCTCTGCTTGTCTCTTCATTTATTAAATGGGGATATCAGAATATCTAGCCATAGCATTGTCACGAGAATTTAATAAGATGATGCAAAGTGCTTGCTAAGTAAAGAAAATTTTGTTTGTTTTCTTATTTGCAAAGCAAATAAAAACCTTTCAGATCCAATTTTTATTTATCAATTGTTTTGATTATTGGGAAGCTATATATAAAACAACTAAATGACAGGAAGAGGGTTTTTTTTTTTGGTTCATTTTTTGTTTTGCTTCTAATAAATATATGGTAGCAGAGAGGTAGAGAATATTTCCTGGGATCAAATTGAGGAGTTTGGATATTAGCTTCCGGGTCTATATGGAACACTTGTACTACAGTTTTATTATCTGTAAAATGGTAAATATTTAACTACAGTTGTTGCAAACTATTAACTACAGTTGTTGCCACGTGAAACACGTTTCATGTAGCATGAAAAACATCCTAAATGTAATATGGAAAAGCATGCAGTACTCGTATGTGGTCATAATGTGAACGATTCACAACGCTCTGCACCAGAGTGTCATGGTCTGCAAGGAACCCACACACATGAGCACCAGCAGAGGCATGAGAAATTTGGAAACAGACCTACAGTGGTTCCATATGTAGGCTGTCCTTTCAGACACAAGCTTTAAAACACCCACTCTAGTTAAGTTCGAGAAGAAAAGTATGCAATTTGGAAGTTTAACAAAGTGTGGGAAAATATTTCTAAAAATTCCAGAAAATAAAATTCCATTATTAATTCACATTAAGGAATCCATTGATTCATTTAGCAGTCTAGTAGGCACCACTGAAGAGGACATAATTAATTGGGAGATAAATAAGAACAAACTATTCAGAATGAAGTACTGAGATGAAAAATAGAGAACACATATACAAGGATATGCGACACAGAGGTCACAGTAAGGAGTCCTACTCTCTGGGTGTTAGAGTCCTAGGAAGAGAGGAAAGGGAGGTTGGAGGCAAAGCAATGTTTGAAGAGACAAGAGGAGAATTTTCTGAATGTTATAAAAGACATCAATACAGATTCAAGAAGCCATAGAAATCCTAAGAAAACAATTGAAAAGAGAGAAAGAGAGAAAAGCCACATCTAATCGTATGGTAAAACAGAAACAGAAAAAAAGCTACAGGAAATATGAAATCTGACAGCTAACTATGCTACAATAAAAACGTGGAAGACATAAAGAAAATGGAATTATATATTCCACGTACTAAAATAAACCAATAATTCTATCTCCAAAATTTCCTAGCTCAAACCTACCATGATTAAAATATCACAAACACTGAACAGAGGAAATTCATCACTAGCAGACACATAGCAAAGGAAATGTCACGGGTGTTTTCCAGGCAGGTAGGAAAGAACCCCAGATGGGGAGCTAGAGATGGAGGAAAGAATAAAAAACAATGAAATGGTAAATGTGATAAAATTTAAGCAGATAAATTATTTAAAAATATCATGTAACTTAGGATTTAAAAGTTTTAAGAGGATAATAAGACATTACAAGGGTTAGGAAAGGACATAAGTATCAAAAAGTTTTGGACTCTTTAACTCATCATTGTCATAAAACAACATCCACGAACCTCGGCAAATCACAGGAAGTATGGCATGATGAATAACCACAGAGTGAAATGACCATGTGAAAACCAAGCTAATCAATAACTAGGAAATTATCAGAAACTAACCATATGGTTAACAGAAAACCGTATGTTCTAAAACCTAGAACTATACTCTCTAGTGCTATTTGTATTGATATTAATTAGTAATAATATTAAAATATCACATATAATTTGGTTTTGCTATTTTTGAACTTTATATGCATTGAATAATATGTTTTATTTTATGTCTGACCTATTTTACTCAACACTGTTTTTTGAAAATCATCCATGTTGTTGTAGATATTAATAGCTCATTAATTTCCATTACTGAGAGTATTCTTCATATGAACATGCCACAAATTATCTATTTCAATGTTGATAGGCATTCATATTTTTCCAGTTTTTGTTTATTAGATTTTGCAATTGTGGAGGCAAAGCTTTGAGGGGTCTCACATTGAGTCACTACATTTCAAGGAAACACAAATGTACACAGAAATATGGAAATTATTTCAATGGATATTAATGTAAAAATGTATGTATGTTCTTCCATAGCTCCAACTTCTACCCATGAATTTTACCCCCAAACATGTACAATACTATTAAAATTAATTACAAAAATAATAAGGAAATTATGAAAAACCTTAGTGGAATTTATTTCATCTCAAACATACTGATATCTGTGCTTCATTAGAAAATTCTGAGGACATTTCCAAACTATTAAACCTTTCGATTGTCTGATTTCATCAGATGGGGAGAGGAGTGGTAAGATTAGCCATGTCTGCCTCTGTTGACTCACCTTGTTCATCATCTAAGAGGTGTATCCAGGTGGACAGTGGGAGCTATAGTATACCAGAGGGGTTATGCTGTCTTGAGATAGTAAAGAGAAAATAAGTGTCAACACTTTCACCATGAATCACAAGATAACTTGCTTGGTATCTGTCTCAGCTAAAGTTTCCAAATACTTACTGTAGATCTAACTGTAAAAATTGACAACATAGAGTGAACCAAGACTTACATAAGTGAACCAAACAAAATAATGTCTAAAGAGTTAAATTACAAAATGTATACACCATGTGGGGAGTACTGGAAAACTTAAGGATAGCAGTACAGAATGTAGACAGTTCTAACTACTGTTTTCTCTGTGTCTTGGCTCTTAGCATAATGATACTTTGGTCTATTAACTTTACACACCCATAAACTGTCCTCCACTAATCATGTGGTAAGCCTACTAACTCTACATTTCACCCGTCCTTTCCCACAAACCATAGTTAATAGTGTCATAGATACCGTAATAACTCAAATACTAAAATTGCTTCTATTTTGTTTAAAAAGGAAAATGACATCTTTATCATTTTATATATTTTAGCAAAGTTGCAGTTCATGCTCCTTTTATTTTATTTTATTTTTTTAAAGATTTTATTTATTTATTTGACAGAGAGAGAGACAGCCAGCGAGAGAGGGAACACAAGCAGGAGGAGTGAGAGAGGAAGAAGCAGGCTCGTAGCAGAGGAGCCCGATGTGGGGCTCGATCCCAGAATGCCGGGATCACGCCCTGAGCTGAAGGCAGACACTTAACGACTGCGCCCCCCAGGCGCCCCCATGCTCCTTTTAATCCTAAAATAAAATGGTCAGGTGAGTCTTCCACCCTGGATACTTCATGAGGACAGATGTCATATTTGTGTCTTTCTCACCATGATATATACAGATCCTAGTATATTACCTAGCCATATATTAGACAATCAATATTTGTTGAATGAAAGAACACACGTCTTTCTAGAGTATCCAATCAAATTATAGATGTCGTTAGTCAAGGGTAATTAGTATTGGCTAAGTGTTACACTGCGGTAAGGAGTATTTCAAAATTTCACCGGCTTTGAACAAAAGGGTTTATTTGTTGCTCAATCTTCATGCAGTTTGGCTGAGTGAACCTGCCATAGATCTCTGCTAACAGAGGCTCCACCATCTTATTACGAGTCTCAATGCAAGTTTTCAAGGTTTGCCAGAGCAAGGGAAAAGAGCACGAAAACTAACACAGCAGCTCTGAAATGCTTCCACCTTGAAGTGATGTGTTCTTATAGCACTCAATTATATTAACTTCCAGAGGGTGGGAAAAACTAATCCTCCCAAAAGCTCAGAAGGAAAGAAGAACCAGAAATATTGATGGGCTGCAGTAAGGACGGTCTCACCAAGAGACTACAAATACCGTATGTGCTTGAGAGATATTTTATTTAGAAACAGCCAGTACATAACAAAATACTGTAATTAACTTTAATGGCAATGTCCCTGGGAGATATCACGGGATAGATGGAGTGTTAGTGGTGGGCACAAACACACACACACACACACACACACACACACACACACACACGCCTATACTTCCAACACATTAACAGTTTTATGGAAAAG
The DNA here is from genome assembly GCF_017311325.1 of Ursus maritimus. Classification (NCBI taxonomy): domain Eukaryota; kingdom Metazoa; phylum Chordata; class Mammalia; order Carnivora; family Ursidae; genus Ursus; species Ursus maritimus. Next base: position 72,772,928 of record NW_024423344.1, read on the forward strand.
AGTTCAAAGACCTAGATGAGAATTCTAGTGGTCATCTACTGAGTGTGTTTGGAGATATAATTTAACCCTTTAAAGCCTTACTCCTAACTATGAATTGAAGGATGAATAACTAAGAAGGAGCAAAGTGTCTCTAGTACATGGAATCTGTATTTGAATTCTGACTTTGATACTCAATTCCTGAATGTCTGTCAGTGACTTTCATAAATATCTGAGCCTCAGTTTCCTTACCTTCACGATGAAGATACACTATATACTTGAATGGTTACTGTATCAAATAAGATGCTGTTTCACAAGGTTTCCTGAAACCATAAGTCATCACCGAATACTAAGAATTATGCTTACTTCACACTATTGTGCCCTGATCCTGGACATTCAGCCTCCAGAACTGTGGGAAATAGATTTCTATTGTTTCTGTGTCATTTTTGATACAGCAACCCAAAAAGACTACTAGGCACACTAATATCATCTACTGCCAATAAATTCCCATTATTTTAACTCTCAAAAGCTCTAAGTAATAAATCTCACATAGATGTTATAACAAGGATCTTGTTTATAAACTTTTAGTTCAAAGTATTGTGTATCATGGAAAAGACATTAGCCGCTTTGTCATAGTCATCAAGCACCCAACACAGTACCTGAGACATAAGATAAATGTATGTGTGCATTGGACTCAGAACACATTAAGACCAAACCCCAGTTACTCCATCCAATTACTTAAAACAGGGCAAGCAAATCGTTTAAAGAGAGAAACCCTCAGTTGTCTTGTATTACACTACAAATAATGATAATATTTGATTGACAGAGCTGCTGTGAGAATTGATGAAAGCATGCCCCAAAATAGCAATTCTCCTTCCCACAAAACAAGTGATTAAGTTGTAGTTCACCAAACTTCCCACTGAGAAGCACTAGAACGTGTTGGGGAAATAAAGTGTACAGGAGCTAGCTAGAAGCATTAGAGACCTACCCAAGTTGCTAGGACTCGAGGAGCCAAGACCCAGAGATGAGGGGACCTCGCTGAGGTGCGACTGAGCACGGTGCCCTGTAAGTCATTTGCCAATTCCTATGTGGCCAGAGTAGAGAGGTGTGAAGTCCAGCAGAGAGCGCACCCCAGAGGATGGGCACCCTGGGCACAGATGATACCGCCTTAACCCCCTTGGAATGATTCTTCAAGCAAACAGGCACGTTGGAAGGGGAAGACCAATATACAAAACATGGTCTTTTCTTACATATGGCTAATAATAGCTTAATTTGTTTTAATGGGGGAAAAAGTATAATTAACTAAATTGAGACACAGGAAAACTCTGCCTTCAATAAACATCATCTGCTTCCATAACGTGGCGTTTACTTGACTTATTTTTTCAGACTCTGGTTCTTATCTTTGTGCATACAAGAGCGATGTTCATATTTCAAAAATAGAAACAGTGTGAGAAGAGTCTCTATGTCACCCTCTACATGTGTAAGTAGGATCCAAATATCTCGATTCTCCACACATTATCCGGAATTACTGAGAGGAATTCAGAGATGGGCGTAATTCACTGCACTGAACGAAAAACAGTTTTGATTGTCAGAGCAGAGAAGCTAAGAGAATGTTTTTCAGAAACTTCCCCAGTTCATTGCGATAATAGATACCTGAAGGAAATCACAGAAACAGGTTAATCATCTCAAGAAGGACGCAGTATAAGAGGTTTATTCGTAACAGATGTCTACATTTAGGCTTACAGAGGAGGCTGCCAGGGCAGGAGTCGCTTCCTGACACTTGTGGGAGTCTATTAGAAATGTGCATGGTGAATATAAATGATAATGTAAACAGGAAATACCAGGGAGAAACAAATTTCAAGGTATAGAAATTAGGCAAAACTTCTAAAAAGAATCCTGCTTTTTCTTTTCACATGTCCCCATACTGCTTTTTTGTCAATGTGTCTGGCATGCTTGTGAATACTCAGGGGGTCCAAGGGGCTGCCTATGAATGTGTAGGGCTCCATCTCAGTGACCTATTATTACATGGTCACAGAAATACAGACCGGAAGGCAGGAGCATACAGCAGATTTCTGTAGCCCTGAATTACTGCTTTGGTCTTTTTGCCATTTCTTTGGAAGAAGACTTCCAGAAGTTCCTGGCAAGTCTGAAGGTAGAAAAACAAAAACAAAACAAAAACAAAAACTCATTGAAAGCAACTCTTCATTCCCCGTGGGTGCCATGACTGAGAATACAAATCTCAGTACTGAATCACACTCTTCCCTGCAATTCCAAGACCCAGCAGGCATACAACTCAAGATGACTCTGGATACTTGAAGATTAATCACTATTGATCTGTTAAGAATACCAAGAGTCATCTGACCCCAGGAGGACCGTCAGAATTGCAGTTGGTGACAAATTTGAGGAGACCTTTGTTTTTAGAAACATGAAAATATTCGGGCTATTTAAAAGACTTAATGATAAAAGTAAAACATTTAGCTAGTACATCAGACTTTATAAAAAATTGTGTAAAAAGACAAAAAATAGAAATCAAAACCAGTAAATAATATTAAAAAATTTTAAAAAGGAATGTACTGGGGCACCTGGGTGGCTCAGTCAGTTTAAGCATCTGCCTTGGGCTCAGGTCATGGTCTCAGGGTCCTGGGATCGAACCCAGCATTGGGCTCCAAGCTCAGTGGGGAGTCTGCTTCTCCCTCTCCCTCTGCCCCTCTGCCTGCTTGTGCGTGTGTACATGCTCTCTCTCTCTCTCAAGTGAATACTTTTCTTAAAAAATCTTAAAAAAATGTACTGCTCATCAGAATGATATTGCTGGAATTCAGCTTCTAAGAGTAAAAGAGGAATGGAGTAATGTCATTTAGGTTTATAAGAGGAAACCATTTCTCGACCACGTAAAACCATTCCAAAAAGATAATATTGTCCTCATAAATATGTTATTCAAAAGATTAATAATAACTAATGGTCACTTTGACTCTCAGTTGTCTATTCAAAGTTGGTACAGGTAATTGAAAATCAAATGCTGCTGCTCTATGCTGTTGTATTTCGGGTACGTAGAAATGGCAATTTTCCTCAACGGACACATCCTAATCACAAATGGAGTTGACTTAGGTCTTCCAGACTTGTGGAAGCCAGCTTTGTAAATGTCGTTTCCACTGAACAGTAAAATGCTGTGTGCGCAACAAATTTTGTGGTTTGCTGGATCACATAATACCAGTTCATCACAGGCAGTTACTTTGCATAGTCATTCGGCTACATGTGTCGCAGGGTCAGATGCTCAGTCCTACGATCTGCTTTTGAAATGGAGAATAATCATCAACAAAAAAGAGCCAGTACTGTGATTCTCCTACTAGGGATTTTCAGAGGCTCTCTAGACCTTCCGTTTCTGCCATTGACCCTTGTAGGTCATCAAACCCAAGACGTAGGGCCCTTTCTACTACATTCTGGAACTTCCAGAGAATTTTACTTGATCCAGACCCCATTTAAATGTGTCAGCCTAACAGGTTTTGTTCGATGGGTCAGAGCAACCTACGGAAATGTGCCTCCGTCTTTATGTTAAGCAAGGTACAGAAAATTGTGTCTCAGAATATTCTTAAAATCCCCAGATCATTGGACTTGTTGGAAACTCTCCCGTTTGTCAGGCCCTGGACTTCCTTGGGATTTGTATCTTTCCTCTGTCATATATACTCACTAAGGTTTGCTGCCTTCCACTTACCAGATCCAATTAACACAATGTCATCAATGAATGGATAGGGTGGTGTTCAATGTGTTATTAAGATGATTGCAGTACTTGAAATCTACGTTTCTGCAGAAAACAAGAGAATTGACATTATCCTGATATAAGAAAGGGCAGTGAGACTGCTATCCACGGCTCATGAGGCAAAATGATCTGAGTATCTTTGCTGAAGGGAGTTGAAAAAGAAAGCATGCTGCTACATCAAAAGTTGCATGCCAGATGCCCAGAGACTGTCTTTATTTGTTTCAGTAGAGATAATACACCTATAATCATGGCTGGAATTGATCTCTCCCCCCAGGTATACTTTTAAAAATCCCTAGTCATTCTGCAAGGCCCACTTGGCTTTTTCACCAGACAATCAGGCATATAGAGACCCACTAGGAAACACTCTGAGCCTTTCAAGGCTTCAATGATGCCACCATGTTGTTTTGTGTCCCGATGGATGCAATAATGCTTCTAGTTTGCTACCATGAGAGATGAAGGGTTAGAGAAGACAGTTTCAGGGCTTCCACTCAACCCATCCTAACATAATAGGTCCTCACAGGTCTGGGAACCCATGTGGAAATTCTACATGTGCCTAAGTATATCTGTTCTCACTATATATTCTAGAATTGAAACAATAACCACAGGATGGGCTTGTGGTTCGACTGCACCCCTCAGAGACCGACTTGGGCCAAGACAACGTTTATCACTTGACTTCCAAAATTTCTACTTTGAGCAGTGGATCTTGGTAGAATCTAGATTAGTGTAAACAGAGAGAGTCTAACCTTGTGTCATTCAGGTAAATGGCTAAGAGTTACGTTTAGGGAAAGACTTGTTGGAAGAATCTCAGGTATAGAAGTGGGCTGTGATATGGGTTCTTCCTCAAGTAACCTCACCTCCTATCAATTGAAGAACATCAGGTTTGTGAATTGACTTGGTTCGGAAAGTGAGCAAGACGCAATCAATCCCCACTGATGCAACTCGAGTCAATTTCAATCTAATAGACTCCAAATCATTCAATTATATATGTGAGACAGGACCTAAAAGGGCCACCCATCTATGTCACCCCTAGGGATTTATGATGAATTAGCCACAGTCACAGACACCTGAAGCTTACCCTGGTAATCTGGCACACCTTATCTGATAGTGAGGTGTCACCATCTAGCCTCTACCACTCTGCCATTACCGTTATAAGAATAGGTTTTATGCAGCAAAACTAAACTGAACTAAAAACAAACAATCTCTCCTAATGGGGGGGAGGGAGAGGGAAGCATTAAAAATTGATGATAGAATTAATTATTTTTTAAGTTGTTTTCTCAGATTTTGTGATGTTAGTTTTATTTCACAGCTTTTGAAACATTTCATTTGTCGTGGTTGTTTTTATCATTCTAAATAATCATTATTGCACTTTTTTGCATTTATAATATTGCACTTTTTACTTAAAAGGACTTCAAAATTGTGTGAGCCATTGAACCCACAAAACTTTGCTCAACCCCTGGATCTATTTTGACGGCAACCTCACCCAATGCCACTATGGCCCTTGGAGGAGAGACACTATCTCATTTCTTCAGGAGGCATTGTCCAGCCTTGCCAGGGAAATGGCGAGGGAATGGGAGGAATGTTGAGCATGTTGTATAAAATTAGTCCACTCCAACATGCCTTTCTGTTAGAGCTTTTGATTTCTTTAGCACAGGGGTGAGCAAAGCACCAGAGAGTAAATATTTTGGGTTTTGTGGGCTGTGTTCCAATAACACTTTATTTATGAAAACAAGCTGGCTGGGCCAACCTAGCCCATGGGCTGACCTGTGATATAGAGTGTGCCCAGCAGCTCTGGCAATTAAATCCCATCGATTGAGATGACTTAATTAACTAACTTAGTGATCTATCAATGCCACTCCCTGTTGGTTGAGCTAATATATTAAATCCTGCTACTAGGTGGGTGTATCCACATCACATCTTTTTGTCCTTCTTGGTCATCAAATCCACTCCAAAACTTTCCCCCAGTTTCCTGTTAATTCAAATTGAAGATGTTATGCAACTTGTCTAGTATATAGAGTCGTTTTTCCCTGAGGACACCATCTCTGGTACTTCCTTCTCTGGGCCAGCTGGGATCTGACTTTCACTGTGGGCCTGGGAGCCATTAACATGGTGAGAAGAGATATGCCTGGTCGAGACAAGGACCCCTTAGGGAGATTTAGGGGTTCAAAGCTCTCAGCATCAATTCCATCTGCCCATGTGTCTCCATCCCATGTGCCAGTAGCATCCTTCTTCTCTTAAGAATCCTTTAGGAGGAACACCCTGGAGGGTCACATTCATCAATGCTGTAATCATGTAATAATTGCAGGTGGAGCCTAGAGCTAATTTTCATCCTTCCTTTTGGTGGAGCTACAGAGGATTAAGGCCATCTTTAAGGCTGTCATGGCGGCCCTCTGAATTTCCATTCATGCCCTGAGTTGGGCATATATCCAAGTCTTTCAGTTGGTCCAATTCCCTGAGTAGTCTCTCCATGGCCATCTGAAACAGCTAGCCATGCCTTACTTGTTACACTTATCACTGGAGCTGTAGCGGCTCAGAACACCTTGCCCTCTGCCTGCTCTCATGATGCCACCATATGCCACCATATGCCACAGATCACGATGCCCTATGTCCCCCAGCAAAGAGATGATCAGTGTACTCATCCAGTATGAGAGTAATCCAATATCAGAATTCAACTCTGAAGTCTGTTTCCTGGGGCCATTGTTAGTGACAATTTCCATACCAAAGTCTCAGAAGAAATCAATGTACTCTCAGGAGGGGAATTGAAAAGATCTAATAGAATTTAATGAAATGACTAATTTATCATGGTGTTATTTGGCTTATGTTAGCTAACTGTGGATAGTAAGAGCCCCAGGGTCAGGTGGAAAAGCATTACCATCCCAGGTCTGAAGGAGCAAGAAAAGGGTGCATTTGTAGGACACAAAAACTGGTAGCTGTAGATGTTGGTGGAAGGCTGACCAGTAGCCTTGCTTTGGGCAGAGGAAGGCAGCCACAATGCAGACTAGCAGGGAGAAGCCAGAAGAGTAAAAACCTGGCTTCTCTCTCTTCCTGCCATCTATGATTGCTGCTGTTGTCTATCGGTTGTCACCATCCAGATGACACAGGATGAGAGAGATGGGTTGATTCTATCCATAGAAATTGCTTCCTGGGACAAAGTACCGTCAGAAAAAGAGTGAGGAATAGAACAGGTGGGATAGAATTACAATATCTAGCACAGAGATCTCGTATCTCATATCTCCTTGCCTTTGACTAGTCTCAGTTTCTTCATAGGGAAAATAACTTGTATTATTTGCTTAAATAATTAACCACTTACAAAGTTTGGGGCTCACAGTAAGTATTTACTAATCTATAGCTGCTTAGATTATTACTCGAGTGCCACAAAAATATTCAGAAGAAGAGGATATTCTAGAAGGTATGTTGTTTGATGTTTAAGTACTTTGAATGCATGTGCATCAAGTTTTTCAAATTATCTGCAAAACAGGTATAAGAAAATCTTATAATCTGGATTAAAGAGCAACCATATTTAAGGACAGTTACCAGAACAGATATTCGGTATTGAGGTGTTTTTTTTTTCTTTTTATTACTTGTAACAAGACACAAAAATATTCAGAAGATTTGATTCCAGGTGTAGTACTTTCTGATAACTAAAATGTTTGTTTTGTATACACAATGTATTATTATCTATGGATAATCAATGTTATTTACAACCTGTAGAATTTAAGGTTAAATAATTTCTAAGATACTACATAGCTACCTAGTCCAAGAGGACTTCTGAAAAACTGCCTTTACTTATTAATGTTTGTATCAGATAATAATGGAGGGGGAGGGGATGATCATTTGATTAAGAATTAATATTTATTAGGGATACCAAAGGAATGCTACACTGGCTATCTAAACAGATGTCCAACTGTTGAAGACAAGAATATGGGGAATATTACTTTAGAATCGACTAACAGCTTTTCTATGGAAACTGCAAGTTAGGATATACCAGGCTTGTGGAATCTGCTTTCCTTCCTTTTTCCCTGTGACAGGTATCACGGTCTGTGTGTTAGCAGAGGAGGATATCTGCTCATGTTCCATGTCTTGATTCTGGTCCAGGATGTGTCTTGATGTTCACTATGAAATTTTAGACACGGATTTTCCTAAAGAGAGTGGAAAACCATTGTAAGAAGGGGAGAGCTTTACTCAGTTATCAACCCTGCTATTTAGAAGGGCTTCACAAGATTGATTTTTGGTTATCAGAAGGCTGTTTTTAGCTTCAGAAGATTAATCCAGTGGGAAAGAAATTTTATCAGTGATTGGAGTTGTTTTACGAAACCCAAAGGGACACATACGGCCTGAACAACACCTTCACCAGAGGTGGGAGAACTTAAGGTCAACACACAACTGTTTTCTTGCTACTCCCTTACACCAGGCAGAATGACTTACAGAAGGGGAAGTCTCAAAAGCAGAACTGTAGGACATCTGGTTACCTTGTCCAGATGGCGAAACTCATAACCAGCCCTGTTACAATTGTTACTTGGGGTCTTGATCTATAAAGGTTCAGGTTTTTCAGTTCTATAATTTTCTTTGCAATCTGGGCATTCAATGATTTAATGCCGGATAAGCGTGCTTGGAGAAGTGCTCTCACAGCCCTGAGACATCTCATAGTGCCCTCATATCCTTAGACCAGAAAAGGGCACATCATTTCCTCTACTGATAGGACACCTGGGGTGACATGAAAAAGGATCGTCTTCTCAACCCAGTTTTGAACGTGCTGGTTTGTTTTCTCTCTGTCCATGCAGATCTAAACTGAAATGCCATGGGTAAGTCATGGATGGAGAGGACTGAGGGTCACATCTAAGCCAAAGCTGCAAGCCACAAGAGCCTGTCAGAGGAAACAGGAAGTCAGCACCTCAGGGAGAAAATGACAGTGATTCAGGAGATGGGACAAGGTGATTACAGGAGACATGAACGCGCTGCAGGTCAAGACACAAAGATGGGAGCAGTGGTTGGTTTTGAAACGGCCTCACCTCCTAACAGATTGTCTTCTCTCATGGTAGGCCCTTGCAATCATTTGTCAGGGGCTCTTTCTGGGTTTGTTTCGTCTTGTTTTAATGAACACAGCTTGGAGGAATCCAAAGTCCTCTGCAGCCTTGTTTCTAGCTGTGCCAGAGCTAGCTGGACCCTGTAGTTTGCATTCTTAAAGGGTTGATAGATGGTATGGGGTGGGCAGGTAGGGAGAAAGAAGCAAAGAGAAGAGGAAACAAGAGAAAGGATAATGAGCATGGGCCTCGTGAGAGCAAGGAGGAGCACAATGTTTTCCTCATAGCATGACTGAGATGAAACAAAAGCTGACCATGATTTGACTAATTGTAGAAGCTGTTTAATTGGAATACACCACTTCATTATACTAGTCTATGTAACTTGTCTATACTTGCAAGATTTCATAATATAAACTTTTTTTAATAGTTGAAGCTATTGATAGAAATGGAGCAGTGTGTGTGTGTGTGTGTTTACACGCATGTGTACGTGTGTGCACAACTTTCACACACGTGTTCTGTGTTTGGGAGAGGGAAACTGAGAGTATAGGCAAAGAGAAAGAAAAAGTAAAAAATCAGAAGTGTTATATTTATGTAACCATAGCCTTTTGGGCAGGAGCTTATATTCCACGCTCAGGAAAACTGAGATACTCCTAGAAAAGAATATTGGTCCAATTTGAAGAGCTCTTATGAACGCTCCGAGCGATGTGGTGGCAGAAACAAGTTAGACATTTATCCAAGTGTCCAGGTGAGAAAGCAACATCTACACTATGAAGTAGGTCAAGGGGATGTAGATGAGGTCACAGACATGAGGAACACAACAAAGATATAGGTAATACAGCTAAGAAATGAAACGCAGAAGGAAAGGGGGGAAGAAGAGAACAAAGAAATTTTCAGAATGTTTGAAACCAGTGATGGGGGCAATTTTGAACCACGACTGATAGAGAGCCTAGGAAAGACCCTACTGGAATGTAGGCACAGGAGACACAAGGAAAGGGAACATTCTCTTCAATGTCACCACTCCCAGCTGATAGCACGTTCCTTTCAAGGGTTCCTTCTAATTACCGCCCACACTCATCGCTTCCTTTTCATCGCTACTGCCGGTTAACTACTAAGAACTCAGTGTTCACACTATTCCCTGTCCAAAATTCCTAAACCTGTCCTTTGAATAAATCTATCTGTCCCTTATTCAAAATTCTCTATTTCCCCACTGACTAGAGAATAAAGTAAAAAAGGTTTAATGCTATATCTTTATTCTCTAACTCCTACCTTCTTTTCCAGAGCTATTTCCTATTAAACTCAACATGACATTCAATTGAAGTCAAACTAGTCTCCTAACTGAAGCGTGACTTCATTCATGATCCTCTCAATATCCTCTTTTTTTGCCTTAAAAGCGTTCTCCATTCTTCAAGGCATGGCTCTGTTCCCACTCTCTCTGTGATGGTTTCTCTGAAAACTAGACCACAATCAGTCCCTTCCTCCTCTAAACAACTCCAGCATCACACTGAGATGATGGCATATCTTTGTTGGATGCATAGCATATTCGCTTAGTGCACAGGTCACGCGAACAGATGGAGCTCCATTTGCCTCTCCTTGCTTAGTGACCTCGGGAAATATCTTAATTTCTCTGAGTCTCCGTTTCTATATGCTCAGTGGCTTCCCATCTCAGCCCTCATTAAAGATCAGCTTCGATTCTACAAGACTGTGCGTGATTTAACTTCTCTCCAAATCTCCGATTTCTTCCCTTTCCAGCCCCTCCCTCAGTCAACTGGTTACAGCCACAGTGGTCTCTTTGCTGTTTCTTGACCACACTGAACCTAAACCAAGTCCAGGCAGCCTTTTGCCAGCCTGCTGGCTCTCCCCGCAGAGGGTCACCGGACCAATTCCCCACTTCCATCAGTCTCTCGTTAATTGTCTCCTTATCAAGGAGGCTTTCCCTCACCATCCTAGTTAATGTATCCCTACCACCCCAGCCTGTATGTTCCCTGTTCCCTTCCCTGACTTCACTTCTTTGTCCCATAACATGAATACCACTTTCCATATTGTATGTGTGTGTATGATTGCCTGGTTTCCTTCCCTGGAAGGTGAGCTCTGGGGGGGAAGCTGCTTTGCTTTGCTCATTGATCTATATCCACAGATAGATCATGGAGGGCGCTGGCTCATACTATGATCCGTATAAATATTTTTTAATGTTTTTTATTATATTATGTTAGTCACCATACAGTACATCCCTGGTTTCTGATGTAAAGTTCGATGATTCATTAGTTGCATATAACACCCAGTGCACCATACTATACATGCCCTCCTTACTACCCATCACCAGTCTATTCCATTCCCCTACCCCCTCCCCTCTAAAGCCCTCAGTTTGTTTCTCATCGTTTTTTTTAAAATAAGTGCTGAACTCCCAGGTGTGTGGAAATAGAGTAGAATAATCTATTCATAGTTCTCAATAATCTGAAAATTTTATGAACATTATTATTTAGTTGAGGCACTTTATTTGCAAAAATACTATAAATCTAGTATATATGGATTAGGTGTCAATTATTTCCTCCCTTTCCAGTGCTTTGAACATTGATGTCAGCTTTTAACGTCTGCTATTTTATTTTATTTTATTTTATTTTAAAGATTTTATTTATTTATTTGACAGAGATAGGAACAGCCAGCGAGAGAGGGAACACAAGCAGGGGGAGTGGGAGAGGAAGAAGCAGGCTCATAGAGGAGGAGCCTGATGTGAGGCTCGAACCCATAACGCCGGGATCACGCCCTGAGCTGAAGGCAGACGCTTAACCGCTGTGCCACCCAGGCGCCCCTAACGTCTGCTATTTTAGAAGGGAAAGAAATGCAATCTACTTCTCAGCTTTGAATGGATTGGATAAAGGAGAAGAAGAGCATGTAATTTTTATTATTTTCATGACTTGATTCACCTTCCCTTTTTTAAGAATGGGATCACTCCATAAAATTCTCTAACTTTTCTTTCCTATTTTGGTTTTTGGAAAGACTTAGAAGTAGAAGGCTATTTGCTGGTCCCCGGGGAGTAGTGGTACTATTAAAGGGTGAACAATAAGAGGAGTTTATGTGAAAGAGGAGGAGGGAATTTGGACTGTCAGACTTGTCATGCATCAAGTTCTGGCCTTTGTCTATATGAGGGTACTTATTCAAAATGGAAACAAATGAACTCAATTTTTTAAAAAAGATTTATTTAAGAGAGAGAATGAGTGGGGAAAGGGGCACAGGGAGAAGGAAAGAGAATCTCAAGGAGACTCCGCACTGAACATAGAGCCAGACATAGAGCTCAATCCCATGACCCTGAGATCATGACCTGAGCCAAAATCAAGAGTCAGATGTTTAACCAACTGAGCCACCCAGGTGCCCCATGAACTCAATTTTTGAACATCAAATGCATCCTAGTAAACATGAGTTATGCATTCTCGACTCCAGCAAAACAGTTGACCTGTTCTCTAACTGCAATTATTCTCTCATTGTTTTGAAGACTGAAGCTTGCAAACATCGTACTGGAAAGCTCGTTTGGGGAAATATTTTCTGTAATTTAATCTACTGTTCTCCGTAATACAATTTCAAAGCTAGGCCATTTGTTTAGCAGGATGGTCCCTGTCTAATTCTGTGAGTAACTGTATTTAACTGGTTTTTTTAGGTGAAAGGAGGAAGGAGAGGAACTTTAAGATATCAGGGAGGGAGAAAAACCATGAGAGACTCTTAACTATAGGAAACAAACTGAGGGTTGCTGGAGGGGAGGTGGGTGGGGGGATGGGGTAACTGGGTGATGGGCATTAAGGAGGGCACGTGATGTGATGAGCACTGGGTGTTATACACAACCGATGAATTATTGAACCAGCATCTGAAACTAATGATATATGTTGGCTAATTGAATTTAAATTAAAAAAAAAAGAAATGATGGCAACTCCAGTTAGTGACTGGCCGAGGTGAGCAGTCGCGAAGCTCTATAAAGTGGGTGTGTTGGGAACATTTGCATAGGGGGATATCCACAGGCCGCCACGATCACATGTCGTCTCCATCTTCCACATTCTAGCAATATAATTTCTAATGCTTCTTATTCTGCTATTTTACTCAGCTACGAATTACTGTCAAGATTGTTTCTCACATCATAATCCTTTGATAACCTATTTTTTGGCATTTCATTTTGTGTTTTTTTTTAATCCCTAAATCTTTCTGGCCTGTAGATCTAATATAAGTGAAAAATAGTAAAATGTAAAAGAAAACATAAAATTTGCTGGCTTTCAGGGCTGTGAGAAAGCAAATGATTAATTAAATGCCGATCTTACCACAATGAAAATGCTAACCACCCTTGCTTTAAAAATGTATGTACTAAAAAGAAAGGATGTACTGAAAATTAAAATACATTACCTTTACACATTTTTTATTAAAAGTTTTTTTTAAACAAATGTCCTCTACACATCCTTACTTCCCTCCATTTATCTCTTGCATTATCTAAAGAGGAATCTCTACTAAAATATTTGTGTGGTTTGTCCCAAAATGTTATGCAAGGTCGGTTTTTACTCTGAAAATTATGAGGGATATGCAAGAACACTTTGGCTATAGAATAGAAAAAACTATTCGCATTAATGTCAGCATGAGGAAGTTATTTGAATTCTGATTTGGGTGATAAGTCTTGAAATGCCTCAGAGCTGTCATACATCAATGCTTGTGGTGTATGTCTGTTTATCACAATATACTTTGGGCCAAACTATCTCATTGTACTTAAAGACCCAAAATTCCTTCATTAAAAAAAAAAAAATCGAAAAACAAAAAAAAACATAAGCGCATGTTGGTGGCTCAGTCAGTTAAGAGTCTGCCTTCAGCTCAGGTCATGATCTCAGGGTCCTGGGATCAAGTCCAGCCTCAGGCTCCCCGCTCAGTGGGGAGTCTGCCTCTCCCTCTCTCTCCTCTGTGCTCTCTCCTTCTGTCTCTCCTTCTCTCTCTCTCTCTCTCTCAAATAAATAAATAAAATCTTTAAAAAAACAGAAATATAATTCATTTTAAATGCTTTGTTTTGTTGTCGTTGTTACTTATTAGCTGTGAGACTATGAGCAATTTAGTTGAACTCTATGACTCTGTTTCCCTATTTCGAAGAGTTACTATGGTTAATGATGCCGTGTAAGGCATGGTTGGCCATGCCCAGGTCAGGGGTGGTTATTCATGGTCATCGGTTATGTCATGACTGATCAGCAGCCCACACTGAATTGTCATCTGGAACTTACTTTCAGGGAAGGAATTCTAGACACTAGATAAATTATATACCAAATTTCCTCTACATGCAGGATGTACAAGTAAATTCTGCATTCCCAAAGGCCTTTTTACACAAAGTTTACTCAGATTTCACTAACAGAAAGCCCTTCCTGGGACATCAGTCATCAGGATGACATCGGACTAAAATAACCAAAGTCATATTTACACATATGACGTAACAACTACTGCCAAATTTGAAGTAATTTGAAATAAGTGTAAATGATGAATACAATAATACAGGTTAAACAATGCAACAATATTACTTAAAATCATCACTTGCATTTATTGTTAAATAAAATAAAAATAATTCTTTTAAAGATTTTATGTATTTATTTGTCAGAGAAAGAGGGAGAGCAGAAGCAGGGGGAGCTGCAGGCAGAGGGAGAGGCAGACTTCCTGTTGAGCAGGGAGCCTGATGCAGGACTCAATCCCAGAGCCCTGGGATCATGACCTCATGATGGCAGATGCTTCACCGACTGAGCCACCCAGGCGCCCTAAAATAAAACTTTTTTAAAAAGATCATCGTTTTGTTTGGTGTGCAAGTTTTTTAGCATCTCTCCTTAACCTCTCAGATATCATTTTTTGATGAAGAAAAGGCTACTATGTGTAAATAAGAAGCATACTGCTCTCTTTGCTTTATAATTTCAAATTTTTAATTGTTCAGAGAAGTAAAAATATAAAAGTAAAAATGTAAAATCCATCTGTACCAATGTGATTCAGGAAATGGCATTTGACAGAGGCCTTAAAAAACACAATGTGCTTTGTCCTTAGAAATAATTTACTGACATCATACATTTGGAGCATAAAATTAACAACAATTGTTACAATATAAATAATGCAATCACGCATTACTCATTTAACCACATAAATGGGAAACTAATTTTATTTGTTATGTTGATAGAAAATGTCACAGAATAATTTCTGTTCATCACCTCAAAGATTTTTCTTTTTTTTTCCCCCCTAATTTGGGTTTAGCATCCAGTGACATGGAGATAATTTCCCATCTGTAATTTTTTGCCCCATTTAGGCTATTAAACATTATAGCCTTGTATTTAGGATGGCTTCATTAAATATGTGTGTTCTCAGCAATCTGAGTCCTCATATCCGTCCATAGCATCGTGTGCTACCAGACGTTCTGTTCTCTCTCATGGGTCTGTAACAGTAATGCCACCAAGAGAAGGCTGGGAAAGAGCAGGGAAGCCTAAGAATAGCACACCAGCTTCGAGGCAAGGAGAGCCCAATAATTTCTATGTGGAAGAGCTTCTGATAGTCTGGAATGTGACACCAAATTACACAAGCGAGCGGAATATTGAAATTTATCTTCATGTGAACAAGAACAAAAACAGAAGCAAAGTGCAGCAGAGAAGACTCTTAGGTCACTGCAATGTCACAGCCAACGAAGCTCATGCTTGTGTCCCACTGTCAAGCACCGTTAGATCTCGAGGAGGAATGTTCCTCTGTGATCATATTATTCCTGAAGGGTCATAGGACGAGGTACTTGCGGATGATAACAGATAAGCATAGACATAATACATATATATTTTTATAGATAAATAATGTGTATATATATTCATATTTTTATAAATGTTTTCTTCTGGCGAATCAATACCACGTGGATTGGCCAAAAAGAATGATCTCCATTGTCCTGAATATATTTTCCGCACTTTTGATGAATCCATGTCGACAAGGATAATTATGTGCCCACATTGTTTTTGGGACCCAAATGTACTCGTCAGAAAAAAAACAAGTACAAGTTTCAGGGGGTCTTGTTGACTTCTTTCTCCTATCTTTGTACTTGAATCATTGAACTTGTCCAATGTGTCACGAGCTGCCAGCAGCTTCTTAACATGTCAAGACTGATTTTGACAACGTGCCTGCCTCATCCCTCTGTTACATGTTTAGTACACCACGAGGGCCACATCACCAACAATATAAGTAAGTGCATTTCCCGAGGACCAGAGCTATTACCCACAATGCTGAGCAGTAGCTGACTGTGGTCAGCAGCAACCAGTTAGAATTATCTAAAAGTAATTTTTTTCTTTATTAAAAAATAAGCTTTATTCAATAAACAGGCTAGAGGTTCTTGGTTTGTTTTGTCTTGTTTCATTTTGTTTTTTAAGAAAGTCTAATTGATTTGTTGAAATGTACCTGTTAGGTCAATTCTCTGAATTTACCACCCACGTGACAGAAAGTCTGATTATTTCAGTCATTTTATTACAAGACTTCTAACTTTTTAATCAAGGAATATTGTAAAAGGAAACCAAATTCGAATATTAGTTCTTCCATCAGTAGCACATGTGACTTTACAACAACCTGTTATTTTTCAGGACCTTAGATTCTCATGTGTAAAATGAGTGTATTGGTTTTCAACTTATTCTCATTGTGAAACTGCATAATGAAGTTACTAAGAAGGTTGGTGTGGACCCTCAAAACATTCCAAATTGTTTTTCACAAAGAAAGGGTGGAGAAACTCTCCACGCTGCTCACTTAGTCTACCCACAGGCCCTTCTCTTGGGTGATGAGAACTGGACTATATGGACGTCACAGCTGTTGCTAACTGTCCAATTTTGATTCCCAAATGCTTGCAAATAGCCCCAGGCCTTTGCTACAACGTGGAGCTAATTCTGACAATGATTTTCTACATGTAGACACAGTTTAGAAACTTTGATTATTCCTGAAGCAAAGATCGAGTGAGCCTCAAATATCTGAAATACATAGGATAATTTCTTTTCAAAAGGAGCCCAAGTTTTGAACCTGGGTGGCTCAGTCGGCTGAGCACCCAACTCTTGTTTTCTATTCTGGTGGTGATCTTGGGGTCCTGGGATTCAGCCCTGCCTCAGGCTCCATACTTAGCGTGGAGTCAGCTTGAGATTCTCTCTCTCCCTCTGCCCCTCCCCCCACTCATACTCTCTAAATAAATAAATTTAAAAAATATTTTTTAAAAAAGGAGCCCGAGTTTTACCAAAAATTTTAAGCAATTTACAAATAATTTACTAAAATTCTGTATTTGAGGCAATGGGTTATGTAATTATATGAGTAATTTGAATTGAGTCAACCTAGGCAAATATCATCTTAAATTTTTTTTGGTTACTTTAAGGATTTTTAATTATTACTTTACATATTTTTAAACATTTAGCTATATTGCAAAGAGAGGATCAAATTAATTAAGATAGCGTAAACCTGTTATTAGCCAAAACATGATAAATAATATCAAAATATATATTTACAATGAGATTCTAATAATAAAGTGATGTTTATCTTGTTATCATAAACAAAGTTCTTTCTGACACATACTCCTGATTCTATTTCTTTACCAGAATGCACGAAGTATAATTTGAAAATTAGTTTGACTTTCAGTTATTATGGGTGCTACTTTAACTCATTAAGTGTGTTTTTTTTAATTAAAAGAAACATAAAATACTCAAGAACAGATTAAGTGATTTGCATCAGGTATTCAAAATCAGTTAGTGTCACCACCAAGGGAAGAGGGCTTTTTTTTCCTTCCAAGTAAGCCATGCACTGCTCTGTGCATTACTTATTTTCTATTAAATATGTCTGATTAAAAGCATATGATAATAGGACTGCCTTTAAAAGCATGCTGGGTTTGTTGCCATCATCTTCAAACTTCAATCATCTCTCACTGCCTCTCAAAAAGTGGCACAATTCTTAAAATCATAATGGGAGGACCAGAATATATTTATTCAAATAATCAGGAGACATCAACCATATTCTGATGTTTGGGATTTTGGGGGGGTGGGTGTGGGAAACAAGAACCCACAATCACAAAGTTTGAAAGGTAGACACAATGCCATCTAGTAAAGTGAGCGGATAATAGCACAAAGCTATTTCTTTATATCTGTTATGTTGGCCTTTCCTCCCACCCGAAAGCTTAATGTCATCTGTAAGCAAGGAGATTTCACTCTGTGCCCTTTTTCTGGATCTTTTATATAAAAAAACCTCTAAACAGTACCAGCTTTGGCAATGGTCACTGGAACACCACAGTGCGGTTCACGCCAGATGAGTCTTCAGTCGTCCCTCCGTGTAATTTAAATTCATGACCTCACTCTATGAAAAACTGGCACTCCATTAAGAGAGACCAAGATTTCTTTTGTTTATCCGAGGAATTGGGCTTATTGCTGAGAAGACATATGCTCTCATTGAGAATGTTCTTGCTCTTTTTATTCATAGTTGAAGAGCAAGCAACTTGCTAAGAGATTTAAAAATAAAGCGAAACAAACACAGAGACAATTAAGCTCTCCCAATAGAATTAAGTTGACAAACATTTCACTCAGGAAGACTGACTCTTCAAAACAGGCCTTGTCCCTAGGTGAGAGTAGAAAGCTGACTTTGATTTCGGGATTTAATTTCCTTCGTTCTGGTCCACTCTTGTCATTTTCGGTTCTTCGAATAATTACAAGGGTGGTGGGTATGTTATGCTCCCCCTCTCAGCTGCCACTCTGCCCTCTTCAAGCCAGGGGTGGGTCCACACAGAGGGTTTCATACTGCGGACTCAAGTTAGCTACCCACCCAGAATCTTAAAACCATATCATGTTGAATTAGAATTTCTGTAAATTCTGCTGATGGGCTCCTCCCTGAAGGAACCAGTCCAAAGAAGCTGATTTTTTACAGATCCTCTAGATGGTAATGCTTTTGTTATTGTTCCCATTAATGTGTTAATTCCATAACATTCGCTCCACACTCCCTACACCCAGTCACCGAGCTCATGATATGTTCTGCCCTGTGACATACTTTGGCCTGTCCCTTGAGCTCCTGACACCCCCTTCCTATCTGTGCCGTTTTCTATGACACCCCATCTATGTTTATCCCTGGCTGCTCTACCTATCTTGCTCTTGGCAAGTAGTGAGTTCATTCCCAACCTCCGGCAGTCTGCTCCATGTCCTTGCTGTGACCTTGGATAAATGGATGCAGTACCCCCGCTTCACATCCCCAGCTCTTCTTTGAACTTGGCATCCATCAGGGCTGGAGCCATCCCATGTATACCCCTTCCCTAGGCTTGTCAGAGTGCCCAGAGCTCCAGTCTTTGCTCAGAAAGTAATGCCCTATGAAGCCTATCATCCAAATACTGATCATTTCAATGTGCTTGCTGGACTGCATTTAGAAAAATACACATTATGTTTTAATTCAGTCATTGACGAGCATGTATTCAGAGCTATTTGCAAGACACTAGTGATGCTATATATTGCAAATAGGCATATTTTATAGAAGAGAAAGAATTCTGTTTGCAATGTTCCTCATATAACTTTATAATGATGTATGATTGGTCATGAGGAATGCTTATCAAATATAAACATTTTAAATGTTTTAAAGCCTGATAGTTTCAGTAGAATGTAGAGAATAAGGTTTTGTCATCATCCGTTATCTGACCTTTATGTGAACAAATCCAGTAGGTGGATGAATATTACATGTTTTCTTTTTAGTCTGCTTCTCACTGGTAGAAAGGGAACAGCACTTGGAAGAGATTCCATCTCTCCACCTGGAGTCAGTCACTCTTATTTAGAGAGACTAAGGAGGCATGGAGAAAGATTGATTTCAGCCAGTTGTATGATAAGCCAAAGGCTATGCCAAAGAGAGTAATGGTATCATGCAAGTAAGTAGCTTTGGCGTATACCAATGTTCTGTAATACAGGTTAGCTCATTTTCCCTCAAAATAATTCTGTTATGTATGCAGGAAAATTTTCTCTCCTCATTTCAAAATCTGGAAAACAAAGAATCGGTTATCTTTATTTTTTTAAAAGATTTCATTTATTTATTTGAGAAAGAGAGCATAAACAGGGGGAGGAACAGAAGGAGAGGGAGATGCAGACTCCCTCCTGAGCAGGGAACCCGATGTGGGCCAATTCCAGGACCCTGAGACCATGACCTGAGCCTAAGGCCGACGCTTAACCAACTGAGCCACCCAGGTGCCTCAATTCCTCTTAATTCAAGAAGCATTGTTGGGATGTAAATTTTGTGCCTCTCGTGTCAAGACAGCCAAATCTAGTGGGTGGTAATAATGATGAGAGAAAAAGTGAGAGAAAAAGTTCGACAGGACATGGAGACTGCTATCAAAAGCCCGTCTGAGAAGGTTTCAGTTTATTTAGTGAAAAAATCTAAATCATTGATGATTTTGAACACAGGAATGTTATAATGAGAGATTTGTATTATCTCTGTTTTACAGGTGAGAACAATGAGGTTTAAGATGATGTCATATAGCCATAAGGTCACACTGACAGAAACCAGCAGAGCCACAATTCACACCTGGGTCTATTTGAGAGGTCCTCTCCTTGGCCAAAGCTGAAGATAAAAGAAACATAAAAGCCAAGGGTTGGAGGTGGGGGATAGATGGGAGTTATATTTTAAGGATACAGATGAATAGATTTAGTCATTGTTGACATACAGGCTGTTGAAGAAAGGGACGAGGAAATTAAAAGATAATTTCATATTTTGAAACCAGGAAAATGCCTTGTTATATACAATGGGTGGTAGGTTATCATTGCAGAAACAAAAAATCTGGAATGACAACCCATCTTGTACAGTGTTCTTCTAAATTATTAAAAAGAATGACTCAAGGCATCATGTTGACTAAACATGTTTACTGCATTAAAAGTGACTAACATTTATTTATGGCCTCACTTTTTAATTTACAAATTCCTTCATATGAACATTATATTTGATTTCTCACGACTTCATGAAATAGGCTCTAGTGGTACAGAGGAAGAAATTAAGGCTTAGGGAAGATGCTTCACTTGCTTAATGTTACGCAGTGAATGCAGGATCAAGTTGGGGCATGCATTTATGTTTTCTGATTTCAAATCCAGGATACGAGCAGGTTCTTAGGATATGATAAATAGTCATAAGCACTTTTAACTTCCTTGAATCAAATGGAATACACAGAAATCCCAAACTAAATAGAACTACTTATCAATCTATTGAAGTGCCCCAAGGGAGATTTAGATAAGCTTTGGGCATGATTTCTACTCCACCAAAGATATGAATACCTGACTGAAGCCGAGGTGAAACAGCTTTGGGCATGATTTCTACTCCACCAAAGATATGAATACCTGACTGAAGCCGAGGTGAAACAGCCTTATCTCCAACACATGAATAATGCTGATAACCCCCTGCCCTGGCAAGATTACCTGTGGCCCTTTTACAGGCTGTGGAGGTGGTCTAATGACCTTAGAGATACCACATCAAATTCTATGTTACCTAAAAGAGCAAATTTCATTACAGTCTTCAAATCATATCCTCTTCATTTTAAAAAATTCTCTGATCCTGAATACAGTAGACAGTCTTACTCCAAATTGGGCATGGGGCTCTTTCCGATGGTTCTCCATTTACTGTGGAATCAGAAGTTTTCCCTGAGCCTGTAACTCCCTACTCCCATGTCCTACCTTGTGCTTTTTCTTTTTAATTTTGAGAATCCATAAAACCAGTAAAGACTTTTCCCACAGCACACACGTGACAATCAGTCTTTATCACACAGAGAAATGTAAGGAGGTGTGTGCACACCCTTGTCACATCATTAGGCTGCTGACCACTGCTCTGAGAGTTTCCTCGAGAATCTCCGTAATTTGGTGCTCTGGGCCTAATGGCTGACAAATTAAAATTACTTCTGAAAAGAACAATAACAATAGCAAAAATTTACTTAGCAGTTATTATGCTTAATAATTAGCAGTTATTGGGGCACCCGGGTGGCTCAGTTAGTTGAGCATCAGACTCTTGGTTTTGGCTCGGGTCATGATCTCAGGGTCGTGAGATCAAGTCCTGCATTGGGCTCCATGCTCAGTGTGGAGTCTGCTTGAGAGACCTCCCTCTCCCTACCCCTTTACTTCTCCCCCTGCTTGCTCTCTCTCTCTCTCTCTCAAATAAATAAATAAATAAAATCTTTAATAATAATTAGTTATTATATATTATGTGCTTATTTTTACTTGCAATAAAAAGGAGAAAACAAGTGATATTTTGACAATGAAACTGACCAATCTCAGTGGAAAAATAAATCTTTGCAAGTCGTTCCATGCTTCACAGAGACAAGTGGGGTAGAAGGAGAGAAAGGGGGAAACTCCAAAGTCTTTATCGGTTCTTCCCGTTGCTAATAGTTGGAAGAGGTAATCATTTAGGGCAGCAAATGAATGAGGCTTCGGATACAGTGGCAATTGTTATATATCGAGCCAAAGGGGAGACAGCTAGGAAGAGGAGTATAGGTCGTCTCAAAGGACAAAGACAGTGAATAAAAACAGTTCATATAACTTCTTGGCCAGCTCCACTTGTAGGAAATTATTTGCTCCATTTAAGATGGCTGCTATGGATTATCTTCTTGGGGAAAATCAATGGTATGTACTAGATAATGAGTTATGGGACAGGAAAGTTGACGTAGGATCACATGGATTTGGAGCCCTGGGCATATGGGAAAAATTCAAGTTGCTTGCTCCTTGCCAGAATTCCAGCTGATTTCTAAGGCAGAGAGGAGGAAATGAGTTGGTTTTGAATTTCAAAAATCATTACCTCAATAGTCACATGGGGTGCACATGGATTATATCTACTTCTCAAACAATCCTAGAACGTGGGAATAGTTTCCCATTATATTTACTTGGAAGTTGAGAAAGTCACACAAGAAGTATACTCATGAGTTAAATTAGAGTCAGAGAGAACAAAAAGAAAGGATAATGGTTAATTATTGCTAAATATGGGAACAAAGTTTGGTGGTTGCTGGGGAGGGTAGAAGGTAGAAGTCGCATATAAGCAAGAAAAATTTGAAGGTGAACATTTTCCACGGTGGATCTGTTTATCCTTCTCTAATCACCTAAAAGCTAGGAATCATCAAAAGAGTTTTATGAAAGGAGAGGTAATACTTCAATTAGTTTAATTATAAAGATACTTATTGTAACGTAACTTTGTGAGACATGTACAAATAGATATGACACCATTGAAACATTTTTATTTGATGGAAAACTGCATTTTTATTTTTTTATTTTTTATTTATTTATTTTTTTAAAAGATTTTATTTTTATTTTTTTGAAGAGTTAGAGACAGCCAGAGAGAGAAGGAACACAAGCAGGGGGAGTGGGAAAGGAAGAAGCAGGCTCATAGCGGAGGAGCCTGATGTGGGGCTCGATCCCATAATGCCGGGATCACGCCCTGAGCAGAAGGCAGACGCTTAACGACTGCGCCACCCAGGCGCCCCTGGAAAACTGCATTTTTAAAAAGAAAATAAAGAACAAACCTCATTTGCTAGTTAGTATTTATAAATATATGCATAGTACTTGTTATCAGACTCTACACAGTTGTTTTTTTTAATTTCATGTATACTCATCATATATACTTAATACCTAAGTAGTAATTTGTTTACCCATGATTTTAAATAATATGCTACAGAATCATCATAATTAGATATATAGTATCCTCTTTTATGTACTATAATTTATTTAGACAAACTTTTATAATTTGAAATGTAAGTTGTTTTCAATCCTTAAAAATTTTAAACAATATATTGCATCTAAATTTCCTTATAACAAACTATTTTAAATGGAAATTTGGCCTTAATTATACATTTTGTAAAAGTTTTGTGGCATTTTTCTGATTTGCTCACCATTAAGAACCAATTTAAACCCCAGCCTGATATATGAGAGGATGTATTTATCCCCGGCCTTGTAAGTACTGAAATGATACATTTCAACTCCCCATTTCATAGGTAAAATGGAATTTGATTATTGCCTTTTCTTTCATTTGATGCTTATTTGCCTAAAAGTTCTCTTAAGCACATTGGCCAATTGATTCTCACTTCTCAACACCGGTTAGTTTCTTGGCCCATTTTTCTATTGATAGAGTCAATTAGTATTAGGAGATACTTGGATATTAAATACCAAGATTTAGGTTGTATACTGCAACGTAACCTGTATTGTTACTTCTTCACCATATAGAAGGTTCCTATCACACAGTTAAATTTACTCCTCTTTCCCTTGCCCTTATGTCTTTGCCCGTGTGTTTCCACAGGCATCCTTTATGCCAACAGCATGTATTTACCTACATTTCATTTCAGGGCTTCTATGGTTCAATTTTTTACATTTAAGTGGTTGATCCATCTGGATTTTATTAGGGTGCGTGTTGTGAGGTAGGGGTTTAACTCCATTTTCCTTTTCCACATGGTTTGCCAATTGGCCCAATACCATATGTTAACTAATTTATCCTTTTTCCCCTGATGCAAAACGTCATCTTCATCATGCTACCGTCAAGTACATCTATAACGTGTATTCGGCCTGTTTATGGGCTCCTTTTCCGTGCCATTTATCTGTCTGTGTCGTCCTGTGAACGGGTCTGACATCTTAACCACAGAGCTGGTCCGAAGACTTACAACACAGGAAGTTGTCTGGGATGGGGATGGGGGTGAAGTGGGGGAATCGAAAATTGATGATGGGAAGTAAGTGCAGGGGGTCTAGACCGAGGAGCGATCAGCGTCGAAAATCTCTGAGAAGACCAAGAGCTCTCCTTTCCCTTGACACAAACTACAACAGAGCAAATCCACAGGGGGCAAGGCATCCCAGGAGGAGAAAGCCAATGACAAGAACAAGCAATGAAGTTTAAGATGGCCGCCTGTCCTTCTCTCGACCGACTCCCCAGCGGAGGAAAGAAAGTTGCAGTGTCATTGTGAGCTTCCAAGCCAGCGACTGAAGTCAGAACAAAGTTAGCCGACTGACAGGCTGTCTAGAGAGGCCGAGACTGGCGTTCAAAAGCCATCTCTCAGATGTGGAGCAGTGTTCGTCAAAGTTGCGGTAAATAGAAAACCTTCCCTTCTTCAGTCATCCTGGAAAGACTTTCCTAAGTCCCCATCACAGCCACCCAAAATGTGGCTGTATTTTTGCTTCAACAGATCATGCACATAGACACATTTTTAATTTGAGATCTAATATAAAGTTTTGCCAGGAATGCTTGATGATATATGAAATGTTGGAGACTTGGAGAGGTGGGGGGAGAATACTTTATTTCTGCGTAACGGATATTCCCTTTTGCACCCTATATTAAATTACAGGGGACATAAAAAATATTACCTGGGCCATTAAGGGTTGTGCTAGAAAGCTCAAATGTTTCATGTGGATTTCAATAGGACCTATCCCCAGGCCTCCAACGTATTCTCCACGGCAAGAGCCTCACAGGATACGGTTACCACGATGTCAACGTCTTCCCAGCTCCTGACGTGCATTCCTTCAACAAATGCTTACCCTACCGGAATATCTCTGTGGCTGGGAAACTCGGATGGTTGGTGCCTTGAGACAATGCTGCCTATTCAAACACAGACTCTACATGTAAGGAAGAAATGCAAATAATACACTTTTTTTAAATGAGGAGACTCAGGGTGAGTGTGTCTCTGTACCATCTGTGGAGGTAAATTACATACAAATATTTCAACACCAGAAGGCCGTGTCGATGAACACGTCTCAGCAAGAATCGAAGTTGAATCCGCGGAGAATTCGTAAAAATGTGTCGAGGCCTCACACAAGCTCCCAAACTATCTTCACGAGCAGAGGGTGTTTTTTATTGTGTGGATTTCACATGGGAGGCGAACTGCCTGGCTCCGCGCCAAGGCCTTTTCACAGTTACCCGGAGAGCAAGGGGGAAGAAGCCAGGCCACAAGGAGCAGGTGGCGCCTTTAGCACCCCTGGAAACTTACACCAGCTTTATACAGGCGGAGGGGCAGCACTGGTCCCAGAGCTCCTTGCAAAGCAGAGCGTGAGGATGAGCTCATTGCTCTGGAGTAAATTACTTTTCCTCTCCAAGGGTTTGCAGGCTTATTGCTATCTTAGCGCTGTTAGCCACATGCCTTTGGAATCATTAAGCATTGATTTCAATTTTCTTTCACTTAATCATAAACCATAATATTTAATTGCTTCTAATTGTTTAAATAGGACTGGTTGCTCCTTTAGAAACCTTTTCTTTCTGCAAGCAGAAAGATAGCTTTGCCCTTTCCTATTTTTTTCAGTTTTATTGGGGTATAATAGACAAATAAAACTGTAAGATGTTTAAAGTGTACATCATGGTGATTTGATGTATATACATATCTGAAGGCATTGCCCCCCCTCCCACTTATATACCTTTTGCATGTTTGGGAGAACATTTAAGTTCTGCTCTCTTGGGGCCCCTGGGTGGCGCAGTCCTTAAGCATCTGCCTTTGGCTCAGGGCGTGATCCTGGCGTTCTGGGATCGAGCCCCACATCAGGCTCCTCCGCTAGGAGCCTGCATCTTCCTCTCCCACTCCCCCGGCTTGTGTTCCCTCTCTCGCTGGCTGTCTCTCTCTGTCAAATAAATAAAATCTTTAAAAAAAAAAAAAAAAGTTCTTCTCTCTTAACAAATGTCCATTATACAATACAGTGTTGTCAACTATTAGTCACCATGTTATATATTAGGTCCTCAAACCTTATTCATCTTACTACTGTAAGTTTGCAGCCTCGATGAACTTCTCCCTATTTCCCCCACCCCTCAGCCCCAGGCAACTACTCTTGTTTTTTTGTTTTGTTTTGTTTTGTTTTGTTTTTTTTAAATGATTTATTTATTTATTTTAGAGAGCAAGAGCAGGGGGGAGGGGCAGAGGGAGACAGAAAGAGAAACCCAAGCAGACACCCCACTGAGTGCTGAGCCCGATGCAGGGCTTGATCTCAGGACCCTGAAATCATGACCTGAGCCAAAACCAAGAGTCGGACGCTTAACCGCTTAACTGACTGAGCCACCCAGGCGCCCCTCAAAGGCTCTTCTACTCTGTTCCTGTGAGCTCGACTTTTCTATTTTGGATTCCACAGGTGAGTGATAGCATGCATTATCTGCTTTTCTCTCTCTGGCATATTTCACTCAGCATAACACCCTCCAGGTTCATCCGTGTTGTTGCAAATGCAGGATTTTCTTTTCCTTCCTTTCCTTCCTTCCTTCCTTCCTTCCTTCCTTCCTTCCTTCCTTCCTTTTTCTTTCTTTCTTTCTTTCTTTCTTTCTTTCTTTCTTTCTTTCTTTCTTTCTTTCTTTCTTTCTTTCTTTCTTTCTTTCTTTCTCCCAAGGCTAAATAACACATTTATGATGTATTGATCATATTTTCTTTTGCATGATGTGCCCCATCCAGATTCAGCTCGAGTGCCCCACACCATGCCAGACCCACCTGTAAGATGACATCTCAGTTCTCCCAGTTGGAGCTTGCTTCTCCTTCCTCTGGGCGCTCGTTGGGTGTGGTGCACACCAGAATATGGCGAATCCCCTTGTAATTATTTGCTCACATCTGTCTCTGCCCATTAGGGTAAAACTCCTTAAATTTTCAGACCAAATTTTGTGCCTGTCATGTAAGATGTTCAACGGATGGAGAATGAATGGATAATCAGTGACCCTGCCATTGAAAACGGATGCTGTCCAGAGAACAGATAAACAAAAAGGGAAAGATTGACTAGCCTTCCCTCCATGCGGGTTGCAGGGTCTGAGAGTAAATGATGTTTGACTTTGCTAACTGATGAGTAAAGAACAGGGGCAAGTACTCTTGCAAATATTTAAATTCCATGTGCAAATACCAGTGGGCTAGCAGAACTCTCTAGACCAGCATGAAGGAACTCAACTAATGTAACAGGAGGTAATTAGAAAAGTAAACACTTCGGAAAAGTATAAAAAAAATATTCCAGAAGGATGAGCCTCTAAGGTCAAGTGCAGGAAACTTTGGTTTGTATACGTTAGCCAATGTGGATAAAATTTTAAAAATGTACTTTCTTAAGTAAACGTTTCCGTGCTAAGCAAATAACCTGAATCATCTAAAAAGCCTTTGCAATTAGGAGACAACTTTTAATCAAAAAACCCCATAGATTTCTATACCTATGTATATGAACTTGGATTAGGGTTCAGTGTTATGAAAAAATAAACACACGTTTCTAGTCTTTATTTAATTTTCCAAATTAATTTCATATCAATATAGTAACTTTTTAAATACTTTCTTTATGTTTATATCCTTATTTTTGTATTTGATTATAGTATATATCACTTTGGAATTAATCTGACATCAGTTTCATACAATCAGATGCTACCAACATATTCAAAACAATATAAAAATCCTACACTTTGGTTCATAAAAGATGGCCCAGAGAACTACTTAACAATTTCTACTCATTGAACTATGTACCACAAAGCAAAGGTCACACACTGATACAGTTTTAAAACAATAAGTCAACATAACATTGCCAAGAAGATTTGTTGAGAGCATCCTTTCTGTCTTGTTGAACAAGACAGTCCTTGAACAAAGGGACCGATAAAAATGTAAGAGTAATGACTTTTGGGGTCTTGGTTCCGAGCTTCTTCGCACCAGGTAGAGAACACCTATTTCTAAAGCTCTGATTTTGCATTTAACAGTTTTCTTTGTGTATGCCTCATTCTGACCTTACTTTTTGGGGTGGGGAGGACTTCATTTCATCATAAAGTGAGACTTCCCGATCCGGTGAAATTCGGTTGTCATCCTTTCATCCTCAGTTTTCATCTGAAACCACTGCAGGTCTGTGATTATCCCTCCTCTCCCTCCCTCAGGATCCCTGTGCTCAGCTGGACATCTGAAAACACTTTTCCTTCCTTGTATTAATGAGCCCGCTCGGCGTGTCATAACAACGTACCGCAGCTTGGGTGGCTTAAACAGCAGGCTTTTTTTTTTTTTTTTTTTTTTTCCTTTCTCACAGTTCTGAGTTCCAGTGTCTGAGATCAAGGTGTTGGTGGGCTTGTCCCTTGTGCGGGTCATCTCCTTGGCTTGTGGGTGGCGACCTTCTCGTCCCAGTGTCTTCTGTGGTCTTTCTTCTGTGCATGTCCGCATCCTAATCTCTTCTAAGCAGGACATCAGTCATATGCATTAAGGCCCACCCTCATTGATTCATTTTACCTTGATTAGCTCTGCAATGACCCTATTTTCAAATACAGTCACATTCCCAGATACTGAGGGGTTAGGACTTCAACCTATTAATTTTGTGGGACAGTTTAAGCCATAATATTACCAAAGGATCAACGTTAAAGTTAACCTTACTTGGCTACTTCTCATGGCTCCCTACATCTTTTGTAAATATCTCTGCCATCAATTTTCCACTGTGCAATTATTCTTGAAAATTCTCTTTCCATTCATACTCCTAGGGGACCTCATTCAATAAATTTTGACTTTTCACCTCCATAAAGCGGATTAATCTTTTGTTTCATTTGGGGTCTTTGACTGCAGGAAACAAAATCCACTGAAGCTATTTTAAGCAGGAGGGGATTTATTAAGGGATATTAGAAAGCTCACAGAATCATTAGAAGGGATGTAGAAATGGGATGTCGTGTAACTTAAAGCAATGACTCAAGGCCCTCATCACGGAACTAGGATTTATGGGAGGATTGTCCAGATACTGACCCCCAAACTCTCTGGATCTGTTGCCACCTGTCACCCCAAAGAGCTGAACCACACTGTTTCTTTAAGTTGCTACTTAGAAATCCATCCCATGTGGGTCTGTCCAAAGAGCTGGGATGCTGGCTACTGGGATGCTACTGAAATCTTTTTATGAATCTGGAAGCTGTGTTCAGTCCATTCAATTCATTGGGCTGTTAACTCCTTTCTCTCTCTCTCTCTCTCTCTGTGTGTGTGTGTGTGTGTGTGTGTGTGTGTGTGTTATACTAAACTTTTGGGCAAACATAAATAAGGATATGTCCACCACACATCTCTTATATTAGCCTCACAAGCATGATCATAAATTTATATCTCAAAATATTTCTACCAATATTATTTTAATTTTAGCTCTCATCACAATTACTATTTTAGCACTTAGCTCTCATTTACAATGGCTTTGGAAAACAAAACAGAAATCACCTTCAATTGGTATCTCTCAGCTCAGTCCTTTTGTACATAGATATCATATTGCATCTCTGGTGTAAAGAACCATCCCTTCCCAATTAACTTAGTCTAAGTGGTGAAGAATTGTGCTGTCCAGTGAGGCTATGACCTTGTCACTCCTTCCCTGAAATGTTCTCTCCCATGTCATGTTAAAACTGACCTTTGTTATCATGGTTTTCTTTCAAGTTGTTTCACTTCTTCTTTGTTCGATGATAAAAGCCAAAATAAACAAGACCAAAACAATTACGAAAATTTGTTCCTGCCAGTCTGTGTTCTGACAAATTCTTCTAATCTTCTAAAGCATCTGACCTCTTCTCTAAGACATGCAGCAGTCCAACTTAATTTCCGCAAGTTCTTCTTCTGAAATAATCTTTTCCATGCACAAACTGAGTCCCTCAGACCATTTCTAGTACGGAATATGACAACATTCTAATTAAGGCATTGGCAACTTAAAGATCTTCCAACGCTAGGGCTATGGTCTTAGGTGTGTGCTTAAGTACATTTTATTTTTAGGTATGCTATCTCAATGTCACCAGCGTAGCTTAAATTTCTTGCAACCAGAAGCATTTCTACTACTTGTACTGTAACTTGACAAGATGCCTGTTGTATATAAAATAATATAATAGTATTAACTATAAGTATAAACATCATTATTGAGTACCTAACATGTACTAGGCACTTGCTATCCCCATTTTATAAATAAGAACAGATGTCTCTAAAAAGTTAAATAGCTTGCCCAAATTCACACCACTAATAAATGGCAATTCATTCATGAAATACTGAGTAATTATATGTATACTCTAGTGATTATTCTATTCACTGAGGATTCGGTAGTGGACAGAACGGACTACGTTCTTACCACCATAGGACACATGTTTAGTCAGAAGAGACCGGTATTATGTATTTATATATATGTAAAATGTCAAGTGGTGTCAAGGGCTCTAAGGGAAAATGTGGTAGGTTAGGGAGAGAGTAAGTATTGGTGAGTATGGTGGAGACAGAGGTGCGAACAGGGAAGGACTAAGAAGGTGACAAGTGACAAAGGAAGCTTACAGGAGACAGAGTAACATGTGTCAAGGATCCAGGTGGGAAAGTGCCCCGTGTGGGGGGAGGAGGGAAAGGGCAACGTGTTGCGGGGGAAAAGCAGTAGGAGATGACGTCAGTGAGGGAGAGAACGTGGGAAGAAGGTTGGTAGGACCCTATCTGGACATGACGAGTAGCCTGGACTCATTCAGGCACCATCCCTGAGGCAAGGATTTGAAGCTAAGTCATTTTTGGGTGGGGGCGGGGGGGAGATCCTAGGAGATACCAGAACTGAGCGGGAAAGCAAGAGAAGGAAAGGAAGGGAGCAAACTTCGTGCTTGGTCAGGAGCAGCTTAGGGTAACAGGACTCGCATCTTGTTGGGACCTCTGGGAGGTGGTATGCCACACGTCTCAGAGTGTCTCACTCTGGAATATCGATCCACCCCTTCCTCCCGCACTGGTTGAGGCTGCTCCCAAGGGCCTTCACTCCTCTGTGCTTCCATACTGTCTTCTTACCACCTGTAATCACTGGGGACAGCCGGAGCACGTCCTGAGGAAAGAGCCACAGGCGCGAGCGCTGAGGTCTTCAGGTCTCATGGAGAGCGCTGACGGGGTGGGTATGTAGTCAGGAGCGCTGACAACATCTTGACTCCGCTGTTGGGATGTTCCCAGCGCACAAGTGTTGTCTTCGTCCACTGGACTGTTGCCGCCAAGTACCACAGACTGCGTGGCTTATAGACAACAGAAAGCGATTTCTCACAGTCTTCGAGCCTGGGAGTTTGAGATCAGGGTGCCAGCCGGGTCCAGGGAGGGCCCTCTTCTGGTTAGCAGGTTCTCCTTGGGTCCTCGGGTGGTGGAAGAGTCTAGAGAGCTCCCTGGGGCCTCTTTTATCAGAGCGCTAATCCCATTCATGACAGCCCCACCTTCATGCCCTAAGAGCCTCCCAAAGTACCTCACGCTGGGCATTAGGATTCAACAGAGGAGTTGGGGGGGAAGACAAACACTAAAACCATACCGAGTGGCATGAACTGATGTGCACTTTTACAGGTCACTCTGGGGACTGGTCACTCTTACAGGTCACTCTGGGGACTGGGTTGAAATGGGCTGCGTGTGTTGCCCAGAGCAGAAAGGAGGAGCTAGGTAGGGGACTGTTGCCGTCCTCTTGGCTGGCCACCAAGGGCATGAACTAAATCAGGAATGATGGCGAGGCATGGGAAGACTATGGATGTTTTATGAAGAGAAAGCTAACAGGATTTGTTGATAAATTTATTACAGAAGGAAGGAACAAAGGACTATGAAAGATGTCTCCAAGGGAATGGAAGAATGGAGTTGTCATTTACAAAAATGGGCGAGATTGGAGGATGAGCTTCCTTTGAGGGGAAAAAAAAAAAGTGTGAAACAAAACTCTCAAGCCTGAAAATATGTTTATAAATTAGATATCATTATTCCCAGTTTTTAGATGAGAAAAATGTACTCAGAAACAGCAAGAGTTAATAATATCAGTAGTATTAATATAATATTTTATGTTTGAATCTATATTTAGAACTTGAATTTATTCTTTTTTTTAAAGATTTTATTTATTTATTTGAGAGAGAGGGAGAGAGCATGAACAGGCAGAGGGGTAGAAGAAGAGAAAGAAGCAGGCTCCCCACTGAGCAGGGAGCCCCACACAGTGCTCCATCCTGGGATTCTGGGATCGTGACCTAGAGGAAGGCAGATGCTTAACCGACTGAGCCACTCAGGTGCCCCAAACTTAGATTCATTCTTGTTCACAGCTTGTAATACTCAGGAAGTTTCTCAAAACAAAATATCCTTTAACAAAATGCCTGAAACTGACATATAGCAAGAAGGCTGAAGGGTAGGTTAAAGTAGTTAGGGTTTATCTGCAATGTAAATAAACTTCAAATAAATGTTTATTCTTTGTAATAAAAGCAAATTAATTTTAGTAAAACCACTAAGGCAAAATATGTATTAATCACATTGTAATAAAGGAGCCATAAATAAGGAAGGGTTGGCCACTTTCCACAAAATGAGATTATGGAGTGCTGTCTAAGTGGCCTCAATGTCTTAACAGTTCCAAATACATTCATCCCTAATTATTCAGAGCCAGATTAGTCTCTGCTCCATTTTCTGGGCTATTCCAGTCTCCTTTTTATTCTTTTGGGCTTTTAAGCACTATCTCTAGGTTTACCACCTAAGACCTTTATTAGCTGAGGGCAGAGAAAATTACACTGGAACATCTGGGTAATTATAATTGTTTTATTAAGGTGTGTGTAGGGAATAGACTGATACTTATGACTGCTGTAGATTTTTAAAGGTCACTGTGGAAATTATGGAAAATAAAGCCAGCGAGTTTTTAAATAGTGATTTGAAATATAACCCAGTGTTTTGAACACAAGCTACCTATAACAAAAATGAACGATAAAGTATCCTACATCTCATATATAAGTACATTATATAAATCATGGAGGATGAATAATGATTTCTGGAAATCGTGCTTTTCTTTAAAAGTCCAACATTCAGTAGGAAAAATATTAAAATAGCTATACACTCAAGTAATTGGAAACTGAATAGATATACATATATAATACATACATATAAAATATATAAAATTCAAAATTATATATTCATATATTATAGATACTTTATATATTATAGATATAGATATAGAGATAAATTAGATAGATATATACTGTGTGTGTGTATATATATATATATATATTATAGATACTTGACTGACATCTATACACTTTGCTTTGCTCTGGAGCAGAAAGCTGTAATAGCTATAGCATATGCAACAAAGTGTGTTAAATATCTAATTTGAGCAGGAGTTTCATAAGCTTAAGTTCACTCCCATGCCTTATACTGTATCTCTTTTTGTCTGTGTTCCTGTCTTACCTGAAATACATTTTCTAATACAATTCTTGAAGTTATACATTTATGGAAAACCAGGTGCATATTTTCCCCTTCACACCAGAACAAAAGAACTCAAAATATCAGCCACATACTTTATAAGAATTATTCTTTCAAATAAATGCAGCCTCTTTTTCTAGACATTAATAATAGTAACATTATTAGTAAGAGCATTATTGGTTATGAGTATTTGGGGAAAGTAACTTGATTGCAATAGCTGTTAGGGTACTGTGAACACACTTGATTATACTTAAATAATTTTAAACGGAGTGATATATTTTGTGTATTCTATTAACCAAGGATAAAGGCACAGAAAATAAGATAGCAAGGAAGTACGCTTTGCTATAATAATTTTCTTGAATATTTTATTATTGGATGAATGGATATTAACGTGACTTTTAAACACAAAGTATTCTCATACTTATTCTCAATGCTGCATCAGGTATTTATTGGGGCCCAAATCCTTCATTGTGCCAAAGTATCTTTATTTAGGAAACTTTGATGGCAGAGATGTTGACCCCATTACAGTTAGTACATGTGACAAAATGGGAAAGGCTGGTAAAAACGCATCCCTGTCTCCCGCCTAAGCACGCAGGAGAGACGGTGCACGATGATGACAGGTACACAGCAAATTCAATAAACAGTCTGTTTATTTTAAATACTTCACTTATTACCATAAAGTAAATTAAGAAACATTGAAATAACCTCGCTGTTTTAACATGGTACTTATCTTAACGTATTGTCTCAGTATCACTTTCAAATAGAGATGTTGGAAATGGTGTCTGCAATCTACATTTCCGATCTGCTGCAGCAGCACATTAATGCAAATCTAATGTACCTGCTGGTATGATTAGCTGAATCAAATGATGGCATTTAAGTAACACCTAAATAATCTTAATTAGGATCTTCGACTCATCTTACCACTTACAACTCTACAGATGGATAGTCTTAATTATCAGCCTTTTGATTAGGATAACAGCCCTAATCAAGATGATGTGGGCCTGATAGACAGGGTATCAGTAAATTAATGGCTGCTGTTATGTGGGAGCGTACACAGAAAAATGGAGCTGCGTTCTAGGAGAGACAGGATGACGTCTCCGCAAAGGAATTAATATTGTCAGGGGAAAAAAATCAGAGGAAAGAATCATGGCTTGAGATTAATGTTATCACATCCAGATATATCGGAGTCCTTATATTCGACTGATTATATAAGTTTAGTGTTTACATGAAATTCACTTCATGCAGGTTATTTCACAAATGTTCCAAAATTCTGTATCAGTAACTTGGTAAAACTTAATGGATCTGGTATGCATGAATAAAAACCATTGGGAATGCCTTTCTTCTGAGAGAAATTATGAGATGATAAAGCAAGAGAGAGGAAAATGTAAAATACTTTTGCTTAACATTTCTCCAGAAATAGTTTCTTTTCAGAATTTTAACTTTCCAAAGTAACAACTGCCTAAGTAGTTATAAAGCAAAGTCAACAAGTGTTTTCTTGTAGTTGGACATGGCCTCTTAAAAAAAAAAAAAAAAAAGAGGTTTATTTATTTATTTGACAGAAAGAGAGAGAGTAGCAGGGAGGGGCAGAGAGTCTTAAGCAGACTCCTTGCTGAGGGTAGAGCCTGATGTGGGGCCGGATCTCACCACCTTGAGATCAGGACCTGAGCAGAAACCAAGATGCAGAGGCTTAACCAACTGCACCAACCAGGTGGACAGAGGCTCTTTGATTCCAAAGCTTTCCTAGTATTTAATGAAGGGGAAAACAAAGTCAGCGCTGTATTGATGCTCTTTTTGTGGGACTGTGAGCTGATGGAGAATCGAGGGCCCTCATGCATTTTCATTTTGTACTTTACCATCCTAGGTTTTACAAATGAAGGCTATTATGTCACTTGAGTTTTCACCAGGAACTTTCCTCCAGCTTTGTCCTTGGTCCTTAGTGTCTAGGATCCAATCTAGGCTTCTCTTCAACTCACTCCCCTCCACCTCCTCTACCCGCCTTTTAAGGCCATGATGGCCACTCTCCTCTTCTGCTTTTTCTTTTACCGTGTCCTCTGTCTAGCACAAATCTAGAATCCAGACTAGTGAATCTTCAAAGCCCTCCCCGTCCTGCCACCTCTCATTGAACAAACAATTAAGTTTAGTTTCAGAATTCACTCTTTGGAACTGGAAAGTATTGGTAAATGTAACATCAGGAATTAGATATACGATCTATTCCAAGACAAAACATGAGACTCTAGTGTGGGTGTAAGTTAGTGAGGACATGAACCTATTCTTGCCTGAGAGGAAGGGAGAGGCAACCCGTGGATCACTGTTTGCCATTAGATACGCTGAAAATCCACTACAGCGATGGGGCGATTATGAATTCACTGCATGTTTGCAACACATATCAAATGGTATGTGTTTCAATGTTCTGTGCGCACGTGCCTTGTCCTTTGAATACTAGTAACGATGTTCATGACAGGGAGGTAACAGTGAATGTGGGCACCTGCCCTTCTTTCATGCTAACACACACAGTAGACTTCTGTGTGCAAAACCACAAACACCACACCTGCAAATTTGTTCCCTCAGTTATTCCAGCCCTTGAGAAAAGGGAGCTGTGGAAACATCCCCTGAGAGTCACGTGTTCCTGCACACTCCGGGGTCTCCTTCGTCTTTGACCACCACATGTTCTGTCTCATCCACTAGCGTCTCTTCACTTAGCCATGACTGCTATTCCTAAATGCTTTTTTTCCCCAAAATTCTGCCCTAGTGATTTTCCCACAAGAAAGTTCTGCTTTAATAATGTCATCCACTCCGCATAGTCAATATTTACTTTGTATAGATTAGAATCCTCACCCGTAATTCCTTCCAGCTTTCTCAGCCCATACACTCAAATGCCTTGCAGATGCCCCACCTGGGAGCCTGGCGGCTTGGAGGGCAGCATGAATCTGAATGCACCATCTCCCCCCTCACCATGATGTCTCCTCCATTCAAGCTCGGAATCTTGAGCGATGACGTACTCTCTTCTCCTTACCTGCTAGCTATCTGCAGTCTGTTACCAACATCTCCTGACCCCGCCTTATAAATGTTTCTTGTGTCCGTTTCTGCTTTGTTATTCTCACTGCTGATCATATATACATGCTCAGACTTTTTTGTCTTCCTCATCTCACCTCTAGCAAGCTTTCCCTCCATCTCCTCTTCCCTGACCTATGCTTCGTTCAGCACCCAAGCTCAACTATTACATGTTGAAATAGCTACTCTTTAAAGAGCAGGATAGCAGCTCTTACAACTGCAGCAAGTAAAGAACAAACACAGCTTCGACTAAGTCTATCCTGGCACCACCCCGAAACACTAGTCCATTGCTATCCGTTTAGCTACTGGGAAAGCCCAGTCCCCACTCCAATCTCTCTCCCGCTCTCCCCTGTCTAATTTTTTCTACTCACGTTCACTCTCCGAACTCACATGTGGACAGGGCGCCCACCTGCAATGCTCAACAAGGCTTATCACTAGCTCTTTGATCTTCACTCCAGTCTCTAAAGTGCCTCCAAGTTTTTAGGTATATTTCTTACCATCCACTTTAGCTCTTGGGTTGCATTCGGTATAGCTAAATGTGTTCCCGGGGGTTTTCATTTCCGCCCATGTCTCTTTCAACTTACAACAGGAACATTTCCTGACTGTCTGCTGACCTAATTCTTTTTTTTTTTAAATAAAATTTATATTTTAGAATAGTTTCAGATGGACAGAAAAGTTGCCAAAATAGTACAGATTGTTCCCTTCTACCTCACAACCAGCTTTGCCCATTATTAACATCTGCATTAGTATGGCATAATGTATGCATTATGGAAGTTCCAGGAGGGGCGGAAAGCCTTATTCTGCTGATTCAATTCTGATTGTAACTTGATTGTTATGTCAGTGGAGAAGTTATATCTAGCTGTGACCTATATGCTGAGAGACTAAGTCTGGATTCCAGTAACTGACACATTCCTTCAACATTTGGCTTTATTTTCTACGCACGAATCATCTAAAAATAAAATAAAATAATAAATTATTTATGTGAAACACAGATCTCATAAATAAAAGGAAATGTATTATTATAAACTTCAGGGAAGATTATTATACAATTCCTACCAGCAAAGAATAAATTTCAACCTTTAGTGGATAGAGCACAATATCAGTATGTCATTCTATGCCTGGATTTGCTTGCCATCGCTCACTATGATCTGTAACCCATCATATATCCAGTCAATAAAGGGAAATTAGAGGCTAATATTTTACTTTGTTGGGAGAGGGGTAGCATATAGATCTATACTTACCATTCTAGCCCCTCCAACATATTCATTACTTAAATCATTTTTAAAGTTTCTGTACACCTTGAAGCCATCTGGTCACCCCTGAATCAGTCATGCCAAGGAAATGATACAAATGCAAAAAGAAGGGGAAGTTGAGCCTCACAACATGTACGGGTTGAACTGAAGGAGTGGACTGGATGCCATCTTTGAGATCATAAAGAAAGTAGCTGCAGCAGGTAGATAACAAAATTTAGGAAAGAATAAGAGCTTAATACTGTTTCTCAGACTATGCTCAGAAGGAAACAGTTGGTGTCTGAAGGAAAAAAAAAAAGATGCAACAATGTCCCCATATTCATTTCCCATTGTGAAATTCAAGTTTATTTTTCTTTTTCCACAGAGAAATTAATTACATTTTATTAATTAGTATGCTCTGTAAGGTCATACACAAGCCACGAGAACCACATTGGTCGGTTCATCTTGACTAACTCTCAGCTAAGGGTATAGTTTGTGGGGAGAAGTTTTTTAAATATAAATTAGATGCGACTTAGTTTTCTTGAATTTGCATTTTACTTATTAGTTGTTATGTCTACCAAAATGGTTGTATCCTTCAAAAGTTGTTAATTAGGGGCACCTGGGTGGCTCAGTGGGTGAAACATCTGACTTGGTTTCAGGTTATCAACTTAGGGTTCTGGGATGGAGCCCCAAGTTGGGCTCCATGCTCAGTGGGGACTCTGCTTGTCCCTCTGCCCCTCTCCTGGCTCGTGCTCTCAATCTCTCTCTCAGATAAATAAATAAAATCCCTTAAAACAAGGACATAAAAAGTTGTTAATTAAAACATAAAATACTGATTAAAAATGGTAATTTAAGAACACTCCTTGCTATAAGGTAAAAGTATGTGATAAGCTAACTCCAGTGCATATGAAAAATATGAATCTGAATGGGATGGCATAAGCTCAGTAGCTGAGTGTGATGATTTTATGCCAATGTCTGGAAAATCAAAGCATGGACAAAAAGTGTGATGATAGGTATGTATGTAGAAACTGGATGCTATGGGCCCAGTGATCCCCAGTACAATGTCTGTTACAAAATTTTGTCAAATAGAAACAAGAATCCATTGAAACATTTATTTTCATAAAAATTAATAAATCAAATAAATTCTCCAAGAATAAGTTTAAAATAGCATTTCTGATACAAAATTAATTTTATAGTTAAAGGTACAGAAGACAACAAAACTACAAGGCATCCCTGAGAGTCATACTCCTAGTAGATAAAATAGGCATAAGACATAATATTTCTGAGAAGTTTATGGTAAATATATTCCATCTGAAATCAGAAAAAAAAGGCCCTTAGCAAATTCTTGAATCAAATCACAGTTAGACATAACATGAAATTAGTTACACACAATATGAAAAATAAACTACTATATTATTACATGTTAGTATATATTTTATTTTTCAGTCAAATAAAATTTATTAAGAATGTTAATCAAGTCCTGATCTATGCAGAATATTTTAAGGACCAAGTCCTCAAGAACTTTTTGCACTAAAATTTCTTATATAAAAATCTATTTTTTAAAAATTTTGTCATCAGTCTTTATGTGAGTTATGGTTTAACCAATTGATGAACTCTACTGCCAGGGATATTTTGAGTAAATGGTAACATTCTCTGCATTGGTATGACACCAATTTTTTTTTTTTTACCTTAAAATCTAGTTCAGATGTTTTTATTTTATTATTTTTGAATTATTTACTCCAGTGTCGATACCATGTATGTATGATTCACTAAAGGGCATTGATGTCTGCATGTTAAGGAACGCTGACAAATCCTCTTCTTTAGCTTTTACTGATGAGTTTTCTTCACATCGGTTTGCCTTGAAATCATGTATATCTTTCTGTTTACAAATAAAAGCATGCTAGATGTCACCAGGGCACTCAAAATGTCACATGTCAAGGATTTGTGTCTCTTTATGATGGGTTTGCTTGGAGTCTACTCTTCAAACTGCTGCATAATTGACACTGGTCTTAATTGTTAATCTGATCATATCCAAATTCTTGTCATAAAACCTTCATGATTTGCCATTCACTAATTAATTAAACTTGAGCTCAATCTGGCATGCATAATAAAGTCTTCAGGGCTCTACCCTACACTTTCTTTTTTTCTTTTTTAAGATTTATTGATTTATTTTAGGGAAAGAGAAAGAAATCATGAGTGGGGGAAGGGGCAGAGGAAGAGGGAGAGAGGAAGAGAGAGAATCTCAAGCAGACTCCCCACTGAGTGAAGAGCCTGAAGCAGGGCCCCATCCCTTGGCCGTTAAGAACATGACCTGAGCTGAAACCAAGAGTCAGATGCTTAACTGACTGAGCCACCCTGGCGCCCCTGCCCCACACTTAGATTTAAGCCTTCTTTGCCATTACTTCCTCTGAGTGATGACTCAAATCTAGGTTTTCTTTTGATTATAAGTACCCATCTGTCATTTTCTACTCCCTCTGTCTTTTACACCTTTTTTCTCTCTTCTGAATTGCCAATTTTTATGCTCAGAGTTTAGGATCCACATTACATGTTTTCTTCATATCATCAAAAATATCGTCTTCTTTGACTTTGAATCCCAATAGCATTCATCTGTATTTCCTTAGAATTGCTTGTGATACTGTGCTTGGTACCTACCAAATGGGCATTTGTCTTAGAGAATAGGGACCACATTATATTCATCACTCTATTCCTTTTTCCTGGCCAAAGTACCTAGTATAGTAACTTGATTATGGCAAGTGCTCCATATATATGTACAAAAACATAATGAATAAACACTGCAGTGTGAATATAGAAAATTCTCTCAATTTTTTTGATAAAGCACTCTGCTAAGAGAATTCTTGTAAGAATTCTAAATAGCAACTCCAAAAATTATACTAGGTTTACCGTCCTTCAAAAGTCATTTTTTATTTTGAGGAGAAAAAAAATAAATTGATCAAAAGATGGTGTTAGAAAAATAGAACATCTGGGGCGCCTGGATGGCTCAGTCATTAAGTGTCTGCCTTCGGCTCAGGGCGTGATCCTGGCGTTCTGGGATCGAGCCCCACATCAGGCTCCTCCACTATGAGCCTGCTTCTTCCTCACCCACTCCCCCTGCTTGTGTTCCCTCTCTCGCTGGCTGTCTATCTCTGTCAAATAAATAAATAAATAAAATCTTAAAAAAAAAAAAAAGAAAAATAGAACATCTGGAAAATATAAACATTTTCTTATCTCACATTGTACCTCAGAACAATCCCAAATTGGTGGGAGATTGAATGAATAAATGCATAATAAAAATATTAGGAGGTACAGAAAAATTGTAATATACCTCACAATTTTAACAATATAAAATAAAAATGCAGTGTCTACCAAGAGAGTCATAATCAAAGTTAAAAGACCAAAAATTTTTTAAAATGTAATACATAAAATAAATATGACAAACCATGATATCTCTAATATGAAAACGTTATTACAAAGCAATTGTTAAAAAAAAGGATGAATAATCAATATAAAAGCAGGCAAAGATATGAACAATGTTACCCCTAAGAAAAATAAAATTAATGTCTCATAAAAGATGTTAAACCTTACTGATAATTAAAAAACAATGGAAAGCAAGTATTTTTTAAAATTAAAAATCAACTTGCCTCTCAAATTAGCACAGATTTAAATATCCCAGAAAATGCAGGATTAGGAAGCATTTGAAGAAAAGAGTTTGAAGCCTTCCAAAGTTGAAAAAGAGAAATCATGCACTATTCAAGAGGATAACAACTGTTCAAAGATTTAGAGAACGCCTTAGCCATGTGAATCAAAATATAAGCCAGACTATCAATGGCCAACCCAGTCTACTTCCAAGAATTTATCCTACTGAGATAATGGCACAAGTATGAAAATATCCACGTCTTAGGATATTTCCTTAGCAGTGTTCAAAATATTGGGAAATTGTAAATAGCCTGGATATCCATTGACACAGAACTAGTTAAAGAATGGTGCACTCAAATGGTGACGATAAAAGGGAGTCCAGGTTGTCCAAGGTGAGAACAATTTTCTGAAAGAGTAAAGACAAACTGTAGAACTCGAAGTCAGCCACCCAAAAATTAAGATTGCAAATATGTGTGAGATAGAAAGGGAATCTGAAGGAGCAAACTTTACTGGATATTTATGAAGTACCCAAAACTTTTAGTCCTTTATTTAATGTCCAGAGTTAAGTCTGAAAGGGTGAACTGTTGGAGACTCATAAGCACCACAGCATTAGGACCAGATTTCAAATTCAGTATATCTGGTTCCAAAGCCCACAGCCTCTGTACTACACCCCAGAATTCAGCTTTGTCATATAGGTGCTCTTTTCTCTCTGTGATCCATGTGTTTTTTAGGTGAAGCTGGTGATGTTATGAGAAAGACAATGTATGCTGATTTTTACAGAATTGGCTGCCTTTGAATACTCCTTTCCTTATGATTTCAGAGTCCCATCTATAGGTAATGTAAAAATGTCTACTAAAATATAACTAAGATCAGATGAATTAGCATTTTATTATAAACAAATACACAACATATACCACAAAATATAAGTTCAGACGACTGTTATTAAAAATGTCCATATGTGTCTATATCACACCTATTCAAATAATTTCTCAATCTTTTTCAAATAAGTTTTATCTTTTATGAAAATAGACAGTATCAGGGCGCCTGGGTAGCACAGTGGTTGAGCGTCTGCCTTCGGCTCAGGGCGTGAACCTGGCATTACGGGATCGAGCCCTACGTCAGGCTCCTCTGCTATGAGCCTGCTTCTTCCTCTCCCACTCCCCCTGCTTGTGTTCCCTCTCTCGCTGGCTGTCTCTATCTCTGTCATATAAATAAATAAAATCTTTAAAAAAAAAAAGAAAATATACAGTATCGCTCGAAAATACTTCTTTTTCCATTTGAACATTTTGAGTGGAGTTTCTTTACTTTTCCAAAAGCAGGTGTTCAAGAACAAGTTTCATCTATTCATCCTCCAACACGCTTTCCTTCTTTGGGCCATGATACATTAATAACTGTATTTATAAGAGGCCTAAAGAGAATAAGTTAGTTCGTGGATTAACAACATGTCAATGGACTAATTTTGTGTTCTACTGGCATCACTCGTGTTCAAGCATTATAAGAACGCATATATTCTCAGGCACAGCCTACATTTAAAATTCCTCATCATTCCGGGGAAAAGCACACTCACACAATTCTTTTTTGGCTTCTGAAGTATTGCAAAATGCCATGATGGCTTTCATATAAAATCTTCCAAGACAAGGTCATAAAAAGCACATATAAAATCTGTTGGCTCAAAACACTTGGCAAACGGTCCCCAACGGGTAGCATCCGGTATAGAAATTATTATTTTGTTTTTCAGCTTACTTTCTGTAAATATATTTATGATCCTTTGTTCTATTTGTGTCAATGATGCCTAAGTACAGTTGACACCAAAAATAAAATCCAGGTCATGAACTTTAGAATATAATGGGTCATTATTCCAGTAGCAAAAATAAGGGGAAAAAGCCACATTGCCAAAAAAACAAGAAAACCCCACCTTTGTACAACAAAGATGTGAGAATAAGATATGCAACGGTTGTAACCCAACTTCATTCAGAGGTCACCTCCTGGACAGTTACTGCACCCCTATGATCCTCCGTGTGCCGGTCACTGTGTTAAGATCTGGGGAAGCACAAGAGAGAAAAAGGAAGAGGAAGAGGAGGGGAGGAAGGAAAGGATGGGGAGGAGGAGGAAGAGGGAGGAGAGAGGAGGGAGGAGAAAAACTGATCTTTTCAACCCAGGATTAGAACTTGGAAAATAAAATTATTGTTCCCCATCCTTCCACAGACCTAGCAGACATGGTTAAAACAGACACAGAGCCTTGGTGAAGAGGAAATGGATGGAGTCTCAAATACATGACCCATGTGTGTTCACTTTCCTGTCGCTTCATAGCCGTGGTTCTCCGAGGGTGGTTTGGAACTCCGGGGAATCCCCAGGAACCTTCCAAGGGTCCAGAGATCAAGACTTTTTTCTAACAAAGCCAAGACATTCATTATCCACTCTTTTCCCTGTGTGAATATGTTACCGGTGGGAAAGCCTGCCTTGTGTGAATGGAGGTCTCCGTCCTTGGATTCCCCAGGAGATTTATATCTTAGGGGTCAGTGCTTGAAAAAAGACAGCTGGAAGGAAAGCAGCAAGTGCCTGGCAGTTTATTAAAGGGAAAGTACATTCTCCAGGTGGGAGATTAGGCAGGTTCCGAAGGTGGAACCGGCCCCTAGTTGTTTTGGGACTGGACTCAAACCTATCACTTCCAGGTAAAGGACTG
This sequence comes from Ursus maritimus, assembly GCF_017311325.1. Taxonomy (NCBI): domain Eukaryota; kingdom Metazoa; phylum Chordata; class Mammalia; order Carnivora; family Ursidae; genus Ursus; species Ursus maritimus. The sequence goes on from NW_024423344.1 coordinate 72,817,323, forward strand.
GCAGTAGGGGCTGAGCCGGCCACAGACCCCCCCCCACCAGGTGACACGCCACGCCCCCTTGTCCCCGCACCACTCCCTCTTGCCCCCCCGCAGCTCCCTTTGCAGCTTCTGAACTCCACCAGGAGGAAGCCAAGCACGGAGAGGCTGAGAAGGCCCTCTGAGGACTGGGGAAAATGTGCTTTTTTACTAAAAACTGGGGAGGTGACTGAAGTAAGCCAATGAATTGTAAATTCAAGTGTAGCCTCCAATCAGAATAAGTGGAAAACAACTGGTGTAATCCACAGCCATTGCCCCATTTTGCCTTTAAAGGCCCCTCACCGTGTTTCCTCAACAAGACACTTTCGGGGTTCCACCCGAATCTCTGCTCCCCAAATTGCCGTTCTAGACCCGGTCGCAAACATGCTGCTCGCCCTTGAGCGCCTCATCACCCCGTGGTCAACATGCCTGCAGGAGGATGCAAGTTTGCAAGGAATCATTTGAGTTGTGTAAAACTGCTCTCCTCCACATAAACTTACCACTTCCCAATATCTAAAGGCTTTTCTGATGCGAAAGTATGTGATTTCATTTTATATTTAATAGTAAATTGTGTCCATGTTTGGAAAATCTGCAAAAGTCAGTGAACCACTATTTCCCAAGAACCAACACCTCCCAGTGCAGAATCACTGTGGGGCGCGAGATGTACTCTATTGCACGCTAGACCAGTGCCTTTTCACGTAACGGAATTTAAAAAGTTATTACTATGGTTTCAGATTATATGTTGCAATGACAATTTTTTAAACAATTCCAATTGTCAAGATTTGGTGTGGCATCAAAAAAAAAAAAAAAAAGAATAACCACAATATCTGCAGAGTTTCCAACTACATATCTGTATGAGACCAGATTTTTTTTCATAGACTTTAATGCAACGAACTGCCACATATTGAATGCAGAAGCTGATAGGAGAATTCAGGTTCTTGCATTAGGTCAGTCATTAAAAAGATTTACAAAAATGTAAAACAATGCCATTCTTCTTACTCAACTTTTTTTTTTTATTTCTGGAAAATCATTATTTTAATGATATTACAGTATCATATTTTTTTGCAATGTTATTTTAGTAAAATAATATTTTTTTAACTTTTGTCTGACTTAATTTATAATGTGTCAAAATGCTGGTAGGGATAACTCAAAAAAGCAAAAGCTTTTTGGGTTCCTCAGTATTTTTAAGCGTGTAAAGACCAAATAGTTTGAAAAGTAGAGCCGTATAGCAACCCAACAAAACGTGAGACAAGGGTGTGCTTTTTGTATTAGTATCATGAAAAATCAAAGTATGTTGTTTTAATACATCATTTAAAAGACACGTGGGGGAGATGAATAAATGTTAAGACACATTTACTCCTTTCCTTCCAGGAGTCAAGCCCACTTCCAGGAAACTTACTGGAAGTCAGCACCTCCTGAATTAAAGGCAAAGCCCTTACTATCTCTTAACATTTACAGTGGGCTGTGAGTCCTTTTATAATTCCCATAACAATTTCTCCATGAAGATTTTCTAAATATTTGTAATTTCTCCTTTTTTGAACTCTACCTGGGCTTACGTTTATATCAAGCAACTTGCAACTTACCATTTTAATCAAATGGGAATTTCCATTGCTCGCTAGGTAACTTTAGTTTTCTTTACCTCTAATAATTGAATTATGTTGCCATATATTAATGGAAATTTACAATCAAAAGGTATTTTTCATATACTACCTAGTCACTTTTATTTAACATAACTTTATAAACACAAAATTTTTATTTTAAAACACCAGGACATGTTTCTTGGTGTTCTACACAAACACGTTGTTGCATTGGACTGGGTAATCAAATCACAATTATATAACTATTCATTTATAAGTTGTCTTTATGCACATTATTATTTCCACATACATTACTGTGAGTAGAAGTTAATTCAGAAGTGAACTAGATGGGTCAAATCACTTACAACTTTTTAGTATTATTGTAAAAATAACATCTAATTAACTTTGCATCATATTTCACCTGAAAAATGCTTTCTTTAGAAAGGTAGTGAATTGTTAGTTAGGTAATTACACATTTATAGTCTGTGAAATCAGTAATTAAATGGTAACTAAAATGTACTTACATGTTTACACACCATAAAATTACGGTATTTTTAACATACTGTAATTAATTTATATTTAACATACACTTGTGTATGCGTGATTAAATGTCAATTAGGTGCCTATTTGTGAAAAATTAACCATTACCAATTTATGGAAATATTAAGATAAAGCTAACCATTTTGTTCCTTTAAAATTTTTTATGTTGGGTTAAATGTCATCCTCTAATCCAATTTTATTTTTTTTTTACATTGCTCAGCATGTATATGTATATAAACTTAGAATCTAATTAATTACATAATTCAGGACAAATGTTAACTTTAGATGCTTAAAAAAATGAAAAACAAACAAAAGTTTCTTAACCAATAAAGATAATTTTGTTGTGATAGATTAATATAGGCATTTTAAACAAAACACATTATTAGTTCTGTTTCTTGCATTTGTCACTGTATTTTCACCCTCATTATTTTCTCTATATTTTCTGACTTTTTAATAATCGATCATTTTGGCCATGTAGAAATTTATCTTAAGTATATTTTGTACAAAGCTTAAATAAAATTCAATTTCATAAATCTATAATTTTTATCACTATTTTTATAAAATACATTTTTCTGAAAAATGAGTTTTGTTTACATATAAGTAAATATGAAAAACCTGGATTATTTAACCTGCTTTAAATGATATACAGATCTTTAAATAATGGGTTGTGTGTGTGTGTTTATGTGTGTGTGACTTTAAGAGATCCGTAAAAAAAGGACAGAGACATTAGGAAACACTTGATGGCATGTTGATTGTGAAATTGCTTCTCATTTGCCTTAGTACTAATTGGTCTCTAGCTAAGATTTTCCCATTAAAAATTATATGCTTCTCCATAGTAGGTTATAGCTATCAATTAATTATGACAATGATATTTTCATAGGAAATAATCCAGCATCTCAACTGTTTAGGAAAATTATACATTTCAAAATGGAGACCAGGATTCTGAGAAGTTTGGAGAATGGACGTACACACACACACACACACACACACACCCTCTGGATAATTTAACATTAAAAAATAAATACTACCATGTCTACATGAAGTTTAACAAGGACTGCCACTGTATTTCACCCTTTTATGGGCATCAACCATGTCATTTTTCCATACTGTGACATTATAAACTAAAATCGCCTGTGGAGATGGGAAAATTGCCTGATCGGAGATTATTTGTTTTCAGGAAACTCTTTCGTAGTGACAGCCGTACAGATGTTCTCAAGTGTCTTGTGGAGAATGGTCATCGAAGGACCTAATGCTCAATTGAAAAATGATTGGCATTTAGTTTTATCAATTAAAGAATATTACATTATTACGGGTTGTAATGTTCCCCTTTTAGCACAATTTAGCCATACCAATATGCTGCTCATATTCACAAAAATCACTAAAAAATGGTCAAACAATTCATGTATGTCATATAGACAAACAGCTAGTGAGGTCATTTTTCATTTAACTTTAACTGATTTTTCTGGTTATGATATAGACATTGCTTGGATGTGGAGATGTGTGGCTAGACGTCAAATATGTGACACACACAATCTGCTATTGACGGGCCATTTCAACTGTCCAAAGAGTAAAAAAGTCCAAGGTCCATAAGGATGTTCTCTACAATGATATGTTCGACGAGAGACCAAGGCAAAGCATGACTGCTGACTGATTAGTGTCATTGACCCAAAAGACATCATTACGGAGAACCAGGTCCATTCAGGGCAACACTCTTGTGTACCCCCACAATTAGATCTCAAAGAGCAAATCACAGTAGCATAATTAAATTGAAAGCATTCTGACATGCAACAACATCAGAAATAGGATTTTATCCTTATTCTTTAACTCAATTCTCCATGTCCTCCCCAAAGCATCCCATCATAGAAGATGCTCATCAATCCTTGTTTATTAAATCCTTGAATGGCGTAATGGGAGGCCTTATAGACAGGCGTATGTGAAATAATTGCATTTTTCTCTTTAAAAACCATTTTCCAGTAGTGCTGATAAATTATGCCAATCTATTCCTACTTTTGATTTATTCCTAGTGTTTTACCAAATCCCATCCTCCAGTATATGTAAATGTGTGCATTTAAAAGAAGACTTCTCAAAATTAAGATTCTCACAGTGCTTATGGAAACAAGCCATCTATATTCTAACATATTTATAATGAAGACTCTCTCTCCTAACACTGTATAGTAAAATATGTCAAAAAGTCAGAGACTGAAATAATGTATGTAATTGTAAAAAAAATTAAAACCTATAGGGTCTGTATTGGGATATAAAATACTTAAGATAATGCTTTTGTTAAATAATAGGAGATACTTCATTTTCTATTGAACAAGTGGAAGAAATTGAGTAACATTTCCTAAAAATTTTAATGTAGCCTCAGTGTTTACTTAAACAGTATTGATATTCACACACTTGTAATATATATATATATATATATTTATATTGATATTTGTAGTCTCTGTTTCATCACTTATTTTAAGACTTTAAGTTTATGGTGGTAGTTACTCTTCCACTGTTCTTAAATTAACTTCCCTATATTTTTACTGACAAAGTCCCTATCCTCCCACCTCCCCCCCAAAAAAATCCACACAGTTTCAATATTACAACACTGCAGAAAATTAAGACAATTAATACATAATAAAGAAATGTTACAGAGGAATAAATTTAACTATAACAAAAATATATTGGCAAGTGGTCGGTAGCCTCTGGAAAGATATTACTTTGTAGGAAGAAGGCAAAGAAACATCTTGCTCTCAATCTCATTGCAAAGGAACCACGGAGGGATGTGCACCTTTGTCATCATAACCTGGGACAGCATGAATGAAACTTTCTGAGGCAATCAGATTCATCCGTCCATCCTTCTCCAGGCGTATCTTCTTCATTTGTAGGCAATATAATTTGAAGAAAAATAAATATCAGAAATGAAAAAGATTAATGCCAAGGACTCTGGCAAAACGAGAATATTATTTAACTAGAGATAGAAAAATTCTAGGTGGTAGTTCTAAAGATTATAGCTTTCCATGTTTTGTAATGAAAGCAAAGAGACATGAGAGACTCTCTTAGATTCCCTTGGTCACATGAAATTCTTCACATTTAAAGAAACAGAAAATGGTACCATGATTACTAACCTACCTCTGTTAATCAGAATGGGGTAGCAACAAACCCAAATTCTCATTGTCATCATGAAATGACAGTGTACTTCTCACTTAGCTGGGGCTTCTGTGGGTCCTGGACCACTCTCTAGGGCAGCTGTCCTTTACAGTGTCACTCAGCAATCCAGGTAGCTCTACACTGTTGGCCCACACCGGTTCATCCCAAGTCTATTTCCAAGACCACTGCAGTATTGGAGAGAAACTGGAGAATCCTCCATGGGTCTTCCACCATGGCCACAGCCAGTAACTTTCACATTTTTGACATTTTATTGACCAGTTTCTACCCTAGTAACAGGAAGTGCAGAACGATGTGCACTCAAAAGGAAAAGAGAAATAGACATTGATAAATACTAGTAATGTCTACCAAACAACTTGCTAAGTATCTGCGGGATGCATAGCAAATTTGGGCTAGCACTTCGTACCAATATACTTTCTAACTGAGTTCTTCTTAACCTTCAGACAGACAGCAATTAAGGTAACATTTGTTTGAAAAGCATTTGTACACACCATCCTGATAAAGTATGTTTTTATTTGTATTTGATACATTAAAGACTGTGAATAATAATATGAAAGCAGCAAAGTAAACATCTTGAGAAAACCAGCTACAAAACAAAAGTTCAAAGAGATTCAGGGAAGAAATGGGAAGATAACCAAAGGATTTAAAATACAAATAAAAGCCCTTACACAAAAGAAGACCAATAAAAAAATAACCCTATCAAGAGTGTGGCAGTGACACTAAAAGCAGCTGTAAGTATGATGAAATATAATTAAGGGGAAAAGAGAGAAAAGTGAGAATTGTTACATATATGGAGACAAAGAATTAGAAGTAACAGTGAAATATTGATTGTCGCAGAACACCAACAAATGAAATCAAAATTACTTGCCAATGTCCTTGGAAAAAGAGAACTGAAGTGATGTGGGAAAAATATATTTAAATATAAAAATCCCCATGGGAAGGCCAACACAGAGAGACAAGGTGGACCTGGTCGACTGCCGGGGTTAGACCCCACACTCCAGCAGCACCAGTCACGGCAGGAGGTCATCTTGGAGGTGGCATCTCCCGCCCCTGTCAAGCCATCCCTGGTGGAATATCCCTGAGGAGCAGAGATGAACCTCCCCGGCCAAGCCCTGAGTAAAGACTTGGGGGCAGAATAAATATCATCTCAAGTCATTAAATTTTGGGTTGGTCTCTTAAACAGCAATAGATGGCCATATCTTTGGCACTACTTTTTGGAACAAGGAAACCCTTTTGTAAAATACTTTAAAATCGATTACACATAAATGGATGTCCATTCACTGAAATCATTGCCTGAGAACATTGGTGAGTCAGGGAATCTCTTTACTTTATAGTATGACAACCTGGGGATCTGGGGTTGGAGATGCACATTGTTGAAATGATTGATCCATTTACATAGTTAAGCAATAAAGTAACTATTTTTTTTTTTTTTTGAGGCAGGCTAATCTTGATAATGAATGAAACTTTTCAAACACAATAGATCAAAAAACAGTTGTCCGAGATGCAGATGAAGAAGGGGAAAGTGACTGTATGTTGAGAATGTCATCTTGCGACTGATACAAGTGTGTGTGTGTGTATGCTTTGAATGTACTTAATATTATTATATTTTTTCTCTATAAATCTGGTTTGTCAATGAAAATGTCTACTAGAAAGGATTATAATAAAAATGTAAATTTCAATAAAACAACACAAAGATTTCCCCATAAGAAATATTTTTAAAGAAAAAACATAAAAAATTATACGACTTAGAAATGTAAGCTAGCAGGAAAGCTGCAGTTGAAAGAAAATTATGAATTATCTCATGATTTTGCACACATTTGACAATTACACTAGGCAAAGTAATAATATGGTTCTCTAAAAAGTCAACTCTGTCAAAATCTGTTTCTAGAGGAAATTATTACATTTGATGGGTAATTCATCTGCTTATATTTTCATATTGCTTAGTGATTTCTAAGACATTTTGCAAGTGATCATACTCAAGGCTTTCTTAATATTTTAATGGATATAAATTATCTCATTGAATCTCAAAAATTAAGTCAAGCATAGTCACATATTTTACTTGACATGGAGACAGAAATATTAGGAAATCTTATGCTTTATCGTCTATCATTTCTTGTAAGTATATTCCTTCCAAATCTTATTTTTTTTGTTCAGCTACATATAAAAACATCTGCAGAAATAGTTTTCAAATTGTAGGAAAACATCAATTTCCAGTTGTTAATACCTCTTTCCTGTAAGTGGAAGAAGAAAGAAATGGGTCTGAATTCAATTCATATGCAAATTATAAATTACTCACATCAGGCAAGTACATTAACTTTTAAATATTCGATTTAGTGCATTAGTTACTCCAGTGCACTGATGCACTCCGCAAAGTAATGAAACTGCAACAGAACATTTACGTTTTTGCCTTAATGGCTGGCATGTTTGTATCAAGTATCAACAGTTTGTTAGACTATGCAACAGACATTTTATAAGTTAATTAATGAAAAGTGCCAAGTAAATTTTCAAAAAGCATTTTTACCATACTTTCTGATAATAACGCATATGCAAGTTAGCTTAGTACCATAGCAATCCAATTTTCTCAACATTATTTCAAACTTTGTGTTTACACCAAATTAAGGTCACAATTGCATAAAATTTTAGAGCCGGAAGGGACCTCAGAGAGCATTTAATTAAATTGCTAATTTCACTAATGAGGAGATTGAGGGCCGTTAAAATGACTTGCCCAAAGTTACTCAAGTTCGTAGTATGGTAGCACTTGAACCTCCATACTTGTAGTCCTGTACAACTTTTACTAACACAGAGCAGGTACCCATGGTCCCGTGAAAACACTTTCAGTGACCTTCAACATTAAAAGTATTAAGAAGTCATATAAAAATAAAGTGGAAATTCCAAAACTATGTTTTTTATAATTTTATGGAAGAACATGTTATGAATGTCATTGTCTCTCATCAAAACATTTGAGGGATGCCTGGGTGGCTCAGCTGATTAAGCATCTGCCTTCAGCTCAGGTCATGATCCCAGAGTCCTTGCATGGAGCCCCCCCCCCCCCACATCAGGCTCTTGATCAGCAGGGGAGTCTGCTTCTCCCTCTCCCTCCCTCTCTTCGTCGGTCTGATGCACCCCCTGCTTGTGCTCTCTCTTTCTCTCTGTCAAATAAATAGATAAAAATCTGTATTAAAAAAATTTGCAAATGATTGCTTGTGCATTTCTGGTAAATTCCTTGCAAGTGTACAGCCTTTAATTCTTTTTCATTATGTGTTGAAATGTAGTCTCTGGCACACACACAAGAACTAATATGTTATAGATTTCAAGTTATAAAAATAATTTTATATACATAATCATGTATATAAAAATAATGTATATGTAAATCGGTCATTTCGTGGAAGAAACTGAACACGTGACCAATCTGCACATTTCTGCTTTTCCTTTATGGCATCTGCTGCCTTCCACTCCTAAGTAACCACTAGCTTCAGCTTTGCATCTAGTTTCTCCTGGTCTTGGTAAATGATTTTATCACACATGTACACATAGCAAAAAAATAAATTTGCCAGTTTTCTTTGTTTTTAAGCTTTATAGAAATGTCATTAGACTGCACACAGTTTTCTGGGAATTTCTTTTTCTCAGCTTCAGTTTTCTAGCATTTATCTCTGATTTATGTGTAGCTATGGTCCATTCATGTTTCCTGTTGGAAAATATTCCAGTCGATCAATATAGAGCAAATAATGTATCGATTCTCTGATGAAGTGACAGTCTCTGAAACCTCTTATACCTGAATCCTGCAGGATACATGCAGAAATGTCTCAGGTAAAACTATGTATGGAAATGCTGGGTTGTTCCATGTGCAAAGGCCAACTTGTTTCCCAAAGTGGTTGTAACAATTCATCCTCCAAAGCAATGTATGAAAATTCCGTTGACCCATATCCTATCCAACACTTCATATTGTTAGACTCTTATTTTTTCCCATATTTTACAAGTATAAAATGGTAACTCATTTTGGTTGTAGTGGGTGTTTCCATAATTAGTAGTGAAGTTTGACATACACGCTTCTTCCGGGAAGTGTCTGTTCATGTCCTTTGACGAAATATCTAGTGGGTCTTCATCTTAATAATTTATCTATTTTGGATTCTAATGCTTGTCAATTGTATATGTTGCAAATATCTTCTCCCAGGTTTTGATTCATCTTTTCCCTTTTTAAAATGTACTTTACTGAAGTCCTGAATGTAGAGGAAATCTAGAGTATCAATCTTTTCTTTAAATTAATGCATGTTATCTGTCAAGGAAATCCTTCCCTAAAGTCAGAAAGATATTGTCTTATTTTCTACAATACCTGTGTGTGTGTATTGGGAGGCATCATTTCAATTTCAGACTTTATTTATGTGCCACACAAAAAAGATACGAATTATCGCTATTTATTCAGTAGGATCTGCCATCTTAGTCTGTTATGTATTAAAGCCCATGATATGTTCTGGGGCTTCAGTTCTCTCACAGTTGATGATTTGCCTATCTCCGTTAACTCGTATAATATTATTTTAAATTCTGATAATTCTGTAGTGCATATCCAATCCTCTACTTTCTTCTTCTTCAGTTGGCTCTTTCCACTTGTGTCTATGTTTTAGAATTAGCCTGACCGGGTCCATGAAAAACCCTACTAGGTATCGTGTTGGGCTCTCATAGAGTCTACATCAATTTTGGGAGAAGTGACGTCTTTGGGACACTGCTTTCTTCCATCCTAGAAAAGGGTATTTGCTCCATATATTTGGGTACATTTTAATTAAGTAGAGTTTTATTTTTTCTACATATATTTTATAGATCTTTTGCAAGCCTTATTCTTAAGTGGCTTGTTTATATTTACAATGTTTTTGGTTTGTTTGCTTGTTTTTAAGCAACTTTATTGCAGTATAATCAGTGTAATGTATTTTTTAATTGTTTTAAAACCCTTTCAGCACACAGACATGTTGAAAATAGAATTTTGTAATCATCTTATATCTGTATACTCTGCTACTCTCATATTATTGTTAGTAATTTGTTTGTAGCATTTCTGTATTTGAAGATAGTTAATTCAATTATCTATATTTACTCCTTCCCCATCCTTTTGCTTTCTTTTCTTCTTCTTCTTTCTTTTTCTTGCACTGTTTTGAAGTTCTGGTACTTGGTTAAAGACCAGCTGAGAAAGTGGTCATCTTTGTCTTGCTCTTGGTTTTGAAGTCAATGGTTTCCAGTGCAGTCCCACTAAAGAAGGTAAACATTTATTTTTATTTGTTTGAGATGCATTGTGCTTCCATATCGATAGATTCATGTTTTTAATCTGGATATTTTCAGCTAGTACACGTTCAGATATTTTATCTCCTCTGTTTTTCTCTATTGTCTCTGTTAACTCTTCTCATTTTGTTTTCAATACACCTTCATGATACCTTCGTATTTTCAACTCCTTATCTCTCAGTACCTCATTTTGTTATATTATTTATCTTATCATATTTTCTAGTTCTCTGTTTCCCTCTTCAACTCAGTCTAATACATTGCTGAACTTCTCTAGTTATATTTTCTTGGCTATTTTCCCTTGTACATACATTTTAGGATTAATTTCACAAGACCCATAAAAAATCCCTTTGGAATTGTGTTGGACTCTCATAGAGATTCATTTACTTGATCAACAAACACTAATTAAGAGAAAAAACACTAATTGAGATCCTTCTCCATCTCCGAGGAGAAGGAAAGCATACGGTTCTTGCTTTGAGACTTTGTGTGTTGGAATAAATGTAAATATTTTAATAAAATTAAAGAAGTACTCTATTGACTGACATTTTACAAATTAACTTCTGTCTATTGGAATCTTTAGCAATAAAGCTGGTTAATTTTATGCCATAATCCTGAGGCTCTGAGAGATCTGGCTCATTTTGGAGCTATCAACTTAAAAAGTAATTTTGTTCTAAGTATTTGGTCTCTATTTATTTACCATTACTTGACTAAGAAGGATATTTTAGTTTATTTTTACTTGGTCATGTTTTTTCTGTTAACGTCCATAATCCAAGTAAATAAAATGTGCTACTGATGAAAAAAATATAGAATATATGTAGTCTAGAAGCCCCATGTGTTTTTAGTTTCATTATTTATTTCTGATAATGACTTATGACTGATTAACTTTTGAAATTGTGTCATTTTTGTTAAATAGTCCTGTATAATGATTATATATTTTGTACTAACAATTCCAGTATTTTCAGTCTTTGAAGACATTAAAACTTTCATTTACTTATATTCCTTGATCTGTGCTAGCTGATTCTCAGTCACATTAGCTTAACCTCTCATGGATTTGTCTTTCTTGACTGGAAATTCATTTCTGGACTTGAATGTATAGGAGTTTTATGGGTCTAAATTGGGACACTCTTTGCTTCAATCGATAGTCAGGGGATGCTGCCACCCCAAACTTGTCAAGCTCTGCCTCGCTTGAGGATTCAGTCCTGTCCCAAGTCCCAGACTCACTTTCCCAGTACTTCTGATGATCCAATTCTCCCAATTTCCATCACAAGGCTGCTGGATATTGAGTCGATTACTTCATTTATTTGAGCACGTGCTGCCTTCAATTCTTCACTGTGTTTGGCCAGTGGAGCCCGAATCTATTAAAATATCGAACTGTAGTTCACACTTGCACATAGGGAGTTTCCTTTGGAAACTATGGATAATCAATCCTGAAAGGCTATCTTAAAATTTTACTTCAGTGAAAGTATATTTAAGTAAAACCTTTTTTTATTTTTGAAGGTAATTTCTTTTGTCATTGGATCACAACCTGACTAAAATAAATTAATTCCTAAACACTTAATGAAGAAGCATCTCTAATAGCATATTTTTTTAAAAAAAATTGAGACAACTCTTCTCTGGAGAAAACAAGTCCCAATAACTTATTAAAGTATGTCCTTTCATTTTTTATATGCTGTAAGGAACTGAACCAAAAATCTGTATGAACTTTACATTCTCCTCCATACTAATTTTAAGCTAGTATTGCAGAACTAATGACAGCCTTGAGAAATGCTATTATCAATTCCAGCTGTCTCTTGCATCAAGATACTCTGAATTACAGCAATATTTTAGGAAATGAAGCTCTGAATAAAATCCATTACAGACGAGCTTCTGTTTTAATACTTTTGGAGGCTCCTTTACATTATGGTTATCTCCTTTCCTCACTGGAAAAAAAAAAACTTAGGCCAACCTGAGTTATTTTCTTTCCTTTTCTTTCTCTCTTTCTTTCTTTCTTTCTTTCTTTCTTTCTTTCTTTCTTTCTTTCTTTCTTCTTTCTTTCTTTTTTTTTATTTTCTTAGTTTTCTTTCTTTCTTTCTTCTTTCTTTCTTTCTTTCTTTCTTTCTTTCTTTCTTTCTTTCTTTCTTCTTTCTTTCTTTCTTTCTTTCTTTCTTTCTTTCTTTCTTTCTTCTTGATTACTTAGTTTTTGAAAGTTTTGGCACTGCATCACTAGTCTTACTGAACAACTCACCCACAGTCTCATGATCTGGACTGTCTCCAATGTGACAGTGGTATATTTGCTAAAGCTGCCTACCCTCACACCCCCCCCCCCGGGGTCCACAAATGGGGTGTATCCTCTCTTCTGGATTATTCACTTTCTTGAAGATGAAATGATAGTTCTCCTAGGTCAGATTTTTCTAATGAATTGAGAGTTTTAAGAAAAGTCATGTTCCATCTACCTTCCAGCTTCTTCCCAGATTACTCAGATGAAAATATACACCTATTGTCCTGCATCTAGTATAATAATTACAGCCCATATTTATATTTACACATATGTATATATGCATGTCTTGCATCACATGTCAAATCCCTAACACAAGGGACCTGCTCTACACACTTTTCTGTGTCTCTTTTTCTACATAATGTTATTTGAAGAACGCAATTGCAGTTACATAAACTTTATTGTTTTGCTAGTATTATGGAATAGAGCTGTTGGTTCAAAGATTATCTGTTGATAATCTTTTTTTAAAGCCTCACTAGTTTTTGATTTAGCATTTCTTGTATACCTTCTACGGGAAAAACATTTTGAATTTGATTTGGTAATTCACAGACCAGATTTGAAATAAAAATGTAGCACAAAATTAGATATGAAATTAATGGAATATTCGCAAAAAAATAGATATGAAATTGCTTTGACAGGGCTAAAACTTACTGATTTTATGCCATCTCGCTAAAGTCTCTGTAGTTGCTGGATGCTTCAATCAATTGTATTTACTTCAATAACCTCATGATTTCTTACTAACAAATTTCAAGAAACTGTCACCTTGTCAACAAAGAATATTCCCTTTTTTACTATCAGACTTTCCTGTAAGGAAAGACTTATATTTCTGATTACAAATACTGATTCTGAAGGGTCTAAATCACAAATGTAAGTTCAAGAGGACTGACGAGTTGCAGTGGTCTAACTACTGTCCTAGCTCCCATGCACGTTTCAACCAGCCCTTCTGCTGCTTACGGAAAATTCCTTTATGCTTCACATTTTTACACCCAACTGGAGTTTTCCAGGCAGAAATTAAAATCGGTACACACAGGGGCGCCTGGGTGGCACAGTGGTTAAGCGTCTGCCTTCAGCTCAGGGCGTGATCCCAGATTATGGGATCGAGCCCCACATCGGGCTCCTCCGCTAGGAGCCTGCTTCTTCCTCTCCCACTCCCCCTGCTTGTGTTCCCTCTCTCGCTGGCTGTCTCTATCCTGTCGAATAAATAAATAAAATCTTAAAAAATAAATAAATAAATAAAATAAAATCGGTACACGTAACAATAACAACGCTGCCAACAAAATACTGTAACACCATTGGAATAAATTTTTTAAAAAATCATTTCACCTACTTTTCTCTATGTTCACACTATTTTTATAATAAAATATTATTTGTCAAACACCATATTTTCCAAATTTCATTTTAGTATCACATCTATAAGCTTGAGCAATTATAAAACATTTTGGAAACTGTGTTTCTTCTAACAGATCTTACATCCAAATACTCCTTTCCTTCCCTCTGCGCAATTTGAGTTAAATCGATCAGGTCTCCCAAGGGGCTTCATTTCAACAGGCTTCTTTCCTCTTCACTTTCTTCTTCTCACCAGCGGATGAAATTGGGAACAACGCTTTCCTTCTTCACTGCAAAAACGCGCATTTCTCCCTAACCTCATAGCTTTTAGCTGTTACTTCATCTATTTTTCTTCATCTATTTTTCTCTTTTATTTTAAATTTCCTTCTCCATTCACTCATCTGTCCCTGCCAAGACCCACTATAGGTGGTTAATATCAAAGAATAAATGGACACTTAACATCTTCTATGTATTGCTAAATATTACAATATATATTTTACTCAGGTTTTTGCTTATTATTTGTCCATTACCAAACAATTGTCACAATGCACAATGCACACATCTCCCTTAAAACCATATTGAAAGTTTTGTAGTTCTTTACCGTACTCTTCTGATCTCTCAATTTCTCTCTGTCTCGTAAATACACATACACGTCTTCCATTACACCTCTTGATCAGCCTCTTCCTGAGTGTCCCTCAGAACTCAATCTTAGACTCTGTTTTCTTCTCTTACTTAAAGTTTTGAGATGATCCCCTCCAGTGACAGGGCTATATATTCTTCTATATGCTAATCACTTCTAAATTTATCATTTTGCTCCAAATTCTAAGTCCAAGACTTGTATATGAAACTACCTACTCAAAATCTCCAGTTAAAAAAACTAATACTAATTTCACATTTATAGCCCTAAAACATATCTCTTAATTAACTTGTCCATAACCATCTCGCCCAGATCAAAACATGACCCCACCACTTATCCAACTGCTCCCAGCAAAGCCCAGGGTCATCATTTGCTTCACACTTTCCTCATAAGTTGTGTACAATTCATGAAGAAGTTCCATTTACCATGAACTCTACTGTGACCTCTTACTGCGCCAGAGCTGTGACCCTAATCTGGGTGACGCGCGCCTCTCAACCAGACTATGGCTTTAACCTACCAACTGGTTTTTCTGAGTTTATGCTTGGTCTCCTGAGAACAGTTTTCTGCGAGGCAACCAGAGCAACAGTTTGGAATCATGTAAATCATATAAAATCACTCTGTGGCCTTCCATTACATTCAAAATATAATCCCACTTCCATACCATAGCCTAGAGGGCCCTTTATGGTATAAGCCTTCCCTCCCTCTCAGACAATCCCTACCATGCCTGGTCTTGCTCACTGCACTGCGGACCCGGTCTCCTTTCTCCACCTCAATCTCAACCGTTTGCTTTTCTTCCTCAGGGCTTTTACATTTGCACATTCCTCTGCCTGGAAGTTCCTCTTCCCAGATTTTTGTTTTCTTATTTTATTCAGATTTCCACTCAAACATCACTTCCTCAAGGAGGAAACCTCATGCGTGTAGAGTAGGCACAGTGTTGAGCCACTCAGATTCTCCTTTTGGACCAAAGCACTCAGCTCTGTCCTTCCTAGGAAAGAGAATTGCCTCATTCAAGTTATGCTCACTTCTGGGAGTAGCCAGTGCTGGTGGAGGTGGGGCAGGAGGCACCTGGCTCCTTTGTTTCAGTTCAGAAAATTCCTCGAATGGCCATCACAGCCCTAGAGTTCCACATGGAACCCACTAAGGCCTTTGGTGTTACTGCAGCATATTCAATCCCTCTTTTTGCCCAGTCCTGCTTCACTCACTCCCTCAAAAACATTGTTTCTCAGAGACTTCCCTCATAATATTCTTGCATGCCAATACCCATTCCATAATGATTCTTGAGAAGCCGACCTAAGACAAATACCCTATATAGGAACCCCTTGCTCCATAAGACTTTATCCCAATCATTTGATTCACCTTTTTTATAGTTTTTTCCCATGTCTGACATTAGATTAAATATTTAGAGATTATTTTTATCTGAGTACACAACTGCAAAACTGGAATGATGTCCCAAAGGGCAAGGGTGTCACATATCTTGCTGCCCACTTTATTCCCATCCTCCAGGAAATGCCCAATATCTGCCTGATGTTACTGAAGGTGTTCCACGAATAGAGCGAGACATGAAGAAACTCCAGTTTATAAAGACTTTGAGCATTTGTTAGTATGTTATTTAGTGCTCCAATCATTTACAAATGTTCGCTAGACATCTACTGTGTTTTAACGTAGCTCTCTCTTTTGAAGATAATAGGAATAAAATGAGTGCCTGAATTTTCAATATGCACAATGTTATCAAGAGGGAGGATGGTACACTAATGAATAAGCAAACACTTTTTCCAATGGCTTAAGTGCACATGTACATTTGTCTAAAAGGTGACCTCAGTGTACAGAGAAGAGTGTGTTTACCTTTTCCTGGCAGTGAAAGAAGTTATGCTCAAAAAGAGAGATTTGAACCAAACTTAAAATAATGAGCAGGCACTTGACACAAAGGAGGAAGTGAGGGTAAATCGAGATTATAAACAGAGTTCTTTAAGTGTGCAAAGGAAGGAAGATAAGAAAGAACCTGTTTTTCCTGAATATATATGAGTAATTTGGAATCCCTGCAGTTCAGGGAATAAAAAGACAAATATTACACGACAAAAACAGAAATTTTAGGAAGGTTCAAATTGTGAAGTTTTTTTGGATAACCTGCTACAATGGCAGTGAAGCCACGGAAGGATTTTATGCTATGGAATGACATAGGAAGACTTACTTTGAAATAGCCATTCTGATATAATGTTTTATATTAATTAAATGAGTGTGAGAATATAAGTAAAAGATCCCAAATAGATAAGTCAGGGATAATTAATAATAATAATAATAATAATAATAATAATAATAATATTCGCTGAGCATATGTAATATGGCAGGCATTATTCCAATCTCTCTTTAAATACATTAACCCACTTAATCACCCATGAGTTAATTATTACCAACCACATTTAAGAAGCTGAGGTACATAAAGATTAAATAGCTTGTGGGACACGTGGGTGACTCAGTCGGTTGTCTGTCTCTTGATTTCGGCTCAGGTCCTGTGTCTCCAGGTCATGACATTGAGCCCATCTTGGGCTCTGAGCTCAGTGGTGAGTCTGCTTGAGATTCTCTCTCTCCCTCCACCCCTCCCCTTGTGCTTGCTGTCTCTTTCTCTCAAATAAATAAATAAATCTTTAAAAAAAATTAAATAGCTTGCTCTCAGTTACAAAATTCCATCTGGTAGAGGAGAAGTCAGTCTGTAGATTGGGAGGTACCTGATTTTACTCTGCCAACTTTCTACAGGTGAGCATCTCACACTCCTTGTTTCCCTTAACTCATCCCTTCAGGCTCCTTCCCTAACTAGGTAAAACACTGTACATGCCGCCATATGTGACTTACTGATTTCTGCTCGTGTGAATTCATGTGGGCAGTTGGCACATAGGCATACGGGCAAATCTCACTTCATCCTTTAGAATCTGCCAGAACCCTGCTCAAAAGTCTCAGTTAAATTCTACTCCCCCATTTCTTCAAGTATTTGAATCTCATGGATATACTGTTTTCATCTGATTAAGTTGCCCCTATTTATCATGCTTTAATTGAATCTTTCTTAAGCTTCTTAATATAAAAATTTACATCAGGCAGTGCATTCTCAGCCCCCCATGGCCTTGATTGAATACAGCTGTGTTTAATGAATCCTGTTTACTGACCTATTAGCAGCTCATGATTCAAAAAATATTCCTGAAGTGCTTACTTTACCAGAGACCCTTCCAGTTGCTGGAAATACTGAGAAGGTAGCAGATCCAGGAAGAAGACTCACAAGCCATCTTTCCAGAGGTGACTCCCACCTCTGCTGGCTGTGAAGTGGGGTGAAAAGGGTTTGGGGAAGAGGACCCCCAGCCTAATGGCTCCATGAGACACCAGAAGTCATACCTCATTCAGTGAGAGGGGAGAATGAAGAATTGGACAAAATGATCCAACAATGACCAAGCCAAATGCCTTATTACCTATGGTTCTTGTGCCAAAAACAGTTCTGAAGAGAACAGCTGTTTTCTGTCTCTGGGAGAAAGTTGGCTCTGAGCCTTCCCCTCTTGTGCGCCGTCTTCCCTCCTCCGCCCCGACCCTGCTCCTTCCTGCTTTCCCTTCTCCTTCCATTAGGTCTCTCTCCTATCTCTTCCTATTTATTTACTTTGCTCTCCTTTTTCTGCCAAAACAAATCTCTCCATCTGGAGCGGACTCATGAAACAACCCTTTCCTTCGGTCCCCTCATTTTGGCACTCTGACTTGTTGAAGATCTTCCAGGCTCCTTATTTCCTAACTTAGGGCCTGGACGTTGACTTCTGGCTCTACAATTAATGGATTCCACTTCTTTCCTTTGCCCTCACCCCCTACCAGATTACATTTTACTCATCATTTATATTTTACTTCAAGTATTTCTTTCTTGTGGCTAGATAAAAAGCATGATTACATGTATTACAAAGAGCACTAACTATTTTTCAGGGTCTGTTTTATAAAATAGATATTTATACACATATATTGATATGCATTATTACATGCACTTTATGTAAACATATATGTGTGTGTGTGTATATATATATATGCACATATATATAATTTTACATTAAAGGCTCATTTAATGTTAAATTAATATCCATTAAAATATTTCTCTCCAAACCTACATAGCAGCCATTTTTATAATCATCATTTTCAGAAGGCCCAACAAAGAAGCAGAAGTGTTAAGTACCTTGCCCATGGCCACACATTGACTAGGAGGTAGAGCTGGCTTTTGAACTTGGCCAGCTCTGAGTCAGGAAGCCAATGACTGTCCTGAGTCCCTGAGGCTAGGTTAGACCTCCCTGATCAGTCGTCCCATGGGACCCCATATGTTTCTTCTGCACCTTTCCTTTCCTTAGGTATTTATTCAAATAATGATGATAATGATGTATCCAGGGCTTGTTTTTTGTTTTGCTTTTTGTTTTGTTTTGTTTTGTTTCTACTAGGCCCCAGGCTCCATGAAGGCAGGGACAGTGCCTGTAGTTTTCCAGCATCCGTGTGCTGGCACAGGCCTGGCACAGAGCAGGTCTCTGTAAACACTTGTGCGCAGACTATTAGGAAAACAGCTGATGAAACCAGTTCACAGCAAGAAGTGCCAAGTGCCGAATGTATCGAACTATAAATGATCCTCGGCTTGGCTGAATTTTCTGTAGCATGGTAAAGAAAACCTCATCATAGGTGGCTAAATAAAAAGTGATATTTTTCCCAAAATTATCTCTCAGAAAAGAAAGTCACTTAGTATTTGGGCCCAAACCAGTGTCTTACATTACAGGCACTTTTTCAATGATTTATTTTGACTACAACACACTGTTTCAAGGAAGACCTGTGTCCTGAAGTTACTTCAATCACTGATAGCTCTGAGTCCTTGTGAAGGGCACCTAAGGTTGCAGGGAAAATGAGACAAGGACATTGAATACATAGTTATGACCTTTTTCTTGAGAGGAGCTCATAATTCCAAGTGTTGGATATCATTATCAACAACACTTTCGTACATGATGAAAAGTGGTACAGTCAATACTCGCATTACAGAGCATATGAATTTATATTTATAGAGTGAAAATGATGATAGACTTAGTGGTACACGGATCAGTTCTGGTGGCTTGAGATAAAATCCTCGGTAACAGCATCATATGTGGATACCCAAAGCTGTGCCTCTTACACAACTTGGATGGAAGTTGGAAAGATCTGCTGTGAGGGCAGCAGGTGGGTAACACATGGGCAACACCTGGAAAGGATGCATAACTCGATGAGCTCGCTGATATCCACGATGTGAGTGCAGAGTTCAAATTAAATTCTTTAATATAGAATGGGTGGCTCAGTCGGTTGAGTGTCTGACTCTTGATTTCAGCTCAGGTCATGATCTCAGGGTGGTGAGATCGAGCCCCATGTAGGGCTCCATGCTGGGTGTGGAGCCTGTTTGGGATTCTCTCTCTCTCTCTCTTTCTGCCCCTCCTCCCCCTCTCCAGCCTGCGTGCGTGCTCTCTCTCTCTCTCTCTAAGAAAAAAAGAATTCTTTAATGTAATATGATGGTATAAAAGTCAATAACTCTATATTGATAATTTATAATACAGAGGTAACATTTTGCTTTATGCAATTTGTAATCAAATTATTAAATATGTATCCAAATATATTACTATGATTGTATATATTCATCACAATAATCTTGATTTTATATGTATCATATGATCTATTATATAATTGTGTATATTACACATATATAATTTGTAAATATAAATACATTTTATTTTATATATGCATATGTATAAAATTTATTTAATGTTTATATATTCTTGTTGGCCTAAACATTGCTTGAATCCTTTTTTTTTTTTAAATCCGACAAGTATTTTTATTTTCCATTCACCTGACATTTGCCAAACACGAATTCTTATTCTCCTTCCTCCCTCCTGCCACCCCTCACAGAGTCAAGCAGACTAGCTTCCAGCATCCAGGAAGACGGTGCCTTAACTGGAATGAGGTTTGCGTCAAGTCCCAGGGCTGTCCTCCTGAGTGTGGATACAGAAGTGACAAGTAAGAAGGAAACAGGCCTGAAATAGTTGTTCATAAGGAACAAAGGACCAGTGTGCTTTTTTTTTTAACTTCTCTCTCTGTGTCTCTGTCTCTCTTTTCTCTTTGTTTCATTTGGACTTTGAAATACTAAACGTGGGCTATCAAAGTATTGTAAATTATATTTATCACATTTATTTATGTCTACAGGAACAAGAATCCTTTTATGAACTGTACCAATTTTGCATAAATTACATTAGTCAAATGAACTTTGTTATTTTGTTTTTTGAATTACATCACTAAGATTTCACCATGAACCTTCCCTTATTTCAGCTATTCAGGTCTCATGATGATAAACTCATAAATGGAAAAAATATTTAAAACATAAAAGGGAACACAGCCTCTGACAATCACAAGAATTAAGATATATAAAGATAAATATATAATTAATTTGAAGCATACTCTTGTTTTGGTTAAGGAGCACATTATCATTTTTCCGTCTCTGATCTAATGATATACGTTTTGTAATGTACTCAGTTATGTTTGTAACAAGCAAACAAGAACATCTGTCGTGTAGGTGTATCCAGAGGTTCTGTGTATAATTGCCAAAACTATGAATACATTATATTCACATGGGGATTTTTTTTATGTAGAACATTCTCTTCCTCTCTTCCTAATCTTTATGCTTAGCTTTGAAAAAATAAGATGTTTTGAATATTAAAATCATATATACTTTATTGTGAATAAAATACAATTCAAGAGGGCTTATAACTAAGAAATTAGCTTTAATAAATGCTGTATTGTAAGCATTCCTAGTGAATTCAGGAATATATAGAGAATATACATATGCAATTCTGCAGGAGCCATTTCTTCTTCTTCTTTTTTTTTTTTTTTTT
>NW_024423344.1:72838995-73041812 GCF_017311325.1 Ursus maritimus
TTTTTTTTTTTTTTTTTTAAGATTTTACTTATCTATTTGTCAGAGAGAGAGCACAAGCAGGGGGAGTGGCAGACAGAGGGAGAGAAAAGCAGGCTCCCTGCTGAGCAAGGAGCCTGATGCGAGACTCCATCCCAGCACCCTGGGATCATGACCTGAGCCAACGGCAGATGCTTAACCGACTGAGCCACTCAGGAGTCCCTGCGGTAGCTGTTTCTGAATCTCAAGATTGTTTGCGGGAAGAATGGATAAGAAAATGTCCACGTGCTATTTGTTCCTTCCTTGCTGGGCACCACATAAAATGCATTCCCAGCCAAAATTTTATCCCTTGATATGTTTTAAATTGAGTCTGTCTCTCTCCATACCTGTGTAGGAAAGCAACATGTAATATGTGGCTACCTGCTTTAGATTTCGACATCAGTGTCGGTTTGTTTCCTTGGCAATGATGAGTCTACTCAAGGAAAGCAGATTGATCATGTAATCTGTTACAAGTTCACAGAGACTTAACTCTTGCCAGGTGGGAAATCCACTGTGCTCACTGCAATACTTAG
This sequence comes from Ursus maritimus, assembly GCF_017311325.1. Lineage (NCBI taxonomy): Eukaryota > Metazoa > Chordata > Mammalia > Carnivora > Ursidae > Ursus > Ursus maritimus. The sequence continues at coordinate 72,839,544 of NW_024423344.1, forward strand.
GGAGATGAGCACCTCTCTTTCTCCGTTTTAAGAACTCTTTAAGATTTCTTGTGACATGAATTATCATAATTTCTGGCCAGGTAGGTTTTTGTTCTCACCTAGTTTCTTTGGCTAGAATTTCCTTACATTTACAGGAGACACCCAGCTCCACAGAGGCAGCCCAGCCAGCTGGGTGGGAGGTGGACACCGAGCCTGGCTGCCTGGGTTTGACACTCGCCTCGCCCATTGACTATCATGGCCTGAGAGAAGTTGCTGCACGAGTCTCTGTCTCAGTTTCTGCAGATGCAAAATGAGGCTAATAATAATTGCTACTCCTAGAGGATTATTTAGAGAATGTAATGAGTTAATCTATGACCACTTGGCACAAATCCTGCCACATGCATGCTGTGTGAATTATCTTGAATTACAGAAAGTATTTAGAATGAAAAACATGTACTTGCCTCCATTTTGGGGACGGTACTGTGTAGTAGCTAACACAGCTCATTTGCCTTTGGTCGTCAGTGATACGCGTGCCAAATGCCGCCATTTCCATTTTTTCCTCTAGCAAATGCTTACTGAGCAACTAGGCATCAGACGCCATGTTTGTAACAAAGGCCAGGTTTGAGGAAGTCAGCAGCTCTGAGCTTCAGAGCTAGTAAGGGGGGGGGGGGGGCAGGGTGGAACTCATGCACCTGAAAATAAAAGGTGGCAAATGCAATAGGTAATCGTCTTTGCACCATGAAAGGACTTAGAGAGTGTTAAATCAGGCCATCCTGCCATGACCACTGCTAGAACCCTGGAGTCAGTTAGCCTTAGTTTAAGAAGTACTAGATCTGTTAATTACCAAACTTAGGAGCAAAAATAAATCTCTGTACTCTGTAAGTCCCCATTTCCTTTCTGCAAAGTGGGGGAGACAGAGTACTTTCCTCACCGGGTTGGCACGGTGATTGGTTTTTCACAATAACTGATATTGCCAGAACACTATGAGTCAAGTGTTGTCTGAATGGCTTTGGGGGGATTCCCAAAGACTGCACATAAAGTGCTTAGAGTCATGCCTGACAAAACAGCCAATAACGTTTTATTTCCTTTGACGTCACAGGAATCAGCATGTGGTTGAAAGGATAAGCACTTTCTAGTGGTTCCCTGGGAGACTTCCATTTCCTGTCCGCTTTCTAAAGAGCCCGGCTGAGTCTGTTCCTAGATGAAGACAGAGCAGAGGCAGAAGTCTTCTGTCTAGGGGGGTTTCTGATACGCAGCTCTGTCTGAAGTGATTACGTGCTTCAATGAAGGAGGACAAACCATTACGTTTGAAAGGTCGTAGTAACATCCAAAGGTGGCTCGTAACCTGAACACCTAGCAGGGTGAGGGGTGGGTAGTGGAACTGTGCCTATTTTATGAGGACACAATGGTCCCTATAGCCAGTGATTGTATATCCCCTGGAAGATTAATGAGTCAGGCTGTTCCTAACCTATGCTCATTGGTACTTGGCTAGCTTTAGAAAATCCAGGGATAAAATAAGTTTGCTTAATAGATTAATTTCACTGTCATGTTCAGAAGGCTTTGAATAAGAGAATGGTATGAGACAGGGTCAGAGCATGTAGCAAGTCAAAGGAATTTAATTTTGTTCTAAAACTGATGATAAGCCAGCTAAAAGTTTTAAGCGTGAGAATGTCATGACATGTGTTGTGTGGTTTTCAAAGTTCACTTGGCTGCTAAGTTGAGAACACACAGAAGGGTTAAGAGCCGAGCAGAGGCCAGTTAACAGTCTGTGTTAATAGTGCAGGCGAGATATGGAAGTGCCTGAATGAAGTAATAGTGGTAAGAATGGAAATGACAGGATGGGATGTGTGTCAGTGAGCTAGTCGGCACTTCTTTTTTTCCTTCCAACATCCTTAACCTGAGAATGTATAATTTCAGGAAGTAAGCAAAAATGAGGAACCAGCGCGAGAGGTCTTGATTTTTACTTGAGCAACTCGTTCCACTTATGGAAATGTGGAAATCTGAGGGAGGAAATAATTTGGAAAGTGAGGGAATAAAAAGTTGTTTCTACTGTGTTAAAATTGAGATGGCAGTTAGATATTTGTATCAACAACTAGGCAATTGAATGATGTGATTCTAGAGTTTGGATTTGGAAATATTAGTTAGACATCTATTTGCAAAGGTTGAGTTAGATCTAGAATCTAGTCCAAGAGAAAAGTTGGGGTTAGTTACAGTTCGTACTTGAAGTGCTGCGTGCTCTAACCCTGTCTCACACCATTCTTTTATTCACCTTCTGAACATGACAGTGACATTAATCTAGTAAGCAAAAATTATGATGTAACTGGATTTTGTAAACCTAGCCAAGTACTGGGAACAGCCCAACTCCAATGGAGACAACCAACAAGAGAAAATATTAGAATAAGAGACAGAAAATGTGGTGTTCTGGAGGCCAAGAGATGAAAGGGGGGCTTTTCTGATGAATGTTGTAGAGATATTGCTGAAGAAGAGCTCAGAGGCCCATGTTGTCGACATCATGGACGTGTCTGGAGACCTGGAGAGGAGCTGTGTCAGGGAGTGACATGGCCAAGGAACAGGGAGGGTGAGCAGGCAGAGATTTCAGGAAGTTTCGTCAAGGAAAGGCATCCAGAATTGGATTGGGAATTGGAAAAGAATGTGAGGTGAAGATTTTTTTTATTTTATTTCACTTTTTAAAGACTGGGGATATTGGTCTTGTTTGTGGGAGAATGAGGATAATCTTACAGAGAGGAAGGAATTAGAGATGCAGAAGAGAGACTGCATAATCATAAAGAAACTTCCATGAAAAGGTGGTATGGACCAGGACCTACAGCATGAGAAGAGAAATTGGCCTCTGGTAGAAGGAGGGACATTTCATGCTTAGAAGAAGACCAAGGATAAAAATTATAATTTCAGAAGCACATAGGTTGTCAATTTTAGAGATGGGGTGCTGAGCCTATTTTTAATAAGTGCCCTACAAACAGCATTTCCTACTTCAAAGATTGTACAGAGGAAAGCAGGATTTTCCTGTGTTTGATCCCAGGAGGCATGTCTAGGTTGTCTCTACAAAGCCGAGTGCTGGGCCTCCCTCTTCCAACAGGCTTGGTGTCCTGTCCAAGCTCAATTTCTAAGCAAGCAAGTGTCCAGGTGCTGGGGAACTGGTATTTGCTAGCACTCCCCTAAACAGAAAGCTTGAAACCAGCACATTTGTTCCCGGCTTAGAATTGCACTCTGAGACAGCAACAGGGCAGTGAGGTTTCTTTCTGAGAGCCTACACTCACAGTGCCTTGAGGACCATCTTTGGGATGCCTGAACATGGGAACCGCACACCTAGTTAAACTTTCCCAGCAGTTCTTGAGCTAAGTAAAACTTGCTGGAAGTCATGCATGCAAACTGGTGTGGATGGTCCTGTTCTGGTCCATGGCAGAGGGCTTAGGCTGGGTCCCCCCAAGGGCTGGAGACATCCACTAGGGTTTAGAGGTTATAAGAGTGGACAATAATCAAGTGGCCACACTGCCTGTTTGTAGCCACAACTGCTTTTGAGATAATGGGAGCAAACAACCCTTGGAGGTTAATGGTGAGTCAATGTGAATACCAGATGGCCCAAAAGTGTGAGTCACCTATTTCCCAGGTGTTCATAGGATCCACAGGGCACTAAAACCTATGATAAGGCAGCCTACATAGGAGGCAAGGCGATGGGATTGGGGAGGGGGACACAATTCCACAGCATCCCTGAGTGGGCATATCACTCAGAAATCCTCAAGTTCAAGGGACACCTCTGATGACAAGGTGTCAATGAGTCCATCACATAGGTCCTTCACAAATGTGACTATCCTTCTAAATCCTAAGGAGGATGAAAAGGCAAAACCATTTAGACTCTTTGTGAAGAGATAAGGACCACCTCCCATGGACGTACCAAGCAAAAGAGGAATCTCTAGATCGAATGGACACATTCATACAGTTGACTAAAATCTGAGGGTGGGAAGAAGGTAGTTCATTTAAAACACTGATCACAGATTTAATTGTCTGAATTCAATAATTGGGAGCAGTCATATCTATTTTATTCCTGAATCTGCTCCTGTGACTTCACATGCAAACCCCATAGAGCTTTCTGAGAAGCTTCCTGACAAACTCGATAAATCCTACACACCAAATAGAACCCATTTACTGAAATTACTCAGAAACAGTGGGTCGTGGTGTCATGGTTACATGAAAACTGCAGGTCATATAACCAATGCCAGGAAACGGAGCTCTCTGCACCCAATTCTCAGGGTCTAAGAGACAGGAGAATAGGAGACAGAGAGAGGAGCAGGGGAGGAGTGCTCATGAGCCAAATCACCACACAGGCTGCTTCTTGCAGCAGAAGCTGGTGTGCTGGCTGACCAGACTGTTGGCACCAGAATGTGATTTTCTGTGACTTTTCGGGGGAGGCCAAGGAACCAGCATCTCCTGAATCAGTTCTCATCCTGTCCATGAGTCCTGGAACCAAATGGTACTTGCTGATGTTCCCCCTGAGCACTGCACAACACATCGACTGAAGCATATCAACTATATGCTCCATGTAAATATCATTGTATATATCAAATCTAAGCTCTCTGCATATTCTTACTGTGATTTGTGCCCCATCAATACATTCATATGTTTAATTCCCACTAATTGTATGGATAAAGTATAATAAGATGAGTTCTCAACAAAGGTGACATGACTAAAAACATCATAATGTTCTAGCCTAGCAGCTGGAAGTCCACAAATCTACTCCCAACAATCCATCACCTCAGTGTTCGGATGTGGACAAGCCATTGAGCATCGGGCTCACTTGCCAGAGTTGACAGTGCAGGTGCTTTGCCTTTCCTGGCCGACCCATGTGGACAATTGATCACCTGTAGTTAGCATGTCGGCATCCCTCAGCAGTGAGGTGTGCCTTCAGCTTTTATTCTGTTTAAATTTATTTTGATTTTATGTAGTCATATTTTCCTAATAGTGTGCCACCAGGTTATATTGTTTCTCATTAATGAAGCAATCAGTATTCCTGTCTTTGGAAATAAGCTGCAAACACATCACATGATGTTGCAACTTTTCTTCATGAAAGTCAGTGAAATGGGAAGAGACATCAAAGATGGCAGTAGAGTAGAAGGACCCCAGGCTCCTCTCTTCCCACAAACACAGCTAGATAACTATCAAATAATCAAAAAAATAAACAAACAACAACAGCAACAAAAACCAGCAATCAGCCTGAACACTGACAGAACAAACTCCACAACTAAAGGGAGAGAAGAGGTCACGCTGAAGAAGGTAGGAAGAGCAGAGATATGGCTTAGGGGAAAAACAGATTGTGAGTGCTGCAGAGGGGAGGGAGCTGTGATCATGGAGAAAGGGAGTGAGAGAGGAGCACAGAGGGAAATGCACAATAATGTTTTCCCCAAAGCCATTGGCTTGGAAAATGAGAGGGGCTGACTTTCTTGAGTTCTTGCAACCAGCAGAGCTTAAAGCCTGGAGTTTTAAAGGTTAGCAGGCTTGGCTGGGATAGAGCCTGGAGGGCACTGCACTGCTCCCAGAGAGAAGACACACCCCCCCAGGGCAGACAGTATGGAAACAACGATTTGAAGACTGCCTGGGACACACAGTGGGGAGATTATTTGCCCATCCCAGCCAGTGTCCCTGAGAGGCAGTGCTCACAGAGACATCCCTCTGGCAATAGGGGAACTGGAAGGAGCCATTTCCTTCCCCCATCTCTGAGCATAAACACAGAGCCACCCAAGAAAATCAGCTCAACTTGGACACTAGCTGCCCAACTTGCTTACACCAAGTCCCACTGCCCAGCACTCTGGCAGGATTGCCCTTCTCAATCAAGCTTGCCTCAGTCCCAATGCAGTGGGTCCCTCCCCCAGAAGACCACTTCAGGCCCCCTGCCCACACACATACCATGTCTCTAAAGCCTGGGTTTTAAAGATCAGCAGGCTTGTCAGGGATAAAGCCAAAAGGGCATTACATTGCTCTTGGAGAGAAGGCAGGCAAACAACCTGGGAGCAGACACCATGTTAACAGTGATCTGAAAAATGTCTGGGGCACACAGTGGGGAGATTATTCCCTATTCTAGGAGCACTTTCTGAGAGGCAGTATTTAGGGAGACACATCTCCAGGAACAAAGGAGCTGGTTGGTGCCATTTCCCTCCCCCTTCCATCAGTATAAACACAGAGCCAACTGAGGGAAACAGCTCAGCTTGGACACTAACTGCTTAACTTACTTACACCAAGCCCCATTGTCCAGCACTCTGGCGGGAGTGCCCTTCCCAATCAAGCTTGCCTCAGTCCCAGTGTGGTGGGCCCCTCCCTCAGAAGATCAGCACAAACTCCTTCCCACACCATGTTTCCCAACCTGAGAGTTCTGCCGAGCCTCAGTTCTGGTGGAGTTGGTGTCAGGTGTCATTTCACAAGCTGACCAGAGAACACCTAGTTAAAACTTGCCACATTCAGGCCAGGGACCAAACACTGCCCAATACAGACCAGGGGAGACCCTGCAGATGATTTCCCTGAAGGATAGAGCAGCCAAAACACAACAGCAGAGTGCAGGCAGCACACACTAGAGACACTCACTGAAGCAGTGGGCTCTGGGCACTATGTGACCTCTTCTTCATAAGGCCATTACTTTCAGGAGCAGGAGACATAACTGGCTATTTTAATATAGAGAAGAAGACAGAGACTTAGACAAAATGCCAATATGAAGAAATTTATCCCAAATGAAAGAACAAGATAAGACCAAGGCCAGAGATATAAGTGAAACAGATATAAGTAACATGTCTGTTGGAGAATTTAAAGCAAAGATTATAAGGATACTTGCTGGGCTTGAGAAAAGAACAGAAGACATCAGTGAAGCCCTTATCAAAGATCAAAGAGTTTAAAAAAAATCAATTGGAGATGAAGAATGCAATAAATGAGATTGGAAACAGGTTTGAGGTAACGAACAGCAGGCTGGAACAAACAGAGGAATGAAGACAAAATAATGGGAAATAATGAAGCTGAAGGAAAGAGAAAAAGAAGAATTATGCAACACGAAAATAGACTTAAGGATCTCGGTGACTCCATCAAACATATAACATTCATATTATACGAGTCCCAGAAGAAGAGAGAGAAAGGGGGCAGAGAATTTATTTCAAGAAATAATAGCTGAAAGCTTCCCTAATCTGGGGAAGGAAACAGACATCCAGATCCAGGAGGCAGAGAACTCCTATCAAAATCTACAAAAGCAGGCCAACAACAAGACCTATTGTAATTACATTTACAAAATATAGTGATAAAGGAAAAATCTTAAAAGCAGCAAGACAAAAGAAGTCAGTAACTCACAAGGGAAAGCCCATAAGGCTAGCTGGAGATTTCACAACAGAAATTTGGCAAGCCAGAGAGAATGGCATGATATATTCAAAGTGCTGAATGGGAAAAAATCTGCAGCCAAGAACATTCTATCCAGCAAGTCTATCATTCAGAATACAGGGGGAATAAAGAGTTTCCCAGACAAAATAAAGCTAAAGGAGTCCATGGTGATTAAACTAACCCTGCAAGAAATATTAAAGAGCAAAGGAGAGACCTAAAGTGACAAAGACAAGAAAGGATCAAAGAAAATCTCCAGAAACAACATCAAAATAAGTAATAAAATGGCAATTAACACATATCTATCAGTAAGACTCATCTATATGCTGCCTACAGAGAGCCATTTTGGACCTAAAGACACCAGCAGATTGAAAGTGAGGGGTGGAGAAACATTTATCAAGCAAATGGATATTAAAAGAGAGTCAGAGTAGAAACACTTATATCAAGACAAACTAGACTTTTTTGTCCTTGTATTGTTTTTGTCCTGCTTTAGTATCAGGGTAGTACTGGCCTCATAGGATGATTTTGAACATGTTCCCCATATTCCATTTTTGTAAGATTTTGATAAAGATTGTCATTGGTTATTTTTCCTAAATATTTGGTAGAATTCACCAGTGAAACCATGTGGCTTTTCTGTGCTGGGAGATATTTGATTCTTAATTCAACTTTTATTCTTGTTATTGGTCTAAGAAAATTTCCTATTTCTTGGATTCAAGATTGGTAACTTGTGTGTTTTAAGGAATTATCTGTTTTGTTTTCCCCTAAGTTACCTGATTTGTTAGTATATGATTACTTATGGTGATCTGTTACCATACCATGTATTTCTGTGGTTATCTATTATTGTCTTCATTTCCATTTCTCATTTTGGTTTCTGAGTCTTCTCTCTCTCTCTCTCTCTCTCTCTCTCTTTTTTCTTATTGTAATGAAATCACTGCCTTTTTTTTTTTTTTGAAAATTTTTCATTACTTTCAATGTTACATTATTGTTTATTTTGGTCTCTATTTTACTTATTTCTGATTTTTCTTTGTTATTTCCTTCCTCGACTAAATTTCAACTAAGTTTCTTCTTTTTTCTAGTTATTTGTGGTGTGATGTTAAGTTGTTTATTTGAACTTTTTTTCTTAATAGAAGCATGTATAGCATACATTTCAGTCTAATATCTGCTTTTGTTGCATCCCATAAGTTTTGGAATATTGTGTTTCTTTTTTCTCTTGTCTTGAGATGTATTTTGATTTGCTGTTTGATTCCTTATTACACCTGTTGCTTGTGCAGTAGTGTTTTTAATATTTATATATTTAATATTTACATTATAGATTTTCCAGTTTTGTTTCATTGTTGATCTATCAGTTTTGTACCATTGCAGATGGAAAATATACTTGTCATGATTTCAGTCTTCTTAAATTTGTAATACTCATTATGTCTCTTTTTATGTGATTTATCCAGGCTACTCTTCTGTGTGTTCTTAAAGAAAATGTGTGTTCTATTTTTCTTGGATGGAATTTTTACACACATCTTTTAGAACCATGTATTCTGAAGTATGCTTCAAGGAAAAAATGTTCTTGCTGAAGAAGTAATAATAACTTTAACTGAGGGTACTCATTTAAAATAAAGCATGTCAGAGTGGAGGTGGGGGATGGGTGAAATAGGCAAAAGGGATTAAGAGTACACTTATCATGATGAGCACTGAGTAATGACCTAGAGAATTGCTGAATCACTTTATTGTACACCTGAAACTAAGATAACACTGTATGCTAACTGTACTGGAATTAAAATAAAAACTTAATAATAAAAAAAAAAAGGCAGTGAAATAATGGCTTCCACTTTTAGTCCCAATAGTAAATGTAAATTCATTTTGGTCTAAAGGAAGAGAGTAATGTTGAAAGACAAAGAAAGACACACACACACACACACACACACACACACACTCAGAAAGAGAGATTGAGAGAGAGAGAGGCTTTGAGAGAGACTATCAACGGAACACTCTTATTTCACTGGCTTTGGGTAAGTAAGTGAACAGTGTTAATTCTCCATGTAGGAATGTACTTATTTTTATACTTTCATACTAAAATACAATCACAATAATGAAAACTTGATAATAAATAAGCAGCATGTTTTTAGAGACTAATTTCAATTATAACAGAATGCATGCTAACACATTTAGTGACTTTTTAAAAACTATTTTGCTTTTATACATTCTTGGTGATGCATTTAATAAGAATGTGTTGAAATCAAATAATATTTAAGCTGGTATAAAGACTATGTTTTATTAGATATTTGGCACTTAGGTCAAAATTTTCTAGGGTGATTTAGCAGAATTCTATATTGTTTCAATCTTTCTTTTTCTGAGCACCATTTTCTACATCACTAGCATGAAATAATGTCTTGTGATTCCCACAATCTTGGTCTCCCACAGTGCACAATAATTATGTATACACATATCCCTTCTCTCTCCTCAATACGTCCCTTTCTCTTTCTTTCTTTCCATATTCACATTCAGCCATATTTTAGTCGTATTCATATAAATCACAGTTATCTCAAAAGAAAAATAAAAAAAAATTGTCCAAACATTACAAATTTCCTTTATAAAGTAAGAAGAACGCACAGAGATAAATATCTTTATTTTCAGAAGAAGACTCTGAACCAATAAAAGTATTCTGTAATAGAATATCACACTCTTGTAAAGAAGGAAAACGAGCCCTTTATACACAAAGGATCATCTCATTTACTACCCATAATACTGGTCTTGATTTTGGAAACCAAAGCCAACAATCCACATTACATTTTAAAAAGTTATTAAAATTTAAGCAACCAGATATTCAGTTGGAAGCATAATGAGCAGTTATCTTAAAAGTAATGTCATGTCATCCTAGAATTTTTATAGCTGAGTAGTATCACTCAGCTTTAGTAAGTTTATGATGTCTCAGTCGTACAGTCCATATGGGAAAGCCCTTTGTGGTCATGTGTTTTATATTCCCCTTCAAACAAGTTTTAATATAATATGATTTTATTCAGAGCATAATTTTATATCGATGATTCAAAGAGATATATGTTCATAATGTTGGTAAAATATTTAGTTTCATTTATTATTTCAGTGAGTTATAAATCAGATGTAGCGAGAGAGTATTTTAAATCTTTCATCGGCATGGAGATTAGAATAATATAAACTCCTCATTTATATAATAAATACCCTATTATTAACTATCAGGGTGTTGAATGATTTCAAGTCATTCCTTTGTATCTTATACCTAATTTTAATATATATTTCTTTCAAAACACTTTTTCTAGAATAGAGTCTTGCTTAGCATTAAATTTTTATGCTCTTTTGCCATGAGTTTGCTGCAGTCTGGAGCTGGCTGCTGGCTAGGGTTAGAGAGATTCCTGGTGGTAGAGGATCAGAGAGGATGTAATGGCATGCATGTGGGTTAAACAAGTATTACCTCCATCAGGACCCTGTGCTAAACAGTCAACCTTGGGATGCAATGCTAACAAAAAACTCATGAATTCTCTGCTTTGCGTGGTGATTTCTTCTACTTTTGCAATCACCTCATCACATTGTCATGTAAATTAGCTGCATATACTATGGTCATAAGCTTCCAAAAGGATGGCTGGTCCCAGGACAGGAACAAAAGGAACAAGTCTACCATCTCTACTTCCTGATAACTTACTATTTTAAAAAAATCAAAGTTCTTTATCATAACTTCAAAAGAAAACCCATAATGTTCAAATGTTGAAAAGACAGGTGAGGTGGGTTTTCTTGTCCACAGCTCATGAAAGAGTAAACACATTCAACTTTTTGGGAAAGTACTTTGACAGGGCTAATGAATAACCTTAGATATATCTACAGATTTAATCTTTTCTTTCCATTCTGTAGTTTTAGTAAAGAAAATATTAAAAATGTATGTGAGAAACCAGAGGCAGCAGGTTGGAAAAGGAGGTAGAAATCATTCAATTTTCTGAGTAAGATCAATGTAGGCACCATTGATTTAAATTGCCTTTATAGGGGACAGGAATTATTTTCCTTGTTATTGATTTAGTATTTACTACAATAATGAGAAAATGACAATTATAATAATTTACCTTAAAAAATAAAATACAAAGATTTTCCCCAAAACCTATTTTTAGGGGACAAATTCTCAACTTGAGCACATGAATTTCATCCCAGTTCTTCCTTTCTGTCCTTTGATTTTGCTGAATAATAAATGCAGTGGTTTCTACGTCCTTATCATAAAATCCATCCTTTCCACACTTTCTGAAAATGAAGACGTTTAATAAATATCAAATTTTCATGATTCAATATTCTTAGTGAAAGTATTTAAACATTTTGAAGTATTAATCTTGGAATAGAATGAAGAAATCTTGGCAACTAATTTTCTTCAAGGTTATATATTCTTTATTCATCACTTGTCTGTAGGAAATAGAAATATCTTATTTAGGGCTTAGAAGTGCACATTCAAGCTGCTGACTCATTTTGAGAGGTTGACAAGGTGGCTCCAAAAATTCAAATGCAGAAATTTTATTCATTTTATTTTATATGTTGTATGGATATGGCCAGGAAATGCGATGCATATTTATTCATAACAGGGAAAGGAGTAGCTTGGTGTAGGTTAGTTCCTATGTCGGACGGACTCTTTTTTTCTGGCTATAGAAAGGTTTCAGGAGGAAAGTAACATTAAATGGCCATTTGAATGCTGAAAATATGAAAGATCAATGCCTGCAAACTTGGTATCTTTGGAAAAAATGAAATGAAATGAGAAAATACAGGTGATCTTAGCTGATTAGAAATCTGTGAGTTTTGAGCACCTGAAGCAGGGAATTGGAGGAGGCACAAAAGCTTGGGAGAGATTGACAGTACAGTGAGGACACCGTGTAAGAGCAATGCAGGTGACTGGCATTTTAATCACAGAACATACACAACTGCAATGAACAGGTGGGGGAGCCTGTAAAGGAGGTGTGAGAATATAAGAAGTGACAGTGTATTAATTTACGTTAAAATTTCAGCCAGTGCTTCCCACCCTCAGAACCTCTTGACACATGATATTTAACCTGCAACTCAAGAATGAGAGGATAATGAGTGGATAATAGGTTTGAGGAATATGAGAATAAATAAAATGAAAGTAGTCCTTCACTGTCTCCTGAGTGCACCCTTTCTTCCGTCCGTCCTGCTACTGACTTGGCCAGGCTCTCATCAACTTTCCCTGCCCTAACAGAATGGCCTCCTAACTAGAATTCCCACTGCTGGTTTTTCTCTCTTTAAGACACTCCCTGCTCAGAGTTGTCTATGCTATTTTACCATTTCTAAAACGCGGACAAACCCACTATGCAGAGAATTGCTGTCTAATGCTGTCTTTGCCCCCAAACATATTTATCCAAAGAAAGTTGGTACCCAAAGATGAGTGATGCATGTGGTAAAGAGAACCTCTGGTGTACAGGAACACACTTGACCTGTGCAGAAGCTACTTTAAGGACCAGACACATAGTGACAATCTCCACATGTGCTCAGAATAAGTGGAAACAATGTCTTGTTTGTTGGAGGGAGACAGACAGCAATCTTTCTTCTTTCTTGATAAAAACTCGAAGATCAATAATACTTTTGCAGACATTGATAATAAAGCCAGCTAACATTTACTGAGCATTACAAACTGCTAGACACTTTTCACATGCCATTTCAATTAATGTTGACAATAATCTTAGGAGGTAGGGGTCACTACTTACCCCAGTTAGCAAACAAGAAAACTGAGACACAGAAGCCCAAGAGTCTTTCTTCTTAGACAATCAAGTGAACGTTGCAGCCTGGATATGACATGAAAAAGTCTGACTCCAGAATCTGAACCCTTCTCTCCAAATCTATCTCCCAGATTCAACCTAGTTTGTAGCTCCATTTTCCATTTGTAGTCCATTTTTCTTCCTTCCTGATTCCCTCCCATTCTTCCTTCTTTCCTTCCTTCCTTAATTTTCTCCTTCCTTCCTTCCCATCTTCCTTCCTCCCTTCCCATCTTCCTTCCCTCCTTTCCTTCCTTCCTTCCTTCCTTCCTTCCTTCCTTCCTTCCTTCCTTCCTTCCTTCCCTCCTTCCTTCCTTCCTTCTTTCCTTCCTTCCTTCCTTCCTTCCTTTCTTCCTCCCTTCCTTCCTTCCTTCCTTCCTTCCTTCCTTCCTTTCTTTCCTTCCCCCAACCCATCTCCCTTCCTTCCTTCCTTCCTTCCTTCCTTTCTTCCTCCCTTCCTTCCTTCCTTCCTTCCTTCCTTCCTTCCTTTCTTTTCTTCCCACAACCCATAACCTACCCTGACAACTCCGAATGTGGGGCCAAGTGCATGACAAAGAAAACACTTGATTCATGCACTAAAACAGACTCCAATATATATGCACTGGGCTCTGGATTAAAGCAGAATCAATACTTCAGCATATTCTAGCTATAAAATGGGATTTTTTGGCCCAGGGAATTATAGAAAAGCATTCTGGGAAAGAAGAAAGCCCACCCTTGGTTTTTGAAGCCATCAACCTACCCATGACTCTTGTACCTGCTAGCCTATTAAACTTATTAGCAAATATTTTAACTAACACTTTGGGGTTCGGTCACTTACAGACAAATTATGCTTAGTTATACTAGGGTAATTTGGCAAACATTTTCTGGGAAATGAGAAAAAACAAGCCAGCTACTTCAATAAAAATAACTTGTGGTATGGTTGATGAATGATAAAATTTGAACTTAAGAAGCAAAAATTAAAATTTGGAATATTTGTCTTTGCCATCATGAGTCTGACAAGTTCCCTGCACTTAGAGACTATTCTGCTCAGTGGTGATAGTAACGAATGTGTTTTTTTTTAAATTGTATAGTGAAATATGTCAACATTTGGAAGATGTGAATAATTGAGTGAACTAATACTTCCCAAATGACCAATGCATAATTCGTAAAACATGTATGTATAAAAGATTCATTCAAAGTGCCAGACAGATCAATGGAATTTAATGTATCATCATATGAAGCATTTATTATGGTTTCAGTTGCAAATAACCTTTTTAAAAACCTCGCCATTTTGTAGCATCAAAGAAAAATAGCCCCAACGATTTGAAATAGCCACTAAAATACTACGTATCTGTTTGAAGCTGGATTTTCATCATATAATTCAATCAGAACACATATTGCTGCAGATTGAATTCAAAACAAATGTGAGCGTCCAGCTAGCTTCAATTAAGCTGAACAGTAAAGAGATTTGCAAATATGGAATGCAATTCCATCCTCCTCACTATTTTCATCATTATTTTTCATGAAAATATTATATTGATAATAACACCTTATGGCTTTATCGTTATTTTCTGTTAATTTATAAGCAAACATCTATATTTTGTCTGTTGTAATTTCTAATAAGGAAAATACCCATGGGGATGGTTCTCATTGAGTTTTGATAGTGTCAAGAGTTCTAATCTCCAACAGTGAGAAGACAACTTCCTGAAGTTCACTAGAGAGGAACTTAGCTGTCCTGTGGTCACCAGGTGACTCCGTGACAGTGCAGACAGCCTTTCGGGATGGACGGAAGGTTTTCTGAGGCACACAGAGGACAGAGTCTCTTAGCATCCCATATTGATCAACTTAATCCTACAGATAAATGCCTTGCTATGTGATGACTCCCATATTCAAAGTCCAATCTATTTGGTAATTTTTCTATAGCCTTTCATTTCACAATTTCTCAAACCTCTTTCCTTTTCAACTATGTTTTTCTCTGAATGAAATGCAGTCCAATCCTTTCTCACATGGTCAGCCAACTCGCTCCTGCTGCTTGCTTTCTTCCTCGGCCCTGGCAGCGGGGTGCAGATGTCCTGTGCACCCTTTCCTGACATGCGCTAGGTAATTTTTCACATACTTTCTCTAAGTGGTAATATTTAACATTTTTAAGTAATTCTGTATTATCTCTCATTTTTGGGGAACTTTATTATTCTTTCTTTTCTCCTTTATCATATTCATCCTATTATTTCTTGGTGAATTTTTAAAAACCGTGTAAAAAATAGGTTTTAACCATTCAAATGGATTTTCTTCAAACATGCAGAGAGACTTCACAAACTGTGGAATCCAAGTTCTTTTATTTTTCAGATGCAAACACCAGAGCGGGGAAGCAACATGATTGGGATCATGTGACATATCCATCACAAGGCAATGTCACCATTGCTGGGGGGGGGGACCCCCACCTTCTCATGTAGGAAGTTTGCCTTGTGCCCCTTCTCTGGCGGGGGGGCTCCCGTGTCAGTTACGCTCTGACTTCACCATAGTTCAAGGCTGTGTCCTTTCTCCAGCCCTGGAATGGTTATTAGAGCAGCGACTAGATTGTCATGCGGGCACCGTAACCTTGTTAGGAGCTGCAGCTGCTACAGCTTATGCTTTCGCAGTTTGCCCATAACTTCTTCAAATCCCAAGTGGAAGGAGCCACTGAATCAAATGTCTAAGTGCAACAATAGTTTTTCTCCAAAGATCCGTTCGCCACTGAAGACAGATTCGAAATGTCAGTATCTTTATTTTTAGGATAATATAGTCTTAGCAGTAAGTAAAGGAGAAAGGGAGTGTCATAGAGATGCAGTTATCAGAATGGCAGAGGATTCAAAAATAGCACCCCTCTGCTCAAAAAAAAAAAAAAAAAGCCCAGGGACAAAACAAAGGTCACTGGTGTGGAGAAAACACTGAATTACATGAACACCACCTCCTTTAGCAGGAATGCCAGGGAGAGAAGGGAAAAGGGTGTAGACAGATAATAGGAGTGGAGGCTGGGGAGAAGGAAGGAGAGGAAAGCAGAGTTAAGTGTCGAGAGTAGAATTGACTCCTGGATGGCAGAAGGTCTCCGGGAATGACTAGATAGAAGAAGCCACCTAAGCTCGCAGGGCAGAATTAGCAGAAGCTAGTGATCATCAAGGCCAGTTGCCCATGGCGGGGTGGGGGGGGGTGGTGATGTTCACTACTGCTCCTCTGCTCTTCATACGCTAATCTATGGATAAGGGACTATCAAAGAGACTTGGGTTACCATCTTCTATGACCCTCCCCTATGCTTATACAGAAGGTAAAGCATAATGTTTCTCGCTATCTGTCCATTGCCCCTCCCACGAGTCCCTTGTGAAGTCCTGAGTACATGTTATCCTTCCCACGCCATTCAGAGCCAGCATAGGAGCATGGCTTAGTAAAAGATAGGTCTGTACTACCCAGAGAGGGTGTTTGGGATGGGGACAGGCATGGGGCATGGGAGGGGAAGAAGCCAGGCTCTTGGTTTCTGTGGGGTAAGAGCTATGTTGCTAAGAATTAGTTTTTATATAGCTTTTGATAGATTTCCTTGAGAAAAACACTACTGACTCAAATGTCCTGTCTTAAGCTTCTGCCAACAAATCAATTGCCCTAGTTCTAGGCCTGGGAAGAGTCGTTGACAATCCCAGGATACGTATGGTGGGCAGAGTCAGGTAGAAAGAAAGCTCCATGGGCTCCTGGGTGGCTCAGTCTGTTAAGCGTCTGCCTTTGGCTCAGGTCATGGTCCCCCAGTCCTGGGACCAAGCCCCACATCAGACTCCTTGCTCAGCAGGGAGCTGGCTTCTCCCTCTGTCCCTCCCCCTGCTTGTGTGCTCTCTCACTCTCTCTTTCTCAAATATATACCCAGGACTTTTATGCCTGGGTTGGCATTGTGACCTTCAAGGGCCTCCATCTTTTCAATTATAAAATGGTATCAGTTATATTACTTTTGTATAGTTGTGTTAGTTTTCCTGTGGCTTCCATAACAAAATACCATAAAATGGATGATTGAGAAAAACAAAATTTTGTTGGCTCACAGTTCTGGAGGCTAGGCATCCAAGATCAAGATGTCAGTTCCTCCTGAGAGCAAATCAGGTCCATGCCTCTCTTGTGCGGTTCCATGTTCCCTGTGATTTTTTTGCAATGCTGGGTGTCCCTTGGCTTGTAAATGCATCATCCTGATCTCTGCCTTCATCTTTATATAGTGTTCTCTCTGTGGGTTTCCATGTTCAGGTTTCCCTTTTTGGAAAAACAGTGATCATATCAGATAAGGGGCCACTTTCCTCAGGTTTGCCTTATCTTAACTAGTTACATCTGCAAGAACCCTATTTCCAAATAAAGTCACATTCTGAAGTACTGTGGTTAGAACTTCAAAACGTGAATGAGAGGACACAATTCAACTCAGAACGGTAATGTGAACGATCATCTGTCAGAATTTTGTAAGGATGAAAGTACTTGGCACGGCCTCTATAACATACATGGTCATATAAGCAGAGAGGTCAACAGACAAGGGCCACTGTGTGAACAGTTATCCATAAAATGAATACAAATAAACTGACTTCTTTGTGTTTTCATTAAGATTTAATATATCAGCATATTAGAAAAGACTTCATAGTGTCTAGTATATTTTTTGGCTTCCAGAAATGGTAGCTTTGATAGTGGTCTAATGAGAAGCAATAAGAAAACATTCTTTTTACAGTGTCTGTGCATGGGCCAGTGACAGGTGGGAAGAGAAGGAAGGGATTTCAGGAGGCAAGTAAGAGTCAATGAAGATCCCGCCTGCAGGAGCCCCGTGGGATGGGCTCGGGGACCTCCATTTGGGCAGCACGGGAGAGTCCTTGTGTCCAGGCCTAAGCCAGCATCCAATCAAAGTATGAAAGGAGGTGGTTAAAATACTTAATACAGGCACTCCCAGATGTGTGCATGCTTTGATTCTGATCTGCTAGCCTACAAATGTCATTTTGCTAACAGGACATTAAGCTTCCCAGTAAAATTAATGCTAGCCTTAACTGGCATGGTGGAAATTGCTCCCAATTTTCCTTCTAGTATCGCATGTTTTTCATTAGTGAGCCAAGGACTCGAACCACCTATGTAAATTATGCCCTAGGCCAAGCCCAGCATAATTCTAAGCATGCTAAGCCATGTGCCCCGGCTTTGGGAGGCATATTTTAATTAAAAGTATAGATTTATATTTTAGATGGATGAACTGAAAATGCCATGTGTCTCAAAGAGTCTGTCCACTTTTATTATAATTCTGTTTGCTGACTTGCCATTGTATGCCGTAATCCTTTTCCTGATGTAAAAATGTCTGATTTGTAAGCTCGTTTAGGTTTTCTTTGATGGCGATTTTGGTCAATACATTCCATATGCTTATGACACAATGTTTGGAAACCTTATGTCTAAATTCTTTACATATTTGGAATCATCATTGTTTTTGTAGCATGGATTGTCAGTTGCGTACCCACTGAAAAAGAGCTCACGTTTTCTTTTCCTTGAAAGAAATTCCCTTTCTGAATATAATCTGGTATTTCCCCCAAAAAAAATTCAACAAAGTTTTTTCCCCTCCTGGGGGCTTATAAGAATCTTCTGTTATTAATATTCCTAAGAGCATACTTGGGACTCTCTGGTGGAAATTAGTAGTGAGGAAGGTCCATGGTCAGTGTTCAAAGTGGATTAAGACCCGTGTAGAAGGATACAGGATGGTGAGCCTAAATCTACACACAGGGATGGGGTAACAGGGGGTCAGGGACTGACTTTAAACCACACACAGGAACAAGTCTCAGTCCCACACTTAACTCCACCTTCTGCCACGTAAACGTAATATCAAAATGAGTTGCTGTTGGCCACTGTTCTACCACGAGCTCAAAGGAGAACATATTTTTAGGATGGGTTTTCCCATTTTACAATAAAAAGGGATTTAAAAAAAATGTTTTCATCATATACAGCCAAAGAAAATAATTTGGATTTTCAGTATTTGTTTTGACATCTTTATATTAACAATACTGATGTGTCTGTCATTTTAATTTATTTTTTAAAACTAAAGAATTGGTAGGAATTTCACACCGTCCCCTCTGCCCACCTTAGAAACACTTTAAATAAAAGTCACATTTAACATAAATAAATCCTAGCCAGTTGGGAAATTTCTGTCCTTGAAATGAGTTGAAATTACTGATAAAATACCTGGTAAATTGTTTAAATCTCTTAAAGACACCAGGTGTTTCATTGAGTTTAGTGTGTGGAGATAAATGCTCTCAGATAATTGAGAAAGGGGACACTAACCTGTTTTGTATACCTATGTTTGATCTTTTAAAGGAAAGTCAAAATACGATTGCACAGATAAAATTTATATCTGATAACTTCACTTTATATTTGTAATCCAAGAAGTACAACATTTAGACATGTGCAGAAAGAAACAAAATTCATAATTAAGCCTCTCTCTTATCAATAAATTATAGGATTGCTTACTTTTTAAAAATAGTCACCATTTTACTTTTTTCTGGAGATTTTTCTGCCTTCATTTGTTTTTCAGCCTGTACATATATTTCAGGTTCTATTCAAATGTTTTCCGAACACCAAATCTCTATAATTAACATTTTGACTTTTTTCCCTGGTCATGCTCAGCCATAGTTTCTATCAGGTCGGGCAGAGTTTCTCAGGCACGAACCATTTCTCAAAGACCTTTGGTTTCCTAAGTTACAGAGGCCTATACACCTCTTGTTCTTGATCATTGCTTCATAGTCAGTGGTTCTCAATAGGTGGCAATATGGCCCCTCGGGGACATGTTTGGTTGTCGCCACTGCAGGAGGGACGCCAGTGGCTCCTGCCGGATACAGGTCAGGAATGCTGATAACTGTGCTACGATGCATAGGACAGAACTGCCCGAAGAGCTACCTGACCCCAAAGGCTAACAGCGTCAAGATTAAGAAAATCTATCATAAGTCATTCTAAAATTACATTGTAAATTATTATAATAACATCGCATTGATTTAATGGTCCCTCGTTCCTACCATTATGCCAATTATCTTCCTGGGTGATTGATTCAAATTGGCATTTTATAGGGAGTGGGTCTCTCAATAATTAAAAAAAATGCTCTAAATAATTGTCTACACACATTCGTCTGTACATCAGTATTCTAAATATAACTTTAAAATGTCTCTTAACTAAGAAATTTCATTCCCATTTTGCATCATTGATGCCATCTGCTTTTCTGATCATTATTTTCAACTCTTTATTTCCACTTGATTATTAATGACATTATCTCAGAATAGGTCACAAAAAATAGTAATAGAAATTTTTGTTCATTTTATGGTTGTTTCAACCATCTGGTTTGTTCCCCGAAGGCAGAATGGTGGCGGTACAAATGTAAACTAGGAAAAAAGGTTAATAAGTATGGTGAGTTTAACAATTATGATGATGACGATGATGATGGGGATGACAATAATGATGAGGACGAGGAGGAGAATGAAGATGATAATGATGATGAGGATGATGAAGACGACTTAGACTTCTACCACTGTAACTAACATTAATTTTATACCTAATAAGTGACAATCATAGTGGTGAGAACTTTGCTCATATTAACACATTTAAATTTGGGGAGGTTGAAAATGTGGATTCTAGTCTCCCTGGATTGAAGCTCCTCATGGCCGTTTTCCTTTCAGTCCCACTCTCTCGCTTCGGGCTGGCAGATAGTAAGTCTTCAGTAATTACTGATCGAGCGAATACATGCTTGATGAGTTTATTCTCATCTCAGAGACTTAAAACCATCTGTTCGTTTTCTGTGCCACTCGTCGGCTTCCACGTAGAGCCCCAGTTGGTCTTGTTCACAACTCAGTCTCCTAACATCGTGCCTGGAACATGTCAGTCTCTTTGAAAGTACTTCTAAATGAAGAAATGAAGGAATATTTGGACTAATGATTTTATACGTCTACCATTTTAACAGTAACACTATAAATGAGACTGAAAGTTAAATAATTGGCCAAGGGCACAATCTACATCCATGAAGCTAACTTTAAAAAATTGTTTAAGAAGGATAAACGTCATTCACAGAAGATTCTTCATGAGTGTGTGGCTACATTCTTTTTGACAATTTTAATTATCTATGTATCTGTCTACATATGTATGTATGCATATATATATATGTACATATCTAGCTAGCTATCATCTATCTATCTATCTATCATCTATCTATCTACCTACCATCTATCCATTCTCTCTCAATTGCTCTAGGCTATGCTGATAGAATAAATAAAGGGCTGTGTGTTGTTTCATCCCTTCAAATTATTATCAATGCCGATGTTATTTTTCTGGTGAAGTGGAAGTACAACCAAGCACTAGGTATTATCATTTATAAGAAGCAGAGTCAAATACCATTTCTCTTTGCTTGTTAAAGGGACAGATTTTCATCAACAATTTCTTATTATTATCCACCATCTGTGTGATGGCTTTACATAATTACCTGCGTACCGTGTCTTTCATAGGCCTTATTTCTGATAAACAGAAAATAAAATTAAGCTCTCATATGAGATCCATTACAGAGGAAGCTTGGAATAAATATAGTAGATTTAATTTTTCCCTTTCACAAACCTGACAAGGCAGCTGCTGGAAGGCTCACTTATGAATCTTTGTTTAGAATGAAATTCCAAATGATGAAGCGTCAGCCTTTAATGACAAAATGTGCTATATGGTCAATTGGAAAGGAAGTGTTTCCCAGGCTTTGGTCTTAGATGCATCAAGAATTAAAAGAATATGAGATAATTTAGAATGATAGATAATCGTTTTGTGCCACTGAATTTTAAATCAACACCTGGGTTAGGCACGGCGAGCAGAATATGAAGCCAAGTACATTCAAGGAAGCAGAAGCATTTGCTTTTAATATTCATAAAGTTTTTACATTGAAGCTGTACAATATGTTCGATCGCAGGTGGCACATTAGGAAATTATGTCATATGATGGCAAATCAGCAGGTGTATGACTATTAGCGTGCCAAATGAGACTGGGCACAGGTATGATACTCTCTGAGAGAGAAACAGCAAAATACATATTCAAAGTGGATATATACAATCTTGTTACAGAACGGGCAATAGCGGGGACATTATTGTCCAGAGCACTTTCATGTCATGAAATTAGTTGTGTTGGAAATACGTGAAAAAAATCACACTGATTAACAAAGGAAAAATATCGTCATCTGTGTAAAACACGCACAAATCGTAAGTGTTCAGCCCTATGAGTTTGGGAAATTCTTTATAGTCGAGCAACTAACACTCTAAGATATGGAGCATTTCATCACCTCGGATCATTCTTTCCTCCCTCCCCTTTTAATGTACCCCCCCCCAAAACCCTCTTTTTGATATGACGGTATAGTTGTGGAAGTTGATGGACATCATACAATGAATGAATCAGTATATTCTTTTGTGCGCCCAACCGGCCTCTCTCCCTTACGATGCCGTTGGTGAGATTTACCCGTACTGTTGCGTGCTTCTGCACAGTGTTCATTTTTCTTGCTGACCGGGCATTTATTGTGTGGGTCTACCACAGGGGGTTGTTGTTGCTGATATTGTTGTAGTCTGTTTTTGTACTGATGGACAGTTGCATTCTTTCTGGTTTGGGGCTCTTATGAATTAAGCTGCTATGAATTTTTCTGTACAAACCACTTCTGTGAACATAGGTTTACATGTGTCTTGGTTACATGATTAGAGTGGAACCGACGGGTCATACGCTGGCTGTATGCTCACCTTCATAAGAAAGTGTAAACCCTTCTTCAAAGGGGCTGAACTACTTGACACTCCCATCAGCAAAATGTGGAAGTGTCAGTTCCTCCACATTTCCCTAACATTTCATGTTTTTCGGTCATACTTCATTTTTATTTCAGACATTTCAGTGAGTGTAAAATGGTATCTACTTGATACTTTATATTTCCTTGATAACTAGTAATGGTGATGATCTTTTCACATGCACATTGTTTATCTTTTTTTCAAGTGTATGTCTTTTGACCATACATTTTAAAAATAATTTTAAGGTGAAATTAATATAACATAAAATTAACTATTTAAAAGCGAATAATGCAGAGCTATCTAGTACATTCACAACATTGTACAACCAGCACCTTTCCATAATTCCAAAGCACTCTCGTCAATGCAGATCAAACCCCATACCCATTAAGCAATTTCCCGTTCTCCACTCATCCTGACCCCTTGCCAACACGGATCTGTGTCTTGTCTCTGTGGATTGATCTGTTCCAGATATTTCATATAAATTAAATCATATAATATGTAACCTTTCATGTCTGACTTTTTTCACTGAAAATACCCTTGGAAGGGTTGAAGAATATAGTAACAGTATTTTGGAGGTTCTCCCATGTAGTAACATGTGACACTATTTCATTTCTTTCTCCAGCTAAATGATAGCCCATTGTAAATATAAAAGTTTGTTTACCCATTCATCTGTTTTTGGACATTTAGGTCATTTCCACCTTTGGAATATATATACACACATTTATAGTAGAATAGTGCTACTATAAACGTGTGTGGGTACGTACCTGTTGGAGTACTGGTTTTCTATCTTTTTGGGTAGATACGTAAGAGTAGGAATTGCTGATTTATAAAGTAATTCTATGTTTAATTTGGTTCTTTTTTTTTTTTTTTGAATGTGTTGTTTTCCTTTTAATTGTGGATTTTGGGAGTTCTATTCATATATTTGGTTATAAGTCTTTGTCAAATAAGCTGTAAATATATTTTCTAGCCCATGGTTTAATTCTAACTTTTGATACATACAAACTTTGAGCTCTAAAAAAGTTCGTTATCATTTTTCCTTCAACATGAGTAATGCTGTACGTGTGACAGGTGGCATGAGGAAGAAAGCCCTTTACAAAATCCGTCATACTGCAAGTGGTAATGGAACGAGTGTCAGGATGCTGGGTAAAGTGGTTTTAAGTTTCCTGATCCGGAAGTGTCATAAGTGGAGAGGAAATGACAATGGTTTTTACTTTTGTGACATGGCACAATAGCATCTGTGGTGGTTTTCTTTTCAGGGCAACTTTATTATATTTTTGTATTTTTTATTTTTATTTTTTTTTTCAGTTTCATACCTTTTCTTGGCAATCAGTGGTGAGCTCTCATCCACAGTAAGCATCTGTAAGTTTTTGTAAGTGGTGACAGGTGCACCAATGTAGAGTTTGTTTGGTGACTCTTCATCCTCCTTAACGTTTTCTGGACAACTGCACATAGATACAGTATGGAACATTCCTTATTTGGCCCAGACAGCTTTGTTGAGCTTGGTGTCGATGCGCACCCCTGGAGTCCCCATTTCCTTCATGGCGCATTTCCGGATTTCTCTGAGTGCTGGAGGGAAAGACTTCTCGAAACCCACTCCATGGATGGGCTTGTGAATGTTGGTGGTGTACGCTCTGCTCACTACCTCTTTGATAGCAGAATGGTCCTTCTTCTTGCCACCCTTCTTGGTGGGAGCTGTTCTGCCAGTCTCTGGTTGGAAAGTTTTCAGGGCAACTCCTAAGCATGGTTTGGGGCACTACGCTGTCATGCTTGGTTTCAGGCCTTGTTCTCTAGTAACCCTCCCCAACTCTGCGAGTTATCTAACTTCTTTCTTATAAACTATACTGGTGTAACTCAGATAAACCTTTTATTTCCGGCAACAAGAACTTCGACTAATCCACCAAATCTGGACATCATATTTCTTTAATTGCCAATTTGACAGATCTATTATCCACTATTAGATTACTTTTTATACTTCTGATTCTTGAAAGAGCCATCTTTTAATATTTTATTGGCCTATTTTATTTATTGTTTTGTGAATTTTGTATCCTTTGTCCATTTTTATTTTTATTATTTTATTTTATTTATTTTATTAAGTGGGCTCCACACCCAACGTGAAGCCCAACAAAGGCCTTGAACTCATGACCCTGAGTTCAAGACCTGAGGGGAAATCAAGAGTTGGGATGCTTAAATGACTGAGCCACCCAGGCACCCCACCTTGTCCATTTTTAAAAGACATTTCTTCATAGTTTTCAAAAAAGGGTTTGGAACTCTGTCACATACCTAGCTGCCTCCTACCAGTTAACTTGTTGGTTCTTGTGACCGCCATCCCTTTCCCCAGAGCTGTAGGTAGATGAGGAGCAGGGAAAGGTCTGGGTCTGGTTATTTTTAGCCTACACTTACGATGTAGGGGAAACCTGATTGGAATGACCTTCTCCAAGGTAGCGCTCCCTCACTGCCATCTCTAACTTAGGTATTCCCTTGTTTTTCACTGTTGTAGCATCCTCTCAAGACCAGCTACGTATTTGCAGGGCCCAGTACAAAGTGGGAAGAGGGGGACCCCTGTTGGAAAATTATGTACAATTTTGGAAGATGCCAGCAAGCACTAATCCAAGAGCTGGCCCTTCTAAACTGGGGCCCCTGAATGGCCATGCAGGCTGTGCACTGACAAAGCTGGCCCTGTCTCCTCGTCACAGGATGTGCCACAACTTGTCATTGTAATCATCGTGAGAGTAATCACTGTAATTTTCCCATTATGTTTGTTTGATTTCTGGAAGATGGCAACTCCATGAAGGTGAGCGCCATGTGTTTCACTTCCTGTTTCAGGCCAGCATCCAGACCCATGCTTGAAACACTATTGGAATTGAAAATCAGTTTTAGCTGATTAAATGAATAACCAAGAGAATGAATAGACCAACTGATCTTTATGTTATAATTTCAACATCCCAGTTATAATTAAAAGGATAGAGTGAACACAAAACAGTTCTATGTTGCAATGAGGAAAGCATCACCATGATCACTGCTCTTGCTTAATAGGAATCTCCCTCACCCTCTACGGTAGGTCTATGGGTCTCATCCAGAATGAAGCCACAGGAGGCTCAAGTTCTGCACTTGATGTACATTGAAACCACATATTTTACCCAGTTTGGCAGTCCAGGAAAGGAGGGAAGAGCAGCTGGTGAAGATCTCTTAACCAGATTTTGACTTGATTCATCTCAGTTTACCTCCCGATGACCTCCCAATGATTGACCAGTGCATATTGTATAAATCACTTGTACTCATCGACGCCATTGGTCCTCCGCACACGAGCAGGTGTAGAAGGTGGACAACGTCGAATTGGTGTGTGTTACCTTTATGTGATTCTACCATAGGTATAGTTTGCTCATAATAAAAAAAATATGTGTAATTATTAAAACTGTGACAAAATAAATTACTAAATAGCAACAAATAAATAACAATAAATAAAAAATAAATAAATAAAATAAATAAATAAATAAATAAATAAATAAATAAAATAAAATAATAAAATAAAATAATAAAATAATAAAATTGTTAACGTTCACATTAAATCGTTCTCTTAACTTTCTTGGATATAATACAAAAGATCATTTATCTGGAATAACAAATTTTCAATTATAATATCTTCTTGATTAGAAAATTTTTTTATTAAGTTCAATTAGCAAACATATAGTACATCATTAGTTTTTGATGTAGTGTTTGATGATTCATTAGTTGCGTATAACACCCAGCAGAAAATTTTTAATCGTTGAAGGTACACTATGTTTACCATTTGTCTGTCAGACACAGTTTTGCTGAGTACCTTACTAAAAAATCACTCAGCCCTGCCCTCACTCTATTTCTCCACTGTAATACTGTTGCGTGACCGATTCTTTGTAACTATTGTTGAAAAATTTCTCTAAAACCTCAATGCCCTTTTCCATCTGGCCTTATCATTTTATCTTATCTGTGACTTCCAAAATCTATCCTCACATATTTCTTTCTTTTCCCCAACTTCTTATATTCTGCATTTCCCTGAATCACTCTGAACCAGAGAAATGAAAGAAGTACGAGAACTCTTACTCTTCACTGAAACAAATATGAAGACAAGAGTAGACAAAATTCAGATTGTACACATTACTCTTGTGCATCTCAAATATTTTATAATTTCTCTCTATTTTAGTGAATTTAGTATGACTCTAAAACTACTTAATTGGTGCACATGATGCCTTTTATTTGGGTGCAAATAGTATTTTTTAAATTGCTTAAAATGTAATACTTTATTTTTAATTAATCCTTTGCAACTAAACAAAAATACAAAATTTCACAACATAAATATTGATGGCAAAGAAGAGTCAATCAAAATAAGATCATATCAGTACTATAAAATCACATTCACATATTTTGGGAAAATCAGCAATTGACCTCATTTACAAATATTAGTATCTTCTTGGTATCTGTCTGTCCTAAAAGGTAAAGAACAGCTAGCATGCGACATGGAGCTTTTTGTTTATGGAAGACAAACAACTCATCCTCAGGCTGTTCTACTCCACTCTTAACTTGCCTTCATGGAAAAATCTTATTACTAAGGGAAGGATCATTGCACTGAGTTTCCTTCTGGGAAAAAGGTTGGTAACTAACCCAAGACAATTTGAAAGCCAAGCCACCATACTCAAACTGCCTCTTGCCTGCTAGATACAGCTGATTTCCACCAGTCTAGGCAGGGGTTGGAGTCCAATTTCGGTGTCCTTCCTTTTCTAGGCAATGAGAAGTAGGGGAAAGACAGCAGCTCTCTCCCTTCTTCGCTAATTGGAATGAAAATGAGGGCTTCCTTTCTCCATTTCAAATGACTCCATCTTCAGCCTGCTGAATAAATCCTTTATGGTGGACACTCAATGGAGGAGGAATTCAATTCCATACCATCAAGAGGGAGTCAAGGACATTGTAATTGATAGAGTAACAAGGTAACCTATTTTCACAAGAAAGGTCACCCGAAAGACAAACAAGGACTTGAAAAACAGCCTGAGATTCTGAAGGCAGTGACTGGTGATCACACAACAGGATCATAGTTGGGATCCTGGTGCTTTTTTTTTTTTTTTTTTTCCAGGAACAAGTAATATTTCTTTTCTTTTCTTTCTCTCTCTCTCTCTTTTTTTAAGATTATTTATTTATTTATTTATTTGACAGAGAGAGACAGCCAGCTAGAGAGGGAACACAAACAGGGGGAGTGGGAGAGGAAGAAGCAGGCTCCCAGCAGAACAGGGAGCCCGATGCAGGCCTCGATCCCAGGGACCTGGGATCATGCCCTGAGCCGAAGGCAGAGGCTTAACGACTGAGCCACCCAGGTGTCCCAAAGAGATTCAGCTATTTTACAATTCAAAGTCTAAGAAGACAAATAAATATTATATCTTAGTAAAGACTAAGAAATAGACAACCTTGTATTTTTTCTGAAGGTAAAATAACGAGACCAATTTGCAATAGTCCAGAAAATAATTGAGTGTTATTTAAAATAAATGAATCTGTTATGGAAAACAAAGAAATAGATACATAAAACATGGAATTTGTGCAATATGGATGCAGTCCACAAATACATTTGGGTGCTTAAGTCATGACACTAAAATATTAACATTTTCCTAGGCTTAAGTCTGAAACAAAGGAGTGTATAGCAGGAATGGNGAATATTTGAGATGGAAAGAAAACTACTGTCAACAAAAATCCCTTTCCTAAATATATTTCTCTATTTGTGTGCGTGTAGGTGCTGTGGCGAGAAAAAAAAAATGTTGAGAATATAATGATCCTTTCTCACATGAAGTCATTTTAGTTCATTATGTAAGTGTGAATTTCCTCTCCTTAGACTAACCGCAGACTTAGAAGAGAGGAAAGATAAAAAAAGAGAGAAGAAAGCGAGGGAGGTGGGTCCGCAGCGTGGAGTTATTATCTTGTCTCTTTCTTCTGCATTGAGACGTCAGTGACTTGAGGCCAAATACAAACTCTCCTTCTGCATATTCCGTATTCCGGGGCTATTTCGTTTCTCGGTGTCCTGCAGGGCCGACTCGACCACACTAGAGCTGTTGAAGCTCCTTCAACGCACGTCTGATGACAACTCTTAATTCCCGATTCCTAAGAGCAGCTGTCGAAAATGCATATTTAGGAAAGTCACTTGCTGGATCTGAAGCTGGTAAACGTGCACCACACTCTCGTCGTAAACATAGCTCCAGGCATCCATTCTTTAGCTTCGAGCAAAGCAAAGGTATTTTCAAAACAGGAATGTCTGAGAATCAGGGGGCGTTCCTTGTATACCGGTAAAGAGGGCAAAACATAAATATCGGCTAATTCCAAATAAAACATGAGTGTGTTCCAAAAGAGACATTGTTTCATGCGCCGCAGTGTGACCCCAGGCTGCCCTGTGTAAACTCCCTTTCTACCCTCGGCCCTCTTCCGTTTCCTTTGCTTGCTCCCTTTTCTGTCCCACTTCCCGACTCCCGCTGTGGCTGTTCTGAGATCGACCCCTGGCGCTGCGTCTCGTGGCAATCTTGTGAACTCTCATGACTTCGGATTATGGTTCTCTTCAAATGATTTACAAATGTTTATTCCATCCCTGATTGTTTCCTGAGATCCAGCCCCAGATTTCTGATTGCCTGCTGGGCGTACACCATAGAAACCCATCAGCTCTTCAAGTTCAGTCTGCCCGTTCTTCCAGATTCTTTCTTCCAATTCCTTTATTTCTGCATTAATTGCACAAGCCTCTATGTTAGCCACGCTTAAATACTCAGCGTTAGCTTTGACTACAACCCCTTTGGGCTCCCATATCAATTTTTATCTAAGCATTATTCTTGCCTCTGTAGCATTTTTTGCATCCGTTTTTTATAATTCCACTGACGATACCACATAGCCCCTCATAACTTCCCTCAAATCCTCTGTCTTCCGCCCAGTGGTATAACTTAGAAGCACGTCCCTACCTCTAGCTTTTTTTTTTAAGTCCAAACACTTTTGTTCTAAACCCAAATGTAGTTAGTTGTTCGAGATCAGAGCTCTCCAATCCTATTACTCATGTGCTCAGACTCACATTCAAATTCTTAGATATTGAACTGAAAAACTGGAGCCTTCGGAGGTCCCTGATATCCTGGTTCTGCTCAGTTTTCCAAGCTTGTCTCCTACCTGTCCCTGTCAAGTGACCCTCACATAGTAAGGCCTTCCCATTTGATGCACTCATTACTGGGCCCTCATCCTCATAATATTCTCAAGCCAAAACAGGAGAATCCGTTTCTCTACATCTACACATTTCTGCATCCCTCTCTTTCTTCAATTCCCTGGTTGACAAGTATCTTCTCCACAGTATATTATCCACCCCGAGGCCAAAGATTCTTCCAAACTCACCTTTGAAATCCCAATACATAGCCACATTTTCCCCATATCCTTTCCAGTCCAGAAAGATTTATTAAAAAGCTAAATCCTCTGAAATAATTTCTTCTTCTGAATTTACTTTATAATGTAGGTGTACTGTTATTGTTATATTTAATATTTTCCTCTTAGATTATATTGACTTATGCCCTGGTGTTCTCTCTGCAACTAGGATATAAAGCGTTAGTTGGTAAGATTAATCTGTTTATCCCCAAAGACCCGGAATAGATGATTTCATAAAGTAACAAACTCAAACAAAATTTTAAAGGACATGTCTTTGGGATTTTTCTAAAGGAAATTTATTTAAATAGTTATTGGTTTATGGAGCTAGGCACAAAATCTCTTCCATCATTATTGGTGACATGTTAGCTATGCAATTTTTTAACAAAGTATAGTAAACAATAGCTCAGCAATATTAATATTTAAGTAAAAGAAAAGAAAAATTCAATATTATTTTTTACTGTTAGTTTGCAATAGACACAATGGAATCAATTAGAAGGGGATAAAGAAGATTCATTGTACAGATTCTGATGTGAACTCCCATGCCCTTTGAAGGCTCTGTGGTACTTAAAGCACAGGTAATTTATTATGTTAGAAACGATTTCAAAATGTATGTCCTTCATTTGCCTTGATCCTTGGTCCATTATTGTGGCTCTTTTCCCCCCTCATCTTCCTTTGACATAATTTGACACATGTTGTGGCTTACCACTTCAGTGAAATGCAAATAGCAAAGAACTAGAAAGTCTGAGCTCAAGTGAGCAGTTTACCATGTCTTAGGTTAATTGTATTGGTTAGCATCATGCATATATGTAGGAAATAATTAATAACCAGATGCTGAGTGAAATCTACGTTCCTTAACGTGGTGCTTGTAGCACTTCACCTGTCTCATTATTGAGATGCACTTTACACACTTCCGTGCACGCATGTTAGCATGCCTATCCATGCACATACCCCAGACTTCTTTATCATTGCGTGCTTTTCACGCTCAAAGGAGCCCCGTAATCCACTTAAAATTCTGTAGAAAACCGTCAAACGCAGCACGATGCAGCAACTGCCCATCTGCTGGATGCCGTGGCATGCTCATTAATCCGATGGAAATCCAAGAAGCGCGTCTGATCAAGGACACGTCTTTACGTGAGATGTGCTACTGGGACTGTGGAAACTGGGTCCCCCTGCATAGCACCCATCCTAAGAAGTCTCCCCTTAACACAGACTGCCCTGAAGGAGGATGTGAACGGCTTTCTGTAGTTTTATTTTCTTTAACGTGCCAGTTAAAAGTACATACTCTGCCTTTGTAATTTTATTCCATGACAATCCTAAAGAAAAGGAGTAAAAAATGTTAAGTTTTTTTTAAAGAAAGCAGCAGTTGAACGTCGCACTCTCGCATCGTCATTGAACTCAAGGTACTCTATCCAATTGCCGGGAGAGAACTGTATAGCCTTTTCTATGGCTCTTGTAAATGTGGCCAGAGACAATGAAGTGATGCATGCATCTAATAAATAGGATAAATAAGCAAGTTTACAGCACAGCTCTTTCAAGCAGGCAGCCGAGCAGCCCGTGACCTGTTCCAAACCAAGTGCTAACACACTCTAACCGAGCAACATTCCCACGTAGGCAGGCTGCCATGCCTCACCCAGCAGTGATGGGAACATTGGAGGGGTTCTTCTTCCTTTTGGGCTCCCCCCTCTTTTCAAATTTGATTCTACCTTACAGAAATATCTCCAGCTTGTGCTGTTGGGAGAGAGAAACACATACAAAGATTTTGTTTGATTTAAAAAGAACACTGGACAACATTGTCTGTTGGAAAAGACCAGAGGGTGCCATTTACAGTATGAGCTCAGATGCTCTATGCAGTCGTGCTACCATTAAAACAAAAATATAAGGAATCTCTGTGTTGCCCCTTGAAGCTAAGCTTTAGCTCATTTTGAACTTTAACACCAGAAACATGTTCCTGAAATGCATAGCCAAGTAGGTAACACCATACTGCTAAGTGCCAACGTTACAGCTTTGCGTCATTGTTTTTGAAACTTAAGTATCTAGTTCCGATTCCCTTTTCTCTTGAAATGCTATTTAAGCTGTTAATAATTAGCTTTAAGTAAATAGCTTCTCTCTTACAGAAGCAGAAAGTACTGCTGACACGTTGTCTCCACTGCATACTCAGGAGCTCCGGAAAATAGATAAATAAATAAATAAATAAATAAATAAATAAATAAATAAATAAATAATAAATAAATAAATAAACAAACAAAACACCTTATTGTATCTTAGCATATCCATGACCCAAAGTGTTTGTTTGAAGACAACTGAGATGAAGAGACTCTAACAATTGTTGAGCCTCTAATCTATGCCGAGCACTGAGCCAGGGAGTTTTACGATGTACACAATACTTCAAAGTTGAAGTTTGGGAACAGTGCTGCCCCCGCCAAGGAGGCTTTTGTGTCCTGCCACGCAGGGTATTGTCATGGTTTTATTGAATGTGAGATGTTTTTTTCAGTTCTTATTCTAATGAAAAAGCAGCCCTGCGTTGGAAAGGAAAGGAAACAGATGTAGTCTTTCTCAACAAACTCCCTTTTCAAAAAAAAAAAAAAAGCAGAAAAGAAATAATTATAATGTCTCTTATTAGGAAATACTTAGTATATTGTTATATATAATTTGTCACCTGAACTGAGGCTGCCCTCCTTGAGATCGTTACTGAAGGTTTTGATATCCAGTGGCACCCATTCCAGCACTGCGCATAATCAGTCTGATTTTCCTAGTGAGGGTAATGCGTTGCCCTGATACTTCTCAAACCTGTCTGCACACCATCCCCTGAGGTCCTGCTAAAAATACACATCCCTGGGCTCCTTCCCAGACTTACAGAATTCATGGTGGATTCCTCTGAGCAACCAAATTTGAAACACTACGTCAGACTTTCACATAGATGATCTAATTTAATTCTTACAAAATTTCTAAAGGCAGCATTTTTACTCATATCTTTACAGGGAAAGAATGAGGTCAGGGATATGGAGTAGTAGGCTCAAAATTGTACGCTTAACAGAATGATGGGCTTTGTATTTCAAGCAGGGAGGCTGTCTGTAAATAATCCCACATTCATTCCATAGATGACACTGCCTTTCCAGAAGGAAATCAAGAAGGGACCTATGTCAGACAATGCATAAAAATAAAGGATCTTTGAATGAAGTCTCGAGAGATGCAAATAGGCAATAATCAAGGAATCTCCAGGGTCCCTTACAAGGTCCTATGAATCAATTAATTCAGTGGTCATTACATTCAGCAATCACTTTTTGAGTGTCAACTACACACCAAGCATAGCATGAAGAAGATTTAAAAAATCAGAAACATCTCAACGAAAGAGCAACCACAGAAAAGAAAGGCTGTAAGGCAATGTGTCTTCATGCTAAGTGTGTCTATTAAACAGGCTACTGTCAGTTGAATTATATCCTCTGAAATATATACTGAAGTGTCAGTTGAACTGTATCCTCCGAAAGATATACTGAAGTCCTAATTCCTTGTACCTGTGAATGTGATCTTATTTGGAAATAGTCTTTGTGATGCAATTACGATGTAAGTTAAGGTCATACTGCAGTAAGGTGGGCCATTTAGCCAATATGACTGATGTCCTAAGAAACACAGACACAGACACACACAGAGACAAAGGCCATGTGAGGCTACAGAGACACAGAGAGAAGACACCAGAGTTTGGAGTTGAGCGGATGCAAGCCAAGGAATGTCAAAGAGTCACGGCAACACCAAAGGCTAAGAGAAGGGGATGGAACAGACTCTCCCTTGGAGTTTTCATGGAGAACATGGCCTAATCAGCCCCTTGTAGCTTTCAGGACTGTGAGAGAATACATTTCCTTTGTTTAAACCACCCAATTTATGGCAACCCTAGGAAACTAGTACACAGAGGTTCTTGGTCTGTTGATGTCATACCTCCCGAAAATTATTGAGGATTTCAAAGAACTTTTGTTTTTGTCACCTATATCTACCAATATTTACTATTTAAGCAATTAAGTCTAGTAAATTTTAAAAATATTAAATAATCCATTCAAAAGAATAATACGCCTGAACATGTTAACATAAATAATATATTTTAAAATAATTATATTTTTTAAAAGAAAATTCAATTAGAGTGGTACTGTTTTACAGTTTTGCCAATCTCTTTAATGTCTGGTTTAATGGAAGACAGCTGGGTTCTCGTATCAGGGTCTGCTTTTAATCTGCTTCAACATGTTGTTCTGGGTGAAGTAAATTAAGGAAATATGGCCTCACACAGAAATATAGATATATCATTGGAAGAGAGGAGTATTTACTTAATAATCTTCTCAGGTATTTGTAGATATCCATTGATGCTACACCAAAGCTCCTTAAATGGTGGAGTCGTAATGTTAGTTACAATGTGCATCTGAAACTTTATCAATAACATTTCTGTAATTTGTTCTGTTAAATCCATGGGTCTATCTTGCCCTGTGGATAGACTTTCTACATGTGGGTGATTTTGTAGGATCATGGTCCCTTGTAAAATATTCACTCGCTCAGTTATGCAGATCTTCCCAATGTTGACACATTTTGTTACATAACATTAGCAAAAGAACACAACTGGCAATGTCAATCATCTCAACTAAAAATTCTTTAAATGTTGGGAAAATTTCAAGCTCACGGTGGCCAATACAATTTTTCCAAAATTCTAATTTTGATTGAAAGCCCAAATTGTATAATTCGTAGTTAATACTGTATTAGTTGTTCTTGACGTAATACGCTCATCTGACTCAGTTTGAGAACATGTCACCACATATTCAAATCTGGTTGGACACAGTTTGTATGGCAGGCTTTCTTTCAAGTAAACATGGCGTCCTGTGACACAAGTTGATCTTTTAGCTCGTCACTCACCACAAACTCAACTTGTGCGTGCATGCTTTCTCTTTCTTTTGATAAATGGTTTTCTTCACTTAAATATGAGCCAACTGAGAAAGTTTTGCTCTGATATTCCACAGTAAGTTCTACTGACTGAGTTTGAGATAATCTGATTTTATTTCTGCCACATTAACCACCTCGGGGATTCATATGGCTGAAATTTATCAGACTGGCTAATTGATGGCTAATTTATTTGTTATATAAATAAACATGCGTAGAAATTGATCTATTCCCCTGGAATACTGGAGGCATAATACAAGCAGAAGATCTCACCTCCGTGTCATTATGTGTACTTCTCCCTCTGACATGAAGATAGAATGTTATCTTTTACCTCCTGACCTACAATTTGCTTTCTTATGTCTCTTCTTCCAAGTGTAAGTTCACCTGTTGCCTCTTCCTACAATATTTCTTTTATTGTGTTTTATAAGCACTTCATTTTTTCATAACGTTTTATTCTCACCTAAAATATCAGAGCAGTCCATTATATCACTGCATTATCACTTTGTACTCAAATATGTTTCCCAATAGATTGTGAGGCGCTTAAGGTAAAGAATATGCTTTTTTCTTTTGAGGTTTTGTATCCAAACAATGAAGCCTTATTGAACATTCAAAAAAATCAATAATAATAAACAATTGAATGATGAGGAATCTAGTTCCATTTCCAACAGATAATAGCTATTAATAAAATGAGGATATTTTCATGCCATCGTAGATGGGATTAAACTCAATTCTCTTCCTCATTCTTTGGGTTACTTATCTGGGTAGGATCAACCCCTCCAGCCAACACAGGCATAGACAACTTCAGTGTACTTTCCAACAGCAGCCCCCCAAAACAGTTTGCCTTTCAGAAGCTGTTTATAAATGCCTCCAGGTCAGATGAGGATTGACAGGTTTTTTGTTTGTTTGTTTTTTGTTTTTTTTTCTGTTTTAAACCTGTGTTAGAAAAGAGAAGCGAGAGGCTTTTTAAACCGAGCTAGAGAAAAGAAATCTTTGCAATGGGAGCAAAAATCAAGGCGATTTTCCCCTTTTCCTCTTGAGACCATATGGTAATTTGAGCCTCCAGAGAAAAAGTTGACTGGAAACTAGAGTTTTAAGAATCAGAAAACAATTCTGATTCTGGACAACCAGAGGGAACAATACAGTTAAGGCCCACAGTAAAGATTCAAAAGTAGAGAAACAGGTTAATTTGCCACTTTATAGATTTCCAAAGAAAATGACAACATGCAGATCTTACGGTATTTTTATACATTGTCGGGCTTTGATTACTCCAGCTTAATTCTGTTTTGCTTTTATGGGCTTGACCATCAATGCTGATCTAACTACTTCAAGTGCAAGTCCGCCTGCAAGCAAGTTGAGTGCGACCCATGGACACTGGGTTTTTTTCCTCCTCCAAGATGCACGAAGGGTGCTCA
This sequence comes from Ursus maritimus, assembly GCF_017311325.1. Lineage (NCBI taxonomy): Eukaryota > Metazoa > Chordata > Mammalia > Carnivora > Ursidae > Ursus > Ursus maritimus. The sequence goes on from NW_024423344.1 coordinate 72,876,129, forward strand.
AAATCATCTTTTATAATTGGAGCACTTACAGACTTCAGTTAATAGATGTGAGACTTCATTTCCTCCATGTGAGAACCATGATTTGGGTGAAGGATTCATTCTCGTTATACAGTACCGTTCCTGTGCACGGAACCACATATATAACAACAGCGAGAATAATAGATGCATCTCTCTAGATTGAACAAGACAGCTATTGAATGTTTAATTAAAAGCAAAGTGATAATAAGGACATATTTCCAGAGATTCAATCAAGTTGCAATACATACACAATCTACCAAATAAGCCATCATAAGATAATTAAAAACTTTAGATAATTAGCTATTGTAATAAGTGCATAGTTAAGCTGATTTAATATTATCTGATTCCCCGGGGATATATTTCCATAAAAGATGGGCTGGAGTAATATTTAGCATTAGAGATAGTATCTGTTTTTCGTTTATAAATGTTGGGAGTATGAAAAAGTAGCCTACTCATCTAAAGATGCTAAATATTTAATTTAAAAAATCTTTACTAAAATACCATTGCAGAATCTGAAATGGCACTAAGTTTTGGGTTTAGGGGCAAAGAGTTTAAAAAACATCTGGAGATGCTGAAATAACCTGCTTTCATTTATGTTATTTAGGTTGTAAAATCATATTCAATCTTGACCCACTCAGGAAATCTAACATAAACGTCCTGCTGATTTTGACAGTCATACAGCAAAAACACCCTCTAATGAGCATTTAATAGTCACCAAAAGTTTTGCATTAAGTACAAAGCCCTTTTGATTACTTATTCCACTAATTTAAAGTAAATGCTTTTACAGATGGCATCTGTTAGGCCAGAACGTGTGCTGCATTCATATGTAGTCATTGAAAATAGATTCCAGCTTGAGTAGAAAGATTGTACCAAAAAGATCAAACATGAAACACTGAGTAAACATTTACCAGTGATATATTTTCTTTAGATCTCTTCATAAATACTCACCCACTAAGAGAGTACAATGCTCAGGGTCGGAACAGTAATTGAGCAATACCTTGGCGAATTAACACCTATGCCAAATGATCTCGACAAAGAAATTGAGCTCCTCATTCTACGTCTCATCTTCCTAAGTGCAGAAGCATATACTGTTTCAGTCCCCTTCAAACTGTATTATATTACATACATGAAAAGTGCCGTGAAATGCTTTCAGATGGTAGACGGGATCAGGAAAATCACAATGGCATATTACGAAGAAAGACAAAAGAAAGCCAAAGATCGCCTTGCAGGCTGATAAATATTCTGTTTCTTTTAATTAATGGAGTTTTTATTATTAGTTCCTTTGGACAGCAAAAGACATTGTGACAAAGGACTAGTATAAATAATACAAGCTGGGGTCATGTAACTGAACTTCATCTATACATAAGAAAGATCATACAATCAGAAACATGAAATGAACCCAATTTTACTGGTGCCTCAATAGCTCTGTTTTCAGGGTTCCATGGAGCACACCAGCAGCCCCTGGCCCATAGGCAATGATTGACTATAGTAGGACCTTTGGAAACCAAAGGTGAGACCATGTCCCACACTTGCTAACAGTGCAAGGAGCTTCTGCTCAGAAAACACAGAACACTAGCTATTCTGACATGCTAGTGCTACTGATTTTTAAGTTTGGCACCTCGGGAATATTCAAGGATCTTGAGAAGCTGAAAAAGTTACAACATTGGATGAATCCCAGCACTTACTCTCACATTTAGTGTGACTGTGGAAATTGAGTGATAATAACAAATTTATTTGAAGATTTCCTTTTAGATCTTTTTTATTGTTAATATGCTATAAAATGTAGCTTGAAAGCCCTATTACAATGCAAATGTATCAGTGTGTCAACCTTGGCAAAGCTCTATGCCTTGTAGAATATTGAGTAACATCCCTGGCTGTTATCCACTGAATGACAGCAGTATCCTCCATCATCAGTTGGGACAATCAAAAATGTCTCTAGACACTGACAAATGTCCCCGGGGGTTGAAAGCAATCTGACACTGACAAAGCAATCCCCAGTGGAAAATAAATGAAATAGATGAATCCTGGTGAAATATTTAAAAAATCAATTAACTGAGACTGTATTATATATGAGGACCAAACATATTTGAAATCTGATAATCTGTCATGTGACTTACTTTACATGATCTTAGGATTTTTAGCCCATGCTAAAATCTTAGTCTCCATTATTTTAGCTAATGCATCCTATTAGAAATAGTTTGGGAGAATTTCCCTTTTCTTCCCTCAATAGTCTCCTATAGCAAGGAATGCAGTTTCTTAAAAGTCTTCTAGAGCTTGAAGATTAAGATGAAACACATAGGAGACTGAAAAAAACCTTCTTGTCTGACAAATGCCTGAAAAAAACCGGGATGATTATCTTGCGAGGGAAAAACAACAACAACAATAGAACGTAAGTGGAGGTTGGACATAGCTGCCATAAATATTTAAAGCAATGGCATTATGCAGAATCTGGATTACAGTAATCTAGGTCAGTTCACAAAATATTTATTAAGCACCTACAATATGCCAAGCAATTTTGTTATGGTCTGGAGCTAAATAAATGAATGATGTACTCTGATTTGACAAACCCACAATCAAGACAAGGAAATAGGCTTGATTTGTTTTTAATCATTATTTTTTTATTAAAAACAGGTTATTATATATATGCATATACATGTATATGAAGAATTAATGAATGTGTATATGCGTGCATGCAAAGATCTATACTTGAAATATTTATGCCAATGTAATAATGCTGTTTTACAGATAAATAGGCATATTTTTTCTTCTGGTGCCTATCACAGTTAATTAACAAAACAGGCACTGAGTGATATATTTTCTAATGTGTCTGATGTAAGCTTTTACTCTTTACATTCAATTGTAGTTACTGAGATTCATTTTAACACACCTAAGAGTTAGAGTGAAGCTAAATTCAGTAATAATCTAGTCCATAGGGCCATTACTATGCTTAAACTTGATTTCTTTTTTCAAAAGTTACAAATTAAACACACACACACACACACACACACACGTATATTTCCCTGAATGATTCAATGCCGTTGCAAGTCTTTTCAGTATTTCTTTGTTTTCATTTTTGAATAAATATGGAAATGAATAAAGACCAAAACCAAGAAAGAGCAGTTAAAAACTAATTCTATTCACAAATAGTAAGAATCTTTTCAGGGTTATTTGTATACAAACTCTGAGTCTTTGTCTATTTGTTCTTATCCATCAATATTCTCCAATGCTAAATCTGAAACCAAAGTTCTGGTATGTGTCTTATCCCATATATGACACATTCGTTTATACTATGGAATCACATTTGTTTTAATAGTGTACTTAGCCAAGAAAAGAATCTAATTCACATATCAACTCCTAGGAAACAGCAAGACTCCAGGCAAACTTGACCTTTCCATTCTCTGGCTTCTATTGAACTTGATGTCTGTACCATGCTATACAGCCAACCAATTCTGTAACATTCTATAGAACTTAGCCAACCACCCTCACTTGATCATAAGCTAAATTATATGCAGTGTAAAGAATGTATAGCTAGTACTCAGCAAAAAAGCAACTGATGCAGATTTGAGGGAAAAAATTCCAAATATTTATAAACTCCAATAACCAATGACATATGCAATATTCTATAGATAGAAGAGATTTTGGAGCAAACAGGAAAAAACTCAGCACTATTTAAAAATTCTGATGAACTTCACATACTCCTGTGTATTCGTTTCCTATTGCCTCTGTGACAAATTGCCACAAATTTACTGGTTTAGAACAGCAGAAATTTATTATAATTCTGGAAGTCAGATGCCTAAAATAGCTCTCACTGAGATTCAATCAAGGTGTCAGCATGACTGTATTTCTTTCTGGAAGCAGTAGGGGGGATCTGTTTGCCTTACCCTTTTCCAATCTCTAGAAGTCACCCACAGTCCTTGGCTCATGGCCCCCTTCCTCCATCTTCACAGCTGCCATACTGGATCAAGTTCCAAATTTCATCACTCTGAGAGCACTGTGGTTCCTCACTCTTTCACCAATAAGGACCACCTGGATAATCCCCAGATCAAAGTCATCTCTCCATTCAAGGTCAGTTTATTAGCAAACTTAATTTCCCTTACCATATGATATAGTGTATTCCCAAGTTCTGAGGATGAACATGGATATCCTTGAGGGTGGCGACATTATTCTGTGAATCACACCCTGTATCTTGATAATAGCCATTTAGGAAAATCCAAGTTTTATGATTGTTTGTGTTCACTGGGGAGGGAGGACTGAGTTGAGGGTCTGACATAAGGCAAGTGTATTTTTTCCCATATACCTTAAAAAAAAAAAAAAAGTTGAGTATCCTGAAGATAGCTTGCACATACCCTTGACTAACATTTCTCAATCACAGAGCACATGCAATAGAATGTCATGAATCTGTGAATCTGAAGAAGAGAAAAGTGTACAGTTATCCTAGCTAGTACGGAATTACTGTAAAATGAGATGCTTATATGACTTATCATCAAAATATGAACACTTTTCAGAACTAAAGGTGGGTGCTCCTAGTAGGCATAAGTCAGGTTAGTTTATCTCCAGTGAACTAATGGGTTATGTTCACCATATTGATAAAGTCCATGCTATCTCCTCCATCAGTAAGGGATAGTTATGGATGGTATGTTCTGGCATTTGTGAATGTTATTATTTGGGAACATGATACAGTTGGGAAGGGGGGCAATTTAGAAAACAGCTTTGACCAACACTCTCAAATACCAGTTGTCCCATGTGATGCTTTTGTGACACTGAAAAGCAGACAAATCAACACTAAGATCACTCTAGTGACCTTAATAAATTAAATGTGTTACTGTATTAACTGGATGGTATGGTTAGAACACTTCCGGTATTTAATTACATAAACATGGTAAGTCTTGTAAGTAGGGACTAAGGCAAAATGCATATTGAAAGGGAAAGAGTAGAATGAAACAAATCCTTGAATCCCTAGGACACATGTAGTATTGATTATCCTAAACCTTCTCCTAAACCATTACTGCTCACATCCCTTCTTGTATTAGCTCTAATGTAATTACAGACTGGCGTCATACATTGCCCGTGGTCCATTATCTGCCCTTTAGATCACCACACTACCAGTCCAGGCCATTACTCTACACTTCACCCACACACTAACCATTCTTTTTCTAAGCTAACCCCTTATTTCAATGCTTCAGGTAACCTCCTGCTCAGACACCATCCACGGCCTTCCATTTACTAGCAGGTCAAGTCCCAAATCCTCAGCTTGGCATTAAATGCCCAACATAGCCTGCCTTAACTTTCATTTGAAGTCATAGATATAGATTTTTAAAACTTAAACATAATCAATTGTAAACCTTCTTTTCAAAGAGAAAGAAAACAAAGCTCAGAAAGATTAAATAACTTGACCAAGGTCATGCTGCTAGTGACAGGTAAAGCATAGGAACGAAGGTCGTCAGCCTGTCTGTTCCCTACAAATTCCCAATACTATTTTCTATTAACCCAAATATTGCATTAGTTTCTGTCTCAAAGTGTTCTAAATATGACTTCTTCATGCTTTACTTTGCATTATTGACAGGAGATCGGACTTAACACTGAATTACTGAAGATAACAATATTGAATTTTTACATTTAAACCACCAATAAAAGTGCACAATTCTTTTTTTTATCAGTTTTTATGATGCTTTGTCACTTCCAGGCATTTTAGAATTTTTTAAGTTTCTGCTAAAATGTCTATTAATGTTGACATCCTTTTCATAAATCAAATTATTTATGCTTAGTTTACGTATGTCCTACAATATCTTATATGCTGTCTTTCTTATGCTGCCTCTCTTTCCTTCCCTTCCTCTCCCTTTTTACCTTTATTACTGCCTTTTGAAAATTTGTCTCTTTTTTATACTTATACCCAGTGATATTCTAGAAAGATTTTCCAACGGCTCATGAGAGGTCATGTAGGGTAATAAAATAAAATTAGTTGAAAATAAGGCAACAAAAGAAGTAAAAACATGGATGGGGACAGAATAATGCCAGAAATAATACTGAGAATGCAAACGACTGTGATGTGCACGGGAATACAACTTTACTCTTAGCTTTGTATCAAGTACATGAAGTTAGAAGACATGTCAGCTCACCAATTTCATATTCATAAAATTATGTGCACATAAATTAAGAAGATGCCATGATTATCCTAGGAAATTACAAGTGTTCTGGCAAATAAGATTATTGGAATTTTTCCTAAAGAACAAATTATATTATACAGTAAACTCTATTTTTGACAACACACACATAGATGTTTGTTTATTAAATATTGACCATCAATTTTAACTTATGATCTCACAGAAAAGTAGAGAGAGAATCAGAGGAAGGAAGGAAGGAAGGAAGGATTGAAAGACTTCTGATTTTAGCTCTGAGATACAGAGCAGGAAAGAACATCATTCTAAGCCTAAAATGTGAAAAAAAATATGGACAAACTGGAAATACGCAGTGTTCATAGAAATCAGAGAACTGGGTTGCAGAATAAACATCCAACTCTATGTCTGGAGAGAGAAAGGTGAATGCAGGGAAAAAAATGGGGGCCAGAGAATTGGTCACCGGGACAGATGCCCTGATGTTATACAAGCTGGTAAGAAGATTCAACTAGAAATTTTGGACAGATTACTAAAGGCAAGTGTAGGTTGGGATGACAATTAAAGCACCCGAGGTCCATTGCATCGGCAAGCTTTTTTGCAAGAATCACAGCAGGTATGCAGAGCTGAAGTTGATCCTGAGAAAGCTCCAGCAACCACTTTTTAAAGCAAAATTTGCATCAAAGCATTTTGCTTTTATGTGTAAAACTGAAATACATGACAAACATGGCACAAGGGGTGGGAGAGAGGAATTGGTAATATACTATTATAAGGCTTTTATACTACATGTGATTCTGTACAACATTATTTGAATTTAAATTCAGATTATTAAGAAATGTGTAGTGTAAACCCTAGGACAACCACTAAATCAGACTTTTTTTTTTTTTTTTTTTTTGACAGAGAGAGACAGCCAGCAAGAGAGGGAACACAAGCAGAGGGAGTGGGAGAGGAAGAAGCAGGCTCCCAGCAGAGGAGCCTGATGTGGGGCTCGATCCCGGAATGCCAGGATCACACCCTGAGCTGAAGGCAGAAGCTTAGCGCCTGCGCCACCCAGGCGCCCCTAAATTAGACTTTTTAAAAGCAATATATTTTTAAAAGTCAATACAAAAGATAAAACTGGAATTACAAAAAACTGTCTCAATTCAGACCAAGAGAGGCAGAATAAAGGGGGAAAAAAAAACAAAGAACAAATGGAATGAATAGAAAACAGCTAGCAAAAAGGTTAAATTCAACTGACCGTAATCACATTAAATATAAAGGATGTAACCATATCAGTTAAAGCACAGAGATTGTAATGTTAGAATAGATGTAAAATTAATTAAGCAAATTTGACTTAAAAATCACATGTAATAGAATAATTTGACATTATTAAATGGCTGTTTTTGGTTATTTTTCTTATATTCTAAGTTTTAAACTCTGTACACAAATGTACTTTTAAAATATAGTTTTGTTTACATCATATTATTCATTTGGTCACTGAAAAATCATTTAAAAGTTAACAAATGAAAATTTCAGTCATATTTCCCCTTTTCACTAGTTATTTTCATATTGGGTACTACTAAAATAATACAAAAAATTCAAAATCATTCCATTTTTTCAGAAGGATCATATTCTTTGTGTCTACTTTCTTTTTATTCATGAAAGGACAGATATAGTTGCAATTATCCTACCATGTAGAGTAATCAATGCTGATATTTTTTACTGACGATTCCAGCTAAATTATTATGAAATTGTTCTGCTGAGCATAGAATGATTTAAAAAAAGAAGCTAAAGTTCAAGGTGTATGACGTAATTAAATGGTGTATATTAGTACCAATTCAAACCCTATCTCTAACTACATATTTACTATGTTTTAGAAAGTTTATACGTAGTTACACAGAAAGGCAATCTTTTGCTAAGATTTTCCTTAAATTCACTGCCATGTTTTTCCTTTGGTTTATCAGGTAAATTTCCTTCAACACACACATTGTCCAATGTACCAAGAAAGTTGGAAACGCTTTCCACACTGAAGAGATCCTATTAATATGAGTATGTCATAACGAGAGACCGAATTTTCCAATTCCATATTTGAAGACTTTGAGTGAACTCCCGGAAACATGGAGACAATCTGCAGAGCTGAAGACTAAGAATGAATTTAAGAATTTTGTTGACTACTTTCAAATGTTTAAATCATTAATAAGACATTAGGAACATCATTCTTATAAAGTTTTTCTTGTTGATTATTATATTTTCATGGACTATATAAAACACACATTAAGTGACCAATACATTCTGTTTTGTTGTTGTTGTTGTTGTTGTTGTTGCTATTTTACTGAGCAGATTTTTTAGAAGTAAATACTGTATTGGGTACAAATAATAAATGACAATTAATAGTATATAGGTCCTTTTTACACAAGGATTTTGCAGTATAGTAGGAAAAAAATCTATGAATAAAATTAGGACATAGCTACTGCACAGGAAAGCATACAAAAAGTGCCAGATGTACTTTCTTTGCTGGAAATAGAGAAGAAACATTACATTTGCCCAAGATAATTTTACTCTAGAGGATTTTTATTCACCCTGCTCCATGAAGAAATGTAGATATCATCCAAAGAAAACTAAATCTTTGGGCAAGTTATTAAGTGTCATTGACATGATATACTTTTCTGTGTCCCATAATTACCTTTCTTTCTCTACCCTGGGCAATCAAATCAAATAAGAATTGAAAGCCCCAATTCAATTCTGTCATCCTGTTCCGTTGTATGGGGCTGTTCCTATTGTGAATCGAAATTCTAAGCAGCCTGAAAATGGCAGAAACTTAAATTATTACAGTCCCAATTACTGAGGAAATAACCCTATACAGATAAGTAAAGTACGGTGATTAGAACAAATTGAAATATTCCCATCAGAGTGCATAGAACCAAGTGTAAGTCACTAGACTAAATAAAGCAGAGAAGGTAAAACTTTATAGTAGCTACCTTCTTAACTTTATTAATTTCTTTTTCATTGTTATTTCAATCTTAAGATGGAATTATGCTGCTTTTTAATTGGCTACAGAATTTTCCTTAAGTCAACAAAACAAGCATTTACTAAGCACCCACTAACTGTGGCAAGCTCTGCTAAGGCTGGAGGGATGAACCAGAAAGATCTTCTGCCACCAAAACTCAGAGATTGAAAGGAGAAACAGATTAAAGAAAAAAAATTAAAAATGCATGAGATGTGTTCTAATAAAAACAAAAATAAGGTGTTAGGAAATATGACAGAAGGTGGCCTTGGATAGGTGTTAGGATGTCAAAGAAGGCATTTGTGATCATGATCTGATATTTAGTGCCGCAGAAGGATTTGGTTAGGGAAAACAGTCACTCTTCCCAGACAGGAGGGGCAGGCTTCCCAAGGATCACAGAAACGGAAGTAGGGTAAATCCAGAAATCACAAATAACCCCAGATAGACTGAGCGGTGACTGATGAGGGAGAATTGGCAAGGGAGACAAACAGGTAGGGACCACATCATGAAGACGTGTCTATGCTACAAAAATTAAGCCTAGTTTTAGCTTCTGAGAAACAGAGAGCTGCTGATGAGTTTTACAACAAGGCGTGACATGTCTACAGCCACTGTGCGAGTCCCATGCTTTGGGCACAGAGATGAGTTTGCGAGGTGACAGATGAGGGGTGCCGGAAGTCAGGCCTCATTCTACCCCGCCATCTGTGAGCCTGGGCAGCAGGCTGCTTAACCCTGGAAGGAAAAGCACACTCTCTTTGTAATCCTTGGGCAAAGGGAATGCCTCTTTGAAATGTGTTTAGAGACAAGGAGATTTGATCTCCGTAAGAGCGCTGTGAAGAAAGAATTTTCTCTATTTTATGTTGGAAACGACTGAAGATCAGACGGGTTAACACTCAAGAGTGGTTAAGAACAAAGCACTAAGGGGCGCCTGGGTGGCACAGCGGTTAAGCGTCTGCCTTCGGCTCATGGCGTGATCCCGGTGTTATGGGATCGAGCCCCACATCAGGCTCCTCCACTATGAGCCTGCTTCTTCCTCTCCCACTCCCCCTGCTTGTGTTCCCTCTCTTGCTGGCTGTCTCTATCTCTGTTGAATAAATAAATAAAATCTTTAAAAGAAAAGAACAAGGAGCTAAGTTTGAGACTAACAGCCACTCCTTGCTGGCTGTCGGAGCTCTAGCAAATTACTTCACACTCTGTGACTCAATTGTATCATGTTTAAAATAGGGATGATGCCACTGTCTTTCACAGAGGGTTTTCATCGCTATTAATTTATTATTAATGAATGATTAATGTAAAGTGATTATAAGAGCAACTGACACATCTTAACTATTCAATAAATATTAAGTATGTTTGTTTCTCCAAATCAACTTAGTAATGAGATGGATTGAGAAACCCAAGCCTGACTCCTGTTGAAGCTTTTCGAAAGATAGATATTTAAATTTGACAGAAAATATCGTAAGTTTAGAACACAACTCGATCGGAGTACGAATTCTCCATGTGTACATAAACTGTGGATGTTGAGAGAGTCACCTTGGAGTAGACTCCGGCGCGGTAGGTCTAAAATGTAATTCCACATGTAAGGTCAGTTTGCATAAGAAATGTGCTACCTTCAGACATCTATCAGCATCATAGACAAAATCAAAAGCTAGGAGAAGAAAGAATAAATACTAGGATAATTCAGCCTGGTAGTGACATTTTTCATCAGGAGGGATAATAAAAGATGTCCCTGAAAGATGTTGTATTTAGTACCAGCACAAGTCAACAAACCTTCCAAGGATTCTTTATCAGTAGAAAGGCCCACAGAGGAGGACCAGAGGATCAGAGGCTAACTGACCTGGAGATTCCACATTTGCTGTGAAATGACTACTTTAAATACCTGTATAAAATTTACTTCCACACTCTCTATTGACTGAAATCGAACATTCTAGATATCTCCATTTTTTTTTTAATTAAGATGCTCCGAATTTGCTGTAGGAAAAAAAAAAAGCAATTGAAACACAAAAACAAAATCTATTCTTTGTAATTGAAGCCTTAAAGAAGGAAGTGTTAAAGGCGACTTAAATTGATGTAACATGTAAATTTTCAATGTAAGAAACTACTTAATACCCCCTCACTCCTATCCACACATACTGATTGGCACCTGTTATCTGGTTGTGATAGCATCCGGCCATCAGAACTGACCACCAGTGGCTGGTGATGACAGTCCTAGTTGGGACCTATTACTTCCTCACATTGATTCTTTTTGTGATTTTGATTTTTTTTTCTTTTTCTTTTCTATTTCAATACTATTGCCTTTGGGAACTGGCTGTACTGCCGCTGTACTTGTCTTTCTGTTTTATGTCGCATTTTGAACAAAACTAGGTCTTCATTCACTTTATGCCACAGATTCCTTACGTGTCATGCCATGAACTCATTCACAGACTCTAGGAACTCACACTCTGGTAAATGTCTTCTGATTGGTCACTCATGTATTTTCTTTTTTAATTTAACAATCCTCTATTAGATTCACATCAAAAGTATTCATTACAAAAACCAAAGTTTCAAACCTGCCTTGTTCTGTTCAGAAAAATACTCATCTCTATATCAGATTTAACTTATTACTATTAATAAACATGCAAGAACTCATAGTTTTCTGCTCAAAATATCTCTCCTAATTGAGAGAATTATTATGAATAGAAATATCCTTCCTTTGTTGGATAGTTAAGGAGTACCAGGGAATGATGAAGACAGGAGCTCGATCCTGCTTCTTTACAAGAGATTGTTCTCGGATGCAGCACTTGAAGAAAACAGGAGACTATGTCTTTCACGTCCACTCAAGTGCTGAGCAGTTGCTCTTTTGTTAGAACTCCTAACAGGAGTCAGAAAATTAGATTGTATTAGGAATGAAGCCATTAGGGCACCTGGGTGTTGCAGTTGTTAAGCGTCTGCCTTCGGCTCAGGGCGTGATCCTGGCATTCTGGGATCGAGCCCCACATCAGGCTCCTCCACTATGAGCCTGCTTCTTCCTCTCCCACTCCCCCTGCTTGTGTTCCCTCTCTCGCTGGCTGTCTCTCTCTGTCAAATAAATAAATAAAAATCTTAAAAAAAAAAAAAAAAAGGAATGAAGCCGTCGATGAAAGATGACGATAGTCCCATTGTTCAGATATGATATCTTACATAATAAAACCACACAGAAACACGCTATATGTTAAGAACAGAAAAGATGATTTTTTAAATGAATTACCACATTCTAATATGGGCTCATTATTTTATGAGACAACTACACATACTGAAAAGACCAAGAAGGTTTATAAGTATCATAGACAGAAAGGCCTAACTACCTTCAGTCTGAATAAGTAAGGGGAAATAAAATGAGGGGAACCATGATCATACTCCCCAAGTAGTATAAACCAGGGAAAGGTACATAGGCTTCTGCAGTCTTGGTGAAGGGACCGTATCCTAGCTTGATGAAATTATTTGTTGACCTCTGAAATTGTGACGTTCCATGCCTCTGGTCTTTGTACACACCGTCCCTCCTACTCAGGATGATGTCATGAATGTCTGCCTGGCAAACTACTACCATCTTACAAGAGGGATGTAAGGGCCACCTCTTCCAGGAAGCCTCCAGGATCTTTTTTGCTAGGGGATAATAACCTGTATGTATCAGCAACTGTACATAATTATTGGATCACTGAATATAACTCGTAAACTAAAGCTGATCAGCAAATCCCAGAGTGACTGATTCATTTTTAAATGTGAAATACATTACCTTAGGAAAAGATAAACGCAAGAGGTATTTTATAATAAAAGTTGTAAGCACATAAAACACTGATGATTTATAGGGGTCAATGACGTAAAGGGGCTGAAGATAAGTTTACAGATCTATGGAGCTGAAACAACAACAAAGATGAGATAGGTTTTTATGCTGTTTGTATTAATACTTGTGATTCAGTTATATATACGAATATGTAGACTTCTTCAAATTTTTGCCATGGCACAACTGTTAGAAAATAAACAATCTGGTAGACTCTTTCCATCTTTCTTTGTTTCAAATGTGGTATCAAATTTTAGGTGGTCTCATATTAGACATTGTGCAATTTTTTTAAATTTCACAGTTAGAATATAAAATAGTGTATGCCACTGACAATGTTTCTACGTGTTGAAGTATTTTTCCTCATAAGCACTGTTAGCAACTGGACAATTTACAGTATTTTTAATGCCAGTTTGCTTTGTCAATTCAATACCTTTAATATTTACTTCCACTAATAATAATATTTTAACCACCTAAAGTATTAACTAATATGGTAGTAATTTAAATAGCATTAAGGAAGGAAAACTGTCATTCCCCGTAACTGGATTTTTCCTGAGATAAATGGCATGAGAGTTATATCAGATGAATTTCTGAACCGTAATAACTATGGTTATACTCATATGACAGATGTAATGTGAACTATTAATCTGACTGTATAGAATTTCTCTTCAATTACCAATCAGTATTAATATCAGCAAGTTCCAAGGGCACTCTAACCTTCCAAGAGCACTGATGTGTTATATAATTCGTAACTCCATCTTTAATACATTCCCAGCAGCACCTAGAATGATATTAGTTAACATCAATATTTTAAAAATATGTTATATTGCTGACTCGGTTCCTTCAATAAAAGTTAAGACAGTGCAATTCCTAAAAATAAACAATTCCATTTAAATTTTTAACTTTTCTTTAAATAATGTAATTTACATTTCCTGGAAATTCAAACTTCCTTATCATAATTTCAACAAATTAGAAGATATGCACCATGATTCCCCTCATCTCTCTTTCTCTCTCTCTCTGCAGCGTACTAGAAAGTGCCCTCCAGGGCCTCTCAGAGCAGAAATCCTTTGGGTGCCTTGCTTGGGTGAAGTTGTGGATTGCTGCTTGGTTTCAGTTCGTGTTAAATCATAGCTTTTGAGCTCAGACCACAGGCCATATTAATACAAAGTATGAGTGAAAAAAGAGGAGCGATGCTAAGGGGCCGGAAGCCAAAGAAGATGTGGATTCACAAGGCAATGGGCACTCGCCCAAACATCTCAGCTGATCTCACTGATGGACCAACGAAGTTGCCATTTCTGCATTGAGTGTCAGATAACATGCCAGAGGATGCCTGCGTGTGCATGTGTGTGTGTTTTCTATTTAATCCTCACAATAGCATGACCTACGTTTATCGAATAAGGAAGGTATCACAGAGCACAAGACAGGCAATGGCGTTGCACTTCGCATCGAGATTAAGCTCAAAGTCAGATGTTAGAATATAAATTGCCAGAATTGAAAATCATCAATTAAATCTCAAACCATCTTTTGATCTCTAGGACCTGGAAACTTGGTATCTAATTTTGCAGGGGTAACATTTTTTTTTTTTTTTAAGCATTCTCTCTTTTGCATGGGCAAAGGGGACTCCAAGCAGATGAACTGGAAAAAGGAAAGAGGGACAATAACCCAACAAGTCCCCTCTTCCTCGTTCATCTTTTTGCTCCTGTTCCCAGGCACTAGCAATGCTTCTCCCCTCAGTCACAGACACCCATTGTATTGACTCTTGATGATCTATTCGTTGAACCAGTATAGGTCATTCTAGGTCTTGATCCCTAAACTACTGCTGACATTTACTATTTGTTCCATTGCCAGTGACAAAGGCGGGATACTCTTTGTTACTTCTCCATTCGGAAAATAATTGTTTAATCAAAATTCATAAGTTTTTAAAGCAAAAATGAAAACAGATAGAGCAGAAACATAATTTAATCCATTGTTAATCCAGCTTGCTTTGAAATTGAATAAAAATGAAAACAACTATCAAATAAACACAAATTATTTTTGCCCACATGTCCACTCATCTGGTATAGAAGTATGTACAATAATACCTCTAGATTTTTGGTGACAGCAAAACATAATTGTTGGAAAAGGTTTTCAGTACTGTGTTTTCTACAGACAACTTTGCACTAAAATAACACAGTTTAGAAAGATCTCAAAATCCTTTATTTTTACCCACTGAAAGTAATTGATAGTCCATAACTACAATTGGGAGAATCTTTATGTATGTGTGTGGTTAATAAGTATATATTTACATTAGCCATGATAAAAGCAAATATGTACATAATTATTTCTTCTTGAAACATTATTATAAAACGTGTTACCATAATGCTTGATTTGTTTTAAAAAATAAGTACCATTTTTTCTCTAGCAGTTTCATATTTTCATCATATCGTTTTCATGATTCTTCCCTTAGAAATTTGTTGCGATAAATCTGTCCCTCAGCTGTGAGTTCTTCACACAGTATGATAAATTCCCCAATAGGAAATAGTTTTTCCTTTTCTTTTGCTGCGTAAGAAATTCCCTCCAAATGTACTGGCTTAAATGGCGGTAATCGTATTGAAATATACGTGTAGAGAATCAACATGTTATACACCTTCAATTTACACGATGCTGTATGTCAATTATATCTCAATAGAGCTGCAGGAAAAACACCAACCAGTTTGTTTGTTTCTCCTTCTGAGCTCAGGAACTCAGGCAAGGCCCAGCGGGGCAGTTCTATAGCTCCATGTGGTCCCCACTGGGGTCCCTTACACAGCTGCACTGAGCTGTGGCTGGCAGGGGCTGGTGGTTTCAAAATGGCCTGACTCCATGGCTGGCAGCTGCTGATGGCCGCCTGCTGGGAGTTCAGCTGGGGCTGTCAACAGGTGGAGTGACTTTACCTGTCCTTAACATGGCTGCTTAGACTTTCTCACCGCATCTTAACCGCCAC
Source organism: Ursus maritimus (assembly GCF_017311325.1). Lineage (NCBI taxonomy): Eukaryota > Metazoa > Chordata > Mammalia > Carnivora > Ursidae > Ursus > Ursus maritimus. The sequence goes on from NW_024423344.1 coordinate 72,891,989, forward strand.
CCAAAGAAAGAGTATTCCAAGTGCCTGGGAGGGGAAGCTGCGCAGCCCCTACAGCCAGCTGTAGAGGTAACATAACTTCTCTTCTGCCACAAGTTATCGTGCAAAATAAGGGACAGGTGCAGCCAAGATTACAACAAGAAGAAGAAGTAGACCCCATTCCCAAAGTGACCTTGGAAGAAGACCTTTAGGATGGGGAGTATTGCTGTAGTCAACTTTGAGAGTCCAATCTGCCACAGAACCTTTTCTCACAGCTTAAATTCGAGAAAAGTAACAAAAATCACATATTTTTTCAGTGTTTATTTTGTTAAATGGTATGAAAGCTTATGTGTCAGGAAGTTCTAGAAAGATCCAAAGTATGAGATCATCTGATCTTGATAATTCTGCCTTTTAAGCTTTTATCATGAGAGCAATGAGCAGTTACAGAAGTATTTTTACCATATTCAAACATACAATTTGAAAAGATCACCAAGGTTGCTGGAAGAAGAATAAATTTTGGTGGAGTGAGTCAGAGAGGAGACAAGATTCAATTTGAGGGAGATCTATTAAAAGACAGTTCATGTGGCAATCTTGTGGTTTGTACGATGGTCATTTGCATGGGGATGGAGAGAAATAAACATATTTGGAACAACTTATTTAATTTAACAGCATACTACTTTTTCCTATTACAGTATCTGTAATGTTGGGATATACTGAAGGCATAGTGATTTGGCAGCATTGTTTTTCTCAGTGTTAAATAATGTACGTTAGAACACAGCATAGCAGAGGCAAAACTATACGGTACTTCAGGTGGTGCTAGGTACATGTAATAAATGGTAGATAACGCTTTCTTTGGGACTGAGTGACAGCTAAGTTTGATTAATTTATTTTCTCCAGTTATAATTTTTTTGAAATATTATACACAGAGGCAACTCAAATGTGTCATGCGATTGATGTGCCTAATTTTTTAACTGAGCTAAAAAAATTATTTCTAAGATTTGACTGCAAACGACCAGATATGGTCAGACTGAGTTGGTGTAATGCCTAACTTAGCATTGTTTCTCATTCCGTGTGACTCTTTTCAATCAAAAGTTTGAAGAAACAATTTAAATATTCTCTGTAGCAAATGCTTTGCTACATGGGGTAGACGATTTTCATTGTGTTTTGACATCCTTCTCTAAACACATTTTGGGTAGCAGTCCACAAGCAAGAACAGGCTCTTCCAGTGAAAATGAGGTAGAGAAGCATGGCCATGACATCACTCAGACCTTGCTCAGTTTCACCCCAGTCCTTGCTAATCAGCTACTTTTCACTTGTCATCAACTTCATACTCATCAAGCCTCCCTTCCAATTATAAGTAGTCCTTCTGGAAAAGATTTAAACTTAAAAGATTTAAAAAGCCAAAATATCGTAACAGGAGATTAGAAAACCTCACTTTCTCCAATATACGATCCAATTATAGATGGATGAATGATGATAAACACATCTGTTATATAGAATGTCAATGAATTCTAACTAATTAACAGCAAGTTAAGAAAAGGTCCACACTGAAGAGAACCGCAAATGCTATCCATTATACCTGAATTCTCATCGTATTTATTTTCTCATGAGATAATTAAATGATATTAAAATTATACTCAAAACAGCAGAAGACATGGTACTGTATTTCTTTAAAACTTACATTTTATTTTCAGAAGCTCTGTTAGATGGAAGGCACAACTTATAGTCTGGTTACTGCAGTCACGGACAGAGAATGGCGAGATTTATGTTATTATCATTCAAGCTTTCTAAAGAGTTACTTCTGGAAGTCACTACAACTAGCTGGTATGTGTGGTTTTCTGTGGTTCATTACAACCACATGCTCTTTTGTTATGTTGACTGGACAGAGTAGGGTGCTAGAGTAGTTGTAACTGATTTAACTGATTTAACCAAATACTATCCTATTAATAGTACAGCTTTTACTGGTTTTGATAACAATGTAATGATCTTCTCAATGTACAGATAAAATTACCCAGCCTGAGTCAGAAAGATATACACTTCCTTTTTTCCTACTAAATGAGGGATGGATTTCCCCTCATCAGACCATACATTCTTGCCCTGCCATCCTAATGACCAACGGTATTTGGCCTGTAGCTCGTTGGGGTTAGGGAATAGTCTAAATCTGTGAATCAGCGTGAAGCTTACTGGTCCATGCCTGAGGTGAACCCATGATCATGGCTTCGGTATCCAGCAGCCAGAGTGCTTTGCCAACCAACCATTGCTGTTTGCTCCCTAGTTGCAAGAACATTGGTAAGTGGAGGGACAAAGTCCTTGGAGGTTGGAATACAACTTTCTCTTTTTGAAGTGTTTCCACCTCAAATTACAGGACAACATTGACAAGTTGTTTGACCTATCATGCTAAAGCACCAGGATAATGATAAGGCCAGTCCAAGCGCTGTGGATTTCCTCATAGGTGAGTTGGGTCTTTCACCACAGAGAAAGCCCTGCAGAATCCCACACTTGACAGTTTGTACAGTTTGCCATTTCTAGGAATTTTGCTCACTGTCAATACAAAAAAATTATTAAAGAATTTTATTATCAACTCCAGTGGAATCCCTTGCTTATCATAAGCCATTGAATATAATAATATTTATAAATTTTGTGAAAATCATCTTATTACTGGAGGCTTTTTTATCTAGAAAATTGAATGAAAAGAAATTCCATAAGAAAAATCTTTGTGAAGTCAAACATATGCCATAAGTGTGATGTCATCCTACTGATTGCTAGATACCATTAGCATAGAGAAGAGGTATCTGATTTAATTGGACATTACTTGATTTGAGCACAAAAGAAAATCAGATGTTACATTAGTTTCAGAAATACAGAGAAATTGAACCTAATGTTTTATACTTGATTTTCTACATATCTATTTTTTTAAAGATTTTATTTATTTATTTGACAGAGATAGAGACAGCCAGTGAGAGAGGGAACACAAGCATGGGGAGTGGGAGAGGAAGAAGCAGGCTCACAGCGGAGGAGCCTGACGTGGGGCTCGATCCCATAACGCCGGATCACGCCCTGAGCCGAAGGCAGACGCTTAACCGCGGTGCCACCCAGGCGCCCCTACATATCTATTTTTTAAGATTTTATTTATTTATTTATTTATTATTTATTTATTTATTTATTTATTATTTGAGAGAGAGAGAGCACACATTGGCATGCACGCATGCTGGAGGAGGGGAAGAGCGGGAGGGGGAAGGACAAGCAAACCCTGTGCTGAGCGTGGAGCCGGAGGTGGGGATGGATCGCACAACCCTGAGAGGATGACCTGAGCTGAAATCAAGAGTCGGGCTGAGCCACCCAGATACCCCATACTTGCTTTTCTAACATAATATAGCATGAAGCAGAAGTTATTTACTCGGATTCCTTAAAGGCATCCTTTAGAATACAACTTGAAGGAAAAAAAAAAAACAAACCCTAGAAGGTTATTCTTTAAAGTGTTTTTATTTGCTTCATATTTAATATGCATAAAACATCATTTCCCCAGGAACCAAATCAGATTTAGAATTGAGGCTTCTAGATTGAAAATAGTGCCGTCTGTGTTATTATTACTTATCAGGCATGAAGAGCAGGCATACGAGCAATTTTCCAAATAGTCTCTTTCACGAATGAAGGGCAGCTCATACGTAAGTGGACAGAAAATAGGTAAATTAAACAAATATTCCCTGCATCCAAGGGGAAAATGTGACGGTGCAACGTAGAAAAGACATAGATGATGGCTGTCTACAGAGTGGCAGACTGACATGGAGGTAGGATTTAAGAGGAAATGATATGATAACCAAAAGACCACAGCAGCCGAGAGGGCAAACTCAGATGCAGCTATCCACAAGAAGTGGGGGTTCCACCATGGCGCTCTCAGTCCCAGTGGCTGCTCTGTGTGGTGGTAGCAAGTGAGAATAAAAATAACCAGTTAATGAAGATTTTCACTTGAAATTATAGATCCTGGATCTTCAGATACTCAGCAATTTCTTCAAATGTGCAATTAGCCTGTCAAATCTGATACACGTCAGGATGAGATGTTGACCAGCCCAGAAAGTTTCTGGTAATATGCTACAAGCTTCACTTGACTGAAAGATAATGGAATAACATTTAAAAAACCCGATTTGAGGATCCCAGAGAATATCTCACTGCCAGTGAGCTTGCAGCTGAAAACCTTGCGCCCCATCCTCCAGGATCCAGAAACTAACAAATGTAGGAAGTGGAGCAGCTACGTGCTAACATCTTTCTACGGGCCGCCCTGCCAGTGCCCCATCTAGTAATAAAACGCAACTCTCTGAGCAATGACTATGGATAAAGACTATATTATATTTTACCCAGGGAGGAGAAATTCCTGCCAGTATATGTAGAAACAAATTTAGAGAGAGAGAAACCTCTGAACGTAAACAGCAGGTCTTTAACTTTCTTTGTTGCGAATGTCAGATGGCTTAAGAGTTCCATGTCCTGGAGCTCTAGGTGATGCCTGCGGACACTGGGAACTGACTGACGGGCTATGGATGCTGAGCCGCGGCCTGGCTCGTGCGTGCCAAGGAAGATTTACATCAGGATTTCCAAGGAAATATGCATGCTGCAGGTTGGAAAAAAAGGATCTGAGTAGATACTCAATTTTTTTTTTTTTTTTGCAGAAAAGCAAAGATAAAAGCATAGCATCTATAATAAGCTTTTTTTAAAAAGAGGGAAAGAGAAGGCCATGCCAAAAATTCAAGAAAGATGTCTGAAAAAAGGGAATGCATTGCAGAATCCAGAGGAAAGTCTTAAAAGTAGGTGTGCTTGACAAGCAATTGGAAAGTAGTCCTAAAAAGAACACACATGAAAAAGTAAAATTGAAAAAAAAAAAAAAGGCCCAGCAATGAGTAATTAGTAATATCAGTGTCGACTCTTTACAGTTTCAGTTGATTTTCATTTCAATTATAGATTTACAAAAGGAATATCTTTCCTCGCCTAAAACATTTACTTTTTCTGATTTTTGTTCTTCTTAACATAGACAACTGACATGGTAACATGGATAATTTGAAATCTTTCTTAGAATTAACACTGATTTACAACATTGTTGGAAGTGGACAGATATGGAAGTATTATAAGGTTCAGAGTAGGGGTGTGTAACACAGGTATGGGTCAATACTAGGTCCCATTTACAGTAAAACATAGCTTAATATTTCAAGAAAACAAGCATTGCTCAGTACTGCTGCTTCAGAATTCTGATCAACAGTAGAAATGTACGAGGCTCCTGGGTGGCTCAGTCATTAAGTGTCTGCCTTCGGCTCAGGGCGTGATCCTAGAGTCCTGGGATTGAGCCCCACATCAGGCTCCTCCACTGGGAGCCTGCTTCTTCCTCTCCCACTCCCCCTGCTTGTGTTCCCTCTCTTGCTGGCTGTCTCTCTCTCTCTCAAATGAATAAATAAAATCTTAAAAAAAAAAAAAAAAAACAGTGGAAATGTAGCCAACCTAATAATGCTAGATCCAGGTAGGTTTAGAAATATTTTGAACACTACACAGCTAAGAGGCTGCAAAACCAGGGTTAGAATCCATCAGAGCCTCCCCTTGGGTCTATGTAGGTACCAAGGCACATATGTTCTTTGGAGTCCCTGCGTATATACACCTGATTTTTAAAAATATTACGAAAAGATATTGAACATCACTAATCATTAGGGAAATATAAGTAAAAACCACAATGAGATATCATTTCACACCCATTAAGGTGGCCAATATAAAAAGACAAATCAAAAACAAAACAAAACAAAAAACACCAAAAACGGGGAAAAAATCAGTGTTGGGGAGGATAGGGAGAAATTGGCAAACTTGAGCCGAGTTACTGGGAAGGTAAAATAGTGCAGCCACTATAGAACACAGTGTGGGAGTTCCTCAAAAATTACAAAGAGAATCACCAAAAGATACACTTGTGGGTAAATGCCCCAAAGAAGAGAAAGCAGAGACTCAAATAGATACTTGAATGCACCTGTTCGTGGCAGCATTATTTACAAGAGCCAAAAGGTGAAAGCAACCCAAATGTCCACTGACAGCCACACGGAAAAAGAAACTGTGATCTATCCATACAGACTAATGTGGTTCAGTCTCGAAGAGGAAGGAAATTCGGAAATGTGCTGCAACACGAATAAAACCTGAAGACACAACGCTACATAAAACAAGCCAGTCACAACAGGACAACGAGTGTACGATTCCACTTACATGAGGAACTGAGAGTCGTTGAGCTCGTGGAGGCAGAGAGTAGAAAGGTGGCTGCCAGGGCTGGAGGGAGGGGGAAATCAGGACTTAGTATTTAATGGAGACAGAGTTTCCGGTTGCTAAGATACGAATCTCTGGAGATGGATGGTGGTGACGGCTGCCCCACCATGTCGATGGACCTGATAACACATTAAGTTAAAATGGTGAATTTTATGTTATGTACACTTGACCACGATAAAATAATTAAAAATGCATGGGCCACGTGAGACATAATGGCTCGATGTGAGCATTTACAGCAATGGGTAGAGAAGAGGGGATTATGTATTTGTTTATTATCCAACCACCGTGGCTTCCTTGTCTGAACGATCTCTGAGTGATCTTCGCTGCCAAGAACAAGCCAGTGCCTGGCTGCCCCGTCCTCTATGCTGCCTGTGAATAGCAGCTTTCAGTGACTCACTCCCTTCTACTCATTTGCTTGTTTGTTTTTGCTGTATACCTAATAGACATTAATGTAAAGAAGAGGAACACCACGCAATCATAAAGCATTTTTAAATAATCAGTTCTAGCGTTCTTGACCTGTACGTACCTAATGACCACAAAATAAGCCAAGCGAGAATCAACAGAAGCACTGGGAAATACTGATAAATCAACAATGAGAGTAGAACGCTTTAACATACCTCTCTCAAAAATTAGGAGTGCAAAAAATAGCTTTTAATACAAAATTTTAAGTATGAATATAAAATTCCAAGTGTGTCAGATATCCCAAATGTAAAACCTAGAACTCTACAAGTCCTAGGGGAAAAGATGGATGAATTCCTTATATAAAAGCTCAGAGTAAGGAGAACTTCCTGGACTATGACTCAAAAATCCAATTTTTTTGCTAGGACTCAAAATTAAAAATTAGATTACATACAGATTATAAATTAAAACTTTGCATGGCCAAAAAAAAAAAAAAAATCAACAGAAACAAGTTACAATGCAATAGTGACCAAAAAAAAGTGTTTTGCAATTTATCCATGAAGGGTTATAAGGAGCTTCTAAACACTGAGAAGAAAAGCAGTAGCGAGCCAATTGGAAAAATGGGCGTAGTTTATAAATAAAATGTGACTGACCCTTAGTCATAGAAAAACTTTGCATGGCCAAAAAAAAAAAAAAAATCAACAGAAACAAGTTACAATGCAATAGTGACCAAAAAAAAGTGTTTTGCAATTTATCCATGAAGGGTTATAAGGAGCTTCTAAACACTGAGAAGAAAAGCAGTAGCGAGCCAATTGGAAAAATGGGCGTAGTTTATAAATAAAATGTGACTGACCCTTAGTCATAGAAAAATACGCACAAATTAACTCATGTATAGAGAATTATAAGTTAAAATTAGACTGAGTTACCATTTCTCACATATACTGTCAAATATTCACAAGTACAGCAACTGATTCTCTATTGCCAACATGTCATGAAACAGGCACTTTTATACCCTGCTAACGGGAATTCAACACGGCACAACTCTTATTAATGTTTGGTAATATTACACACACACACATACACACACACACACACACACACACACACCTGCTGATCCAGATGTCAGTTCTACGTTGGATTTTATACCAAAGATACACTGACAAAAAGAAGAGCTGGTATCAGAAGAAAGCTAGTAGTTGCACAGTCATTTGTAACAGCAAAAGGCCAAGCGTAACCTTCTGCCCAGCAATGAAGAATTGGTTGACTAAACCATGGTTCGTCCATACCATAGAGTACGTAGATCTGGAAAGGAAATGAAGAAAATCTGCACTACTGATAGGAGATTCTCTCCAGGATATATCTGTTGGAGACAAAATCAAGCAGAAAACACTGAGTGAAACAACTTTTATGAAAAAGTGGAAATATATAACTATATAAATTTCATTTTCTCAAAAAGAAACAATGGATGGATACATCCAAACCTAATAAAAATGGTCACCTAGACAAATGGAGAGAGCATGAAAAGGAGAATTAGAGATGAGAATTTTTTTAAAGTTTTTATTTTAATTCCACTTAGTGAACGTACAGTGTTCTGTTAGTTTCAGGTGTACAATATGGTGACTCAGCGACTCACTCAACTTTGACGATGACCACAATCCAAGTCCCAACCCAGAGTACTTAGCAAACGTGATCAATAATTCTTTCTCTGGTAGTGTTACATTTACATGGTACAATTTCAAATTCTATGGTAGAAACATAGGACCGCAAATCTTCCAACCATGTCTCTCTGGATCTCCTTGGACAGTAACCACTGTATTCCTAGATTGTTTCTTTCAATAATTTTTTAAACTGTTTTTTTAATTGAAGTCTGGTCAACATTTGTTTCAGGTGCACAATACAGGGATTTGACAAGTTTCTATGTTACGCTCTGCTCACCACAAGCGTAGCGACCGTCTGATGGCTCTTTCAGTGATGATTCCATGTCTGCCTGCCACACATCCCCACCAGCAGGAAGGATAGTGCAGAGCTCGTAGGTGGAAGGAGAGCAGTCTCATTTATGCAGAAAATGACAAGGTTTCACCAGGCCTGGCGTAAGACCGTCCCAGTCTACACGACATCACCCCATTGACTGAAGTAAGAGAAGAATGTTGGGAAGGCCCATTGGTATTGTAGACAGTGATCTCCAAAGCCCTTAGAGGAAATGGATTCAGTCATCCAGGTGTGCCTGACATGTAGGGTTGAGCCAGCCCAGTGTGCGGGTCACGCCCTGGGGCCCACAGGGTAACAAAGGGCACTGTCACCCTCACTGGCCTTGAGTGCTATAAGCCAGAGATGGTTCCACGGTTGGCACCTGGAGGGGAGAACCAACACTCAGCCACACCAAAGGGTCATGGTGGATTGCTGCTGGACCAATGCTCTGAATTTGCCCTGTGCCAACCTGTATAACCAGTCATCTCAAATCAGCAATTTGGCACCGCTGCTGTGACCTGATCCTGTGAAAGAAATATAGAGGCTCCCAGTGGGGTCTCTTGGATCCACATGAGGCCGTGGGGCTAGGAGGACCCCAGGGAACAAGCCCCAGGGACCACGTGGGCTCCATCCATCTGCTGGCCCGTTCACCACACATGGCCCTCACGAGATTCTAGTTTGGTGGCCTCCGTCCATGTAAAACCAATTTAAAAATGCATCAGTTTTGCCTTCTTGGCTTCCCTCATGTGGCTCTGGTCAACGGGAGACCATTGGTCGGTTATTTACAAACCAACTGAACGCACAACGAACTGCACGTCTATGATTGGACCCTAACAAGAAACTCGGCCCTTGCAACGATCTGAATTACCATGCGTATCTATATCTGTATTTTATAATGGCCATTCAGCATATACAATACTTCTTTCCATAGACAAATGCACTTCCAATGAAGCTTTGATTTTATACTTGCATTTTTAAGAAGACTGTTAAAAATGAGGAAGCAAGAACATGTTTGTATTTATCTCAAAACCTTCCATTTCAGTGGCATTTCTACTCTTAGATACCAGTTCAGGCAGAATGTGTCATCTTACTGATTTAAGTTCATTTATTTGATGATAACACTGATTCTTTTCAGGAGGCAAATGCCTTTCTCAAATAAAGTGTAAAATATTGCCTTTTTCCTAAGGATGTTTGCCTCCTGCAAGTATAAAAGAAACTCGCTGCACAACATGTGTTGTTTGTAAACCCTCCCCTTTCATTATTTTGTCATGAACTCTTCTTTGAACTGCTCATCCCAGTCAAGTCCAGAGCCCCTCCTGGGGTTTGGAGAGAGCCCATTTTGGCGTCAGATGACGAGTTCTCCTAATACATGCCACCTTTGGGTCTAAAAGCGTCGCGCTCCAGTACAGAAGGCTCATTACATCCACGGTGAGCAAGCAGCCTTGCCCTGAGACGTCCAGGCCGGGTCATCGTCACCGTAAACATGTGTACCTCTCAGTCTTCCGTAAGCTTTTCTCCCCAAGGGATGCCATTTGGTACGGATCAAAATTCTGTCTTCTTGCATATTATTGACATCCAGTCATAACAATTTCACCAGAGGTGATATATGCCATATTCAAAAATCTTAAATTCCAAGGATCTCTGTTCTCCTAAGATTCAGACATTTTCTGTGAATTTTTAAGCTGCATTTTCAGATAGTAGGTGAGCATGGAAATATCAGGTAAGCTTAGCACTGATGGCTGAAATCACAAAATATGATTATGATGGGTGAGTGAGATAGATAATACCTAGATACCCACCTGTTTCTTGAACAATGGGGTACCATTCCTAATGTGTACCTTGTGAATATGTGTATACAGATGTATACAATGTCATATATGTAATATCGTATATATCTGAAAATTATATAATAAGTCGATCAATAAAATGTCAAAATGTGAATTTCATTTTCAGGTAACCTTCATAAATTTAGCTTTTGGAAACAGATAATAGAGTCATCTGTACCTGTGAGAAATGTGCAGAACGGTTTCAGCAGAGAGGACATCAGCTCAGGAAGAAAACGAACTGGGTTGTGATTGGCAAGACACACTCCGTTGGACGTTTTGAAGAGAGGACATTCTAGCAATGATAAATGCTCCTGGGCACTTCATCCGTGTCTTTGCTCCAAAGTCACAGGCAGAGGTCTCTGGGTCAGAAGCTATAGAAATGTTCTCTTGTCTCGTCTAATTTGGCCTCTGTTGTTATACTGACCCAGGTATTTGCTGTTGTTAATAAAATAGCATATGTCATACTGAGCTAGATATCGAACTCTCTTTATAAAGTGGCAATGCATTTTCTTATGGATTTTGAAATTTGTGGTCTTTGTTCGAGTTTATTCAAAAAGTGTCCAGATATCATATATTATAGTTGTCCAAATTTCTTACTTCTCACTTGCTTGTAAATAAAGCAGAGCTAAGGGTGTTACAGAAATACATGAATTTGATTATGTTGGTATATTTAACTTTAGAAATGATGAAAAGAAGATGCAGTTTTGTGATCTAAATGTTTGGAACAAAACAAAGTTATGATGATTATTAATAGTCTATACTTGCACCCCAGTTAATCAGAGTAAGGGTTATTTAATCTTCTTTAAATTTCTAATCCCATTATTGAAATTCTGAGTTAGCCAAATATGTTCACAAGAATAAAGATAACTGAAACTTTCTATGATTTTGTAAGTTTGTCCAACATTTCCAAATACCAATTTTTATGACATACCTAGCCGCCAAATGAACCTGCATCTTTCTCCAGGAAGAGAAGCTCAACCATAATGTGGATATAAGTCTTGGGACAAATCACAATACCCACTTTGCTTCTCTAAAACATTCCGTCTCAAAAACTTCTCCCAGGTAAAAATGATCACATCTGATGTCTGCTAGGTGGTCAACCTGGGGAGTTCGGAAGTGCTAAGGAGTTTCTGGTGATAGGGGAAGGGTCATGCAGAGAACAGTGGAGCAGAGCCCAGGGGAGTGAATGTATATAATGTGTGCATATATAGACATCCAAGCCCACATGTGTACCCACACACACACCCACACCCACTAAAACATATGCACATACACACACTCACATACACTTGCATTGCAGATAAAAGTGTAAGTAGAGATGGAGACATAGATGGGGATAGGTATGGGTATGGGTATTGGTGCAGAATATCCCTCACACCTCTCAGGCACTTTAGCACTAGTTTGCAGAGCAAGCAGTAAAAGTTAACTGTCCAAGACTGATTCCCTGCAGGTTGGCCTCCCAGCGTCAGCCTCCTCTAACCTCCCTGGAAACCAGCTTTGGCCCCGTGCAAATGACAGTCATCAGCCTTGGTCAACTGCAGGCTTCAGATCCTCACCTCACCTCTGTCCCACAGTCCACAGAGGAAGCTAGTGTTTTCTGAACCTTCGGCGTTGCACTGGACGGTTTTTCCAGTCGCTTGGCATGTCATATAGCTATGGCTACAAGGCAGACAGACGCCCGTCCTGGGTCATGCCAACAGAGGGGCCTGGAGTTCCCCCTAACATGAACATGGAGCTAACAGTATGAGCCTGAAAACAAGGTTGTGCCATGTCACCCTGTTGCTGTGTCCTGGCTCCTGGCCATACCACGGAAGGGACCAGTGCTTCCCTAGAGTAGATAACTGTAAGGCCTCCCGGGCCAAGAGCTGGGTCTCTCTCCTGGGTTCTGGTCTGGCTCTCCTGGTTCTCTGTGCACTGACATAGATTGCTGTGGATAAAAGGGGCCCTCTCACACCTGCTACTGCTCCTGACACCCCAGGTTTCCCTTGCCTGGTACGTGCTGTCTGGTTATCTGTCCTTAACATTATAGCAAGCTCATTTCCTTCCCTTCTCTGTCACTCAGACCATCTACTGAAAAGTAGAATTCCCTTGGAATATCTGCAAGAATTGGTTGAAATACATCCCTGATAAAAGCCTAATTTTACTTGATCGTATCCTTGAAAAAAAAATTAATGGGAACAGGGGAGGGAGTACGGAAGCTGCTCAGGACACAGGAAAAGCTATTGCCTGAAGAGTCCCGTTGGATGGATAACATTTCACAACTTTCACTAAGTGTCCTTATAACTCTCACTTATGTTTCTAAAAAAAAAAAAAAAAAAAAAAAAAATCATTGCAAGTAGTTACTTATTCCAAAGTACTCAGTTCCACAGCTATCTATGCTGTTATGCCTGCCTTTCAAGAGGCAGCATGGTCTAAAAGCCAGTGGAAAGCATTTTTGTCTTTTAGAAAATAATCTAAAGTCTTTTTTTAACTATAATCCCCGGCAAAGTATGGCGTATGGCTGTTCAAATGATGGCTTGGTATGAATGATGAATGAACGAATCAACGAATCAATGCATCACATGATGGAGGCATGAAAACACTCGAATCAAATTGAAGCCCCTATGACAACTGTCGGTCAGGTAATATAGACTTTACATCCTAAGGCACAGACTAAAAAACATAGTTTCAAGTTTGGGCCCTAGTTCTGGGTCCTGTAGCAACTACCCCATTAATTTGTTTGGAGTGTTTATTAATATATTTAAATATTTTATTAATAAAGAATTGAAGGAATGATTCTGTGTTCTCGTTTAGGCCTACGCAATGAGATTTCGGTTTCTGTGTTGAGATTAATGTATCTCAGATTTAGAGTAGAATGTCAGAAGTTGAGAAAGATTCTTGAATTTTCCAAGATTTCGTAAAATGACACGACTGCCAAATGGGTTAATATGGAACCAGTAGAAGTTCTGGATTAAGCTAGAAAGGTCTACGATAGCCAGGAAAAAATTAACGGCTTTTGTTTTATATTTAAGTAGCTTAGCCTCTCTGCAGGTAGATATAACAGCAGATTGTTACATAATCGTTACAAACTTAAGTGAAAAGCTATGTATAATTGTGCACAAGATAGGGGAAAAAATGGAGAGAGGACTTCCCAGCCCCTGCAAGAAAATGCAGTGATTGGCGTCATTGTGTCTTCACCATCCTGGAGCCCATCTTCTCCCATCAGGGATTTCCGTGGGGTCTCTGGCTCCTTTTTCTTCCATCATTGATTGATTTCTCAAGCTGCTTCCCCATAAACAGAAAGAAACATTGCATCACATGCAGAGAGCAATTCTGGGTTCTTAAAATCCAGGGAAGGGCAGCTGTTCTGATCAGCTTGTCCAGATAAAGCACCACGCTTGGCAAGCTTCGTGTCATTTTCTAATTTTTTTTTAAGTGTTTTTGTTTAACCTTTTTCTTGTCATGAAAATTCATGGTGCCTCCTGCCGGGGCTGCGCTGAATCAAATGCTGGGCCACCGCGTGCATCAGGGTGCTGACTTTATAAACGAGAGTGGGTTTTGAGGTCTTGGAGACCCTTCCAACATGCAAAGAGGGGGCACCATTTAGTTTGAGACAAAGACAGCAGAGTTTAGGACGTGCCCACTAGAGGTGTCTGCCGTCGGACGATGACAATCTTAAAGCAATCAGCTTTTACTACACCTAGGGGGACTGCTGTGTGAGCGTAGAAGAGAGGTTGGCTGGCCTGTAACCATCTGGGCTAGAGTGGAACTCTTTCCTGGCACTGGGGGCCACCAAAACCACGGACTAAGAAGTGACAAAGGCATTCAGCACCTCCGGCTCCCTAATCCCGCCCTTCTTCAGCGACTCCCCACAAACCGTCCCCCATCTCTTCCCACCTGCCAGAAAGAACACAAATCTCACCTCAAAACCATGGCCAATTTCTCTGGGCAGGCTAACCAAATCACGGGAAAGAGCTTTTTTTGTTGTTGTTGTTGGATGTTTGAGGAGACTTGGGAGGGTAAACTGAACCCAGAGGAGGAGAATGAATTAGAAATGTTATGCTTTTAATTTTAATAAAGCATCTTGTGTCTGGACCTACAAACACAAAGTTCATTTCTGAGGCTAAGAAGCAGGGCCGCCGGGTGCCTTTTGTTTTGCGAGGGCAGTCACCTCTCCCTCTCCTGCAGACAATAACATATGCATGAGATTCCACTCCTACAAATGGACCCCACGGGAAAATCAATGCTTTTTCGGTCATGCCAACCTAGTTATTTTTCTTTAATGATTTTGGGCTAACTACACACAGCGGACAATGTTCACTAGAAATAGATTAACTCGGCCTTTCAGTGGATGTGAGCTGGCTTCCAATGTTGGTCATGAAGACAAAAGCCAGCCAGACAAAAGCTTCTCCCCTCTCTTTCGGGGCTTTGATGCTGCTTTTCAGCCCGTCTGTGCCGTGACAACCTCATCGCTGGTGATTGATCTGAGAACCTGTGCACTTGGATTCCTTGAAACTTTTTGTCTCGGTGTCCCTGCTCTCTACTTTGCATGCAGGTCCCGTATCTGTGACTTCATCATATCCATGTCCTGCTACCAGATACAGAAGCGCTTTGTTCGGCCTCTCTTCATGCGGGAGGAGGTTTTCCTAGGGGTTGCTTCTTGTTCTCAAACATGAAAATGTGTGAAGCATAAAACTCCAGCTGTGAATACTTACCTCCCTGCAGTGTTAAAAAGTTCAATATACAAAACACCTGGTTTCAAGTAAAATGTACATCAAGATATACGGCGGAGAGACAGATTTAATATACCCCATAGGGCCCTGAGGCGGTTTTTAAATTAAAGACACAACACACTTTCTTTTCTTTTTTTTTTTTTTTCAGTTGCGGTTTTACTATTTTACAAATAATGAACCAATAAACATCACACAGTCGAAGGGGCAGTTGTAAGGAGAGTGGAGAAGGCCATTGTCATGTAAATGAAAATCCTGCTCAGAGTTACCTAGACGCTTTGTAAATGTATTCCTGGTCAGTAAAATCTTTGTACCAGTGATAAATGTGGCCAAAAGCCTCAGAGATTTAAATTCAGTAGGAAAGAGTAGGTCTCTAACTTCCGTGGCCTAAGCTTAATGTTTAGCGTGACTACAACTCACTTATTAGGAGAGAAAAGTGGGAGAGGGGCCCTTTTAATGGGAGGCACCCCCCCCCAGTGTCTCCTACCTTCTAAGTCCCCGAAAAGTGTGAGAAATTATTATTAAGGACTTGAAATCCTCCAAAAAATAAACTTCACATTTTTGAGTAGGAAAAAAAAAAAACAACTATGGAAAAATATTGCAATTGGAAAAGTGGAGATGACAGGAAGCATTTTTATACGACTGCTACAAGTTGTTAATGGGAGGAAAAATCTTCATCGTGTTATTCTTCTTGGTCTGAATTTCCCATTTCAAGGAAAAAAGAGCAAAGTGGCTGTCCCTAGCAAGTACGGGGAGTGTGGGCGTCGGGAGACGTACAAGGACTCATTTCAGTGTGTACAGTCTCCTTCCAAGAATGTGCCAGAAGCTCCAGCGGAAGCTGTTCTCGCTTCCCCTCCCCTTCGGTTCACACCCCTGCACCCTCCTCTGGCTTCTCCACCTGCTTCTTTGGCCTGGACACCCGGGACAGTCAGGGTCAGTTTCTGCCCAGCGTCCCTCTATAATCACGGGGCAGCGATGCAGGTCACCCCCCGCGCTCCACGTTAGAAAAGGTGGAAAGAAGGGGCCTGAATCCAGCCCAGCATCTCACTGGTCGGCAGCCGACGCACAGGTGTCAGAAAGCTCAGAGCCTCTGGCCAGCGCTGAGGTCCCGTCTCGCCGCTGCTTCCACTCTCCGCGTGACCCAGGGGATAGCTGTGCTGCCGGGTCCTTCTCTGTAAAGAGGGAAGCCAAAGGAGCAATCTCGTCACACTTCGAAGTGGATCAGGTGATTTCAAACAGGGGGAAAAAGGGTTAGAGCAGTTCCGGTCACAGAATAAAACAGAACCCTCAGCCACCACCATCACCATCATCATCATCATCATCATCATCATGTCGGTTTTAGCAAACTTTTTCATTCTACAGGAAATACACAGCCTACCAACAGCTCTTGGTTCCATTTTAATCTTTTGCTGAGCTCTGATTTCAAATATTTGGCAGAAATGAGAAGATATGCATATTTTGTATAAAATACCGATGCAGCCGTTCAGATACTCAACCTCCAGGATACTCTCCTTTAAAACCAACGGAGCTTCACCGGATTTGGAAGCTTGCATATCGAGGTGCCAGGAACAGTTCTAGTTTTAGTTTAGCACGGATAAAACGGATGTGTCATTTAGCATCCCAACTCTGAATGCCTAGTCAGAGCCCCCTATGCTTAGGCAAGCATGCTTTGGAACAATACAACAGCCCTCTGGTCACTCAGTTCTCCTGCTGTCTGCAATGATCATTTTGTTCTCCTCCTAAAAAGAACCAACACCCCTCCTCACTTTTCCATTCACCAGAGTTCGGTGATCTTGCCAGAGAAAATAAAGACCACTGGCTGGCCGGGCTCTCAACGTGTTGTGACCTGCGTCAGCAAGCCCTTTCCCTCCTGTTAAACCAAAGACTTTTTTTTTTTTTTTTTTTTTGTCCGAGGCCGGTCTAACAATGTAGGTTTCAATACTCTGTAGTCTCCATGTTTCCACATCCACCGCCACCCTGCTTATTCTCCACACAGTTATCCTGGTAGTCAAAGAGCATCTCTTATCTGCTGAGAAACTTCCAGTGAGTCCATCGCATTCAGAGTAAACACCAAAGGCCTTCTCATGACGTGCAGAGCCATAGAGCCACCGTTCCCAAGATGTGCTCCCTGGAGGAGTGGTGTCCGGTCCCCTGGGAACTTGCTAGAAATGCCTATTCTCGGGCTGCACGTCAGCCGTGGAATCAGAATTTCCAGGGGCTGAGAAAGCTGCTCTTTTACTAGCCTTCCAGGTGATTCTGACACATTTCTCATCCTTTATTCTGGTCTCAACTCCGAGCTCTCCTTCATTTTTATCACACAGCCCAGTCATGTTCCCCCCTTTGTGTTTGCTCTGCTTCACACACCATTCCCCACTTCGCCGCTCGCCTAGGAAGGCCCCTTCCTCCTAAATGGACTGACTCAGGTGTCACCTTCCCAGCTAGGGTTTTCTCAAACCACCTCTGCTAAATTTCATCGTCCCCGTCTACATGCATTCTGTCTTCCTTCCTAGTTACTTTTTTTTTTTTTTGTCCATAGTATTATTGTCTCATCAAACACAAAACATTTTACTTATCATTTTTTAAAAGATTTTCTCAATTTATTTGAGAGAGAGAGCATGAGTGGGGTGAGGGGCAGAGGGAGAAGCAGTCTGCCCGCTGAGCAGGGGGCCTGATGGGGGACTTGATCCCAGGACTCCCCAGAATCATGAGCTGAACCGGAGGCAGACGCTTAACCGACTGAGCCACCCAGGCGCCCCTTACTTACCATTTTTGCCCCGTGGCACTAAGATACGAATGAACACCTCTCCTTCTGGCGTCATTTTTCAGCACTGTTCACGAGTCTACCACCACGGCCTAGAACAGTGGAAAGGCTGTCCCTTCAGTTTCGTAGGTCCCATCCAAACTTCAACTTGTGGACACCTCAGTTTTTCTTTACAACAGGGCACGTGTTCTGCAGCTTTTGCTGTAGCAAAAAATAATCCACAAATTTTAAGGTCTTAAGTTTGGTCCTGTTTTTCTTGGACAGGGTCACACGGGGACTCTGCGGAAGGGCCAGTTCTGTTAGGATCTGCTGTGCTTTACTGGACTCGGCTCCGCTCCTTGCCACACATCTTTTTACTCTGAGACCTCAAGTGAAGGAGAACACTCAAGGGGCAGGGTGAGGTCGAGGGTACTTGCCCTGTCTCTAAAAGGTCCTGCTAAGATGTGACAAATGTCTACTCCCATCCCACCGGCTAAAGCTAGAGGCATGGCCAAAACCAAAATCTATGGAAAAGTGAACATATTTCTTCAATGAGACCGGGTAGCAAGAAGAGGGAGACGAAAAGAGTTGGAAACGAATAATACAGTCTACCACGCTATGGAATCCCTCCAAAGGTGAGGTAATCTTTCTTGGATTTCAGAGAGTTGCAGTATTTTTGAAGGAACAGCCACAGTATGGAGAGAATCACCATGTTGTGAATGTAGACTGGCTGGCAGGGTACACAGGGAAATGGGAGCTTTTCCCTGTAGAGTTATGCGGACTTTCCTCTGTCAGGTACGATTATGGGAGAGAAAGTAGTATCCTCGCTTTTCATACAACACATGTAAGGCTTGCTTAAAATTGTTGACAAAATGGTATATTTTACTTATGTAATTCTTATGTTCATTGTGATAAATACAGATAGTTTACCAATATGCATAAAGTTTACCATTTGAACCATGTTCATGTATAATTAATTCAGCAGCATTAAGCACCTTCCCAATACTTTGCAATCATCACCTCTTCTAGTTTTAGATTTTTCTCATCAACCCAAATGGAAACCTCCTATCTATTAAGCAGTCACCCTGCATTGTCTTACCCCAGCCCCTGAAAACCACCCATCTGCTTTCTATCTCTGTGGGTTTGCCTGTTCTGGGCATTTCATATAAATGGAATCCCACAGTATATTGGCTCTTGTCACCACCTTCTCTTACTTAGCAGAATGTTATCAGAGTTCATCCGAGTTGTGGCCTGTATCCAGACTTCCTTCTTTTCATGGCTGAATAATATTCCATGATACGGATGGACCACCAGTTGTTTATCTGGTCATCTGCTGATGACATTTTGGGTGATTCCAACAGCTGGCCATGGTGAAAAGTCTCCTGAACATTTGCCTGCATATATTCGTTGCAGTACCTGATTTTGGTTTTGGGGGGGGGGGTCTATACTTAAAAGTGGATATAATGTTTTAATAGGAATTGAGATAAGTTAAATAGATCTGGTAGGGCAATATTTTAGATGATGACAAAGTTTTTTTTTAAACCACATTTTTCTTGTTACCCATATTCCACCCCCCCGGCCCCCACACACCAATCTGTTCTTTGCTTTAGGAGGAATACATATATAGCCTAGAATAAAGAGTTACAGAATATATTTCTTTTTTATTTGAGCCAAACATTTCAAATGCTAGAGTCAGGCACTTGAGATAAAATATCTTTGACATTCAGAAGATATATGTTTCAAATATCAGCACTGAAAACATGATAAAATGGGGCATGGGATGTATCTGTAAACAAGAGATTGGAAAGAACATATATGAGAAGCCCAGCTAGTCTCACCACCAGCCCCCAGACTCTCTCCACCACCTCCCATCCCAATCCCACTAAGAATGAGACAGTCATCATCAGTTGGTGAGAAAAAGAGTCAGAGTTATGGAAAGAGCAAAAGGGTAGTGGATGCAAAGAAAAGAAAAAGGGGCATTTTGCCCTGACCTCCCCACGCGGCAGGCAGGATTGAGAACCTGGGGGGGAAGGATAATAAAAAGGTGAAACCTTCAGTCAAGTTTTGGGAAAATCTCCGAAGATAAAGGACCTATACCTTGATTCTCTGGAAAGCACAGTGGTGTAGACAGCCGGATCCCACACGGAGCTGAAACAATGAACACCAATGGATTAGTGCCTGTTTGGGCGGGGGGTGAGCACATCCTCAAAGGCACCCTGCCTAGGGTCAGGGTCACACCACGAAGTGTGTGTGATGGCCCGTCAGGGATGGAAGAATTCAGTGCAAATCTAGTGACTGGAGACCAAAGGGGGACCTCAGACATCAGATATCATTGGGAAGAAATGCCGGCCCCCGACCTTAGGAGAATTCCATCGCAGGAGTCAGGAACAATGCCTGGGGCTCTCATGTTCCTTACAGAGTACAAACCAGTGTTTTAAGCACTTAAAATATATTAAATAATATAATATGATTGTCAACACTATGCAACAGATACTGTTATTATAATGCTGCTATAGATACAGAAATTAAGGCATAATTAGGGGACAAAACTTGTCCAAGGTGGCCCAGATAGGAGAAAGACCTGAAATGATGTTGACAGCTCCCACCTTCCATCCTCATCCCTGGAGAAGGACATGGGTTGGGGGGGGGGGTGTCAGATGAGATTTTACCTTGAATTGCAAGATTAAGTATTTTGCCTTCAGTGGACATTCAGACTTCTCCATGGCATGGCTAGCCACTTACCCATCTATCCGTCTACCTCTTATTACTTACCCAGTTCTACATGGCTCTCACTGCCTAGTGCCGTGCTGGCTTAGCAATAAACACTGGAAAATGTGCTTCAGGAATCAACAAATAAAATCAAGGAGTTTATTTATTTTTTAATTTACCAAGATGCCTACACTGATCATTACATTCACGATTTTTAAAACAATCGAAACAGGAGCAATGTAAATTAGCATTCTCTGAACTTTAACATGTCTTTGAAATTTACACTGACTCGAAGGTTGAGGAATGTAGCTGAACAACAGTCAGTGTGAGGGCAACAGATTTTACTGGCTTAAAATTTCCACTTTGGCAGAATACTGAACCACAGAATGTTATATCTAGAACGCATCAATACTGTCCTTAAATAGATGGAAAAACTTCGGAGGTGTAACTTTAAGATAGTTCGCATTGCTAAATAATTACAACAAAGGTTTGAATAGGACCCTGGTCATACAATTGTATGGTCCCTGGTCTGTTCTTGGAGAGCTGGTCTGTCCTTGAAATTAGTATAGCCTTCATGTTTTGTTTTTGTTTTTAAATGAATGTTTTTTATTCAATTTCTTTTTTTTTTAAGATTTTATTTATTTATTTGATAGAGAGGGACAGCCAGTGAGAGAGGGAACACAGCAGGGAGAGTGAGAGAGGAAGAAGCAGGCTCCCAGCAGAGGAGCCTGATGTGGGGCTCAATCCCAGAACGCCAGGATCACTCCCTGAGCTGAAGGCAGACGCTTAACCGCTGTGCCACCCAGGCGCCCCTGTTTTGTTTTTTTCTCTTTAAACTTCCTCATAAAAGTAAAGTGTTATATGGGCCAAGAGAAAAAAAAATATCTTTAGACAACCTGGCACTCCAATAACTTTATTTTAAATCATTAGGCATGTATTCCTCTCTACCCGGCCATTGCAAGCTAAGGAATTTTATTAGACCAGGACTATATATTTTTATTACATTAAATTAGACTAGTTGTTATAAGGCTAAACAGGGCATTATTATGAAAACCTCATGTTGTTCTATGAATCACAGCTTGGGTTTCTAGCTAGTAATCTTAAATTTAGCTTGAATTTACTCTAGCATCTATTTCTATAAGTTCTGTATTAGGTAGAGGAGATTCGACACTTATATTTTGAATAATATCCCAACTTTAAAAGTGGGACAAATTTGTCCTTGCACAAAGTAGAATCACTGGCCTATTCTCACCCTGACAATTAGTAGTGCATCTAGAAACACGTTTAACAGCTCGATTACCAGGTTAATATTACAATCATAAAAAGAACCCACACCAGACATTCTAATTCAGTTTTATCTGTAACTGAGGGGGAGTGAGGCCGGGGCAGAGCTTTTGCTGCATACTTTTTATATACAGTATCCATATCAATTTTGAAGTACAGTGTTTGAAGGCATATTTGGGGGTGGGGTGGGGCGAGTTCTGCCCAAAGTGCACTGCAGAGGGATAAAGGTGAGGTAGAGAAGTCCTATGTGTACTTCCGGTCTACCTGATGGATCTCTTGCCACAGGTTGTTTTCCGTGTTTTCACCTTTACCTTCTCTACATCTTCATTCTTCCAATAGGATGTGCACTGGGTTCTGTAACACAGATGTTCCCGAGCCTAGCAACACTCTCTCGACGGTGACCATCTCGTGAACTCCTTTCTCTGTAAGTGACGGCAGAGGCGGGCTGTACAGGAGAGACTCCAGTAACCCATTCCAGGGAAAATGCATTCCCGCATAGCTTGGTTTGCTCGAAGAAATGTCCAAAATTGATATCTGGGCAGAATATATTTTAGAATCAGCGCACCACACTGACAGCCCATTCACAAACACTGCAGGCACCTTGATGCTTCCCAAAGCTGCTAAAAACACAAAGTGGATTATGCCATAGTTGTCATTTAAACTCGCAGTGAAAATAGTCTGATAAATATCAACCTGCCAGTGGACTGCTTAATTGTTCTATTTTGCCAGGAGCCAACATGATAAGGTACAATTTATTCAATATAACATGATGGACAAACAAATATTTAACAGGTCCTGATTAAAATCCATTGCCAGGTAACAATACAGCTTCGATATCAGTGGCAGCTGAACACCAGGTAAGGATTGCACGGATAAGTGAATTTGAAGAATGAGACGGCTTGAATTTGAGCTCACAGGAGCTCAGTGCATTAAAATCACCTTACCGTGCATTCTGTTAGAAAAGTAAGAAGAAAAAGATTAGAATGCAATTGGCTAGAATTTCTTCACGAGATGGGGAAACTTTGCCGCTTAGTAATTATTTCCATGGATACAGACGATGGGGAGTTGCACGCAGAAGTTCTATGCGGGAGAACCATCTAGAAGAAATTGAAGAAGGCAGGAATGAACAGAGGGCAAAGTTCATATGTAATATGGTTGCAGCTGAGCCTCCAAGAAGCTGTGGAACTTAGGTAAACCTTAAGAATTATCCCACAATTGCTCAAAGGGGCTGGAGTCTTAAATTCCCCTATAAGCCAGTCGCTGGCTATGGGCTACCCCTGTGGAAGCAGTGTAACCTTGGGAAAGGCATTCCCTGTGGCTGAAGGCAATTCCCAGGGAGAGGTGAGTCTGCATGGTCTCTGAAGCCAATATCCACAGCATGTGGGAGATAGATGTGTTGATCCTGAACAGGGTATCTGGGCAGAGTCCCACAGTGTGCACTTCCTGTCCGTGGAAACTGCCTTAGAAAGGGGATAGGCACAGAGTGAGACTTTACCCATTTGCCCCCGATCCATTAAATCCATTCAGAACACCAATGGCTACAAGGCAGAGTGTGAAGTTTAACAGAGGTTGCTATGGAGGACCAGGGCTCTCTCAAAATGTGTTCACTACCTGGTGAATGCTACACTCACTCCCTCTTCTCACAAGTGGATCGAACCTCTATGGCTAACGTAAACCATCTTTTTGACCCGTGCTTCTGTGTTCTGGCTCAGTAATACCACCTGGGGTGCACCTTTACCCTCGTACGGAATGTGTCGCCTGCAGAACATATGACAAGGTCGTGCTCCATATTCCGAATTAGGAGTTCAGGTGAGAGTCCTCCCTAAACCACTCGAACATTGCCCTTGTGCTCCACCCGATGTGACCAGCACCTTTCGTCTATGCTTAGTCAACCATACAACAGGGACACCATGTAGAAACCTACTTTCCAGGCTAAATTCTTTAGGTTTCCTCTTGGTTTAAAGAAGAACGGCGTGCATCCCAAATGCTCTCTGGACCAGAAACCCTGGAACACAGACCATTTTAAACACAGCAGCTGGCTAGAGCCTCGCAACAGGAGTGCCGGTGCTGAGACTGTCTGGCATGAGGTTTTGAGGTTGAGATGAGATCTGGAGGTTTGGGGAACAAGTTTGAGAGTAATAACACTTGGGACGTCCCTTTGGATGCCGGCTGTAGTTTGAATTAACTGCATTAGTCATTTTGCATTTTGCTTTCCCACAAAGACATATTTGCATACTTTGGAATGAAGACAACATATCTAATCTCATATCAAACTCGGTAAGCTGTTACCATATGTAATATGTATGCCCGCATACATATCAGTGGCCACAAAACTTGCTAACTTTCCAAGGAACATATAAGTGTCAGATGCGTCAGGGCTCCGTCATGGAGACTGGGCAGCAGTTGGGGCCGGTACCGCCTGACGGTGATGACAAGTGTACATATGAAGTGTGTGTGGGGGGGGAGGCTAGTGGTTGTGAACTTCTTGAAGACCAGGCTGTGCTTTAGCCATCATTTATTCCTGCCACTGCACACAATGAGTGGGGAATAGCAGGGATGCTGTATTTTGTACTAAATAAACAGAATATTTCTTCTGAACTTTTGTTGGTTCCCCTTTAAAAGGATTCAAGTCCTTGGGAAAACATGAGGACTCTGATTGTATTGAGAGCCGGATACCATACAAGGCTATGCACCTGTGACTGTGCAATAAATCTTGGTTGACTGGTTGACTAGTGTATACAATACTTCTATGGTTCTCCTAAAGATCAAGCAAAGGACTCAATAATCTTGCAAGGTCTCTTCCAGTCTAATAATTCTGCTTTTGTCTTCCTAGTCACAGATGAAAGAGGACACCAACAGCTATAATATTGCCTGTTTCAACATGTGACCTTTAATAAATGATGCATGGCGCATTATGCTTTCTACCTTTAGCACACGTGTAGATGGCCCTTTCATTAGGAACCACGGCCACGATGCCATTTTGACACCACGGGTCAGGTGCTTCACCTCCCAGGCTTACAAGAACTTTGAACAAAGTGCAGTCTCATACCGAATTGCTTCAGGCTTGGTCTGTGGTCGCTACTACTCAGAAATCACAGCCCCTTCCAGGGCTGCATTTTCTTATATTAAACCTTAAAGAGTAACAACAGGATCATTTAAGGAGCGAAAGGTCCTTGGGATTTGGTAGTTAAGGGAGGCTGAGTCAAATGCTTCTTTTTTCTTGTGACTGTGGAATCTGTGCCAGCTCAGAGAATACCAGTAAATTAAAGAAATCATTTTTTAAATCAGCAGTAAATCACCCATGATCTCGTCATCCAGAAGCTATCTTCCTCTGTTCCCATTATAGCGTAGTGCCTTATAATTATTGACATATGTGATATAACATGTGTGTGTTTCATAGTTGGTATCCTGTGTGTCAAATTTTATATCCTGATCTTCCACTTTATCATATCCTACATATCTTTGCCAACATTTTGGGGGTGTTGTGAAGGCTCTTCTCCATCACAACTATTCTTCTGGAAGACATGCTTGCTTCCATTTCAAAACCGTCATTCATTCTTCAACTCATGCCTGAAGTCGTCCTTACGCCAAGAAACTGGCAAGTCCTCTATGCTCTGTAAGACACAGTCAGCCCTTTACCTGGATTTTCTGATTACTCCCACCATCATAGCACATGACATTCATCCCTCGAGTCCCTGAATAGTAGCTAGTCTATTCTTTTCCTAACTCTTTGTATGCTTGGTCCTTAATGTTGGTGGATCTCCAGGATTTCTTCTAGCTAATATTTTCTCTATATGATGTTGCTCACGTCGAGGCTGACACTCTTTATCTTCCTCTTGTCTCCCTCTCCTGACACCAGGTTTTCAGATGCCTGTGCTGCAGATCGCTCCCCCAAATCCCAGCCAGACTAATAATATTTATTGAGTTCTTGCTCCTTGTCACACGCGGTTGTATTCCTTAGGAACTGGAAAGTAAGACGTTATGCCTGTCTGATTCTGGTCAAAAGATGTAATTTCACCAGCCTCCTGGACATATGGCACTCAAAACTCAACACGTACCAATCGGACTGCTTTATTTCCAAATGCAAAACCTTGTCACCCGCCTGTATTCTCTACCTGGATTAAGGAGCTTTTCATGCAACCAGACACTAATGATTAAGCCCTCCATAGACCCACTCTCTCCATCCCAACGAGCTCCCAAGATCTCTTATGTCCATCTTTCTCTTCAACTTAACTCCCAGTATCTGATGATCTCTCTCCAGGATTACTGCAATAAAATTCTAAATGTCCTATCTTCTTCCCGCTTTGGTCTCTGTAATGTTTACCTCAAATTGCTAACTGAGTGAGCCTTGTTATAAAAATGGTCACTTACTCACTTTTAAAAACATGAACAAAAATAATGATGGCAAAATAATGGTAGCTTCCCATCACCCAATAAATGATTCACAACTGCTTATTGAGCTAAGTATGAAATAAAATACATGTAAGTGAATGAGTTTTCTAACTATACTTTAGCACTAAGTGGTTTTAATAAATATTTGTATCTTTGAGAATTCAAGTCATATAGCTGTATGTGAACATGTGCTATTAAATTCTCTTTAGTCGGGTTAGCCACCCTAAAGGAGATATTGTTTAAAGAGGCAGGTTGGCATAGCGGCTAAGATTTTAGACTGAACCGGAATGATAAATCTGAATCCCAAGTTTGCCACTACCTAGCTATATAACTTTATTTTATTTATTTTTTTAAAGATTTTATTTATTTATGACAGAGTTATCAGAAAGAGAGAGAGCAGGCTCACGCATGAGTGGGGGGTGGGGCAAAGGGAGAGGGAGAGGGAGAGAAAAGCAGAGGTCCTCGCAGGGCTCCATCTCACCACCCTGAGATCAGGACCTGAGCCAAAACCAAGAGTCGGAAGCTTAACCAATTGAGCTACCCAGGAGCCCCTCCTATAACTTTAAACAATTGATTTAACCTCTCTGTTCTTGAGTTTCCCCACTGGTAAGATAATGATGGTAGACATAAAATAAAGACCTACAGAATCAGATTTTTAGGTCAATTAAACAAGTGAATACACGAAGACAGCTTTTATGAGTCTTGCACATAGTAGGGCACAATACATTTTGATTCCTCTTATACCTGGTGATCCTTATGGAATTCATGAGTATGTATCAGGAAGGCTTGAAACTGCAGACAGGACAGGAGAAAATACCAACATCTTCTTAACAGACATATCTGAAGATATTTAGGATTCTTCTTGTTAATATCTAATATATGTACAATTGATCTTGAGAAATGATACATTACCTAACATTGTCATTGACTAATACTAACAAAGGAGGTATGCTGCATTGTTAGGGGCATCAAGCCCTAAAGGGCTGAGTTCCCACCCTTCTTTACCATTTTCCCTTTTTTTTTTTTTTTTAAGATTTCATTCATTCATTCATTCATTTATTTAAGAAAGAGAGAACAAGAAAGGAAGCCCGAGCCAGGGGAGGAGCAGAGGGAGAGACAGAAGCTCAAGCAGACTCTGCGCTGAGTGTGGAGCCTGATGTGGGGCTCAATCCCATGACCCTGAGATGATGATCTGAGCCGAAACCAAGTGTCCGATGCTCAATTGACTGAGCCACCCAGGTGCCCTGTTCTCTACCCTTTTCTATCTCTTGCCAAGTTACTTAGGCTCTCTGGCCTCCGTGTTCTCATCTATAACAGAGAGATAATATCTACCTCGAAAACTCCACACTCGATTAAAGATAGTGAATGCAAAGCCCATAATTCAAAGTCAGCACTAAATAAATGGTACTTTCTATTATCATTTTAGATAGAAGACAGTTTCTCTCATTGAGATCTGAAATTATAAAAAAGACACCAGGCTATATAAATAAATAATGTGGCCGTGTTTTGGAACATTTGAGATGATGGCTAAACTTCACTGTTACTTGACTCAGGAAAGAGCAAAAAGACAAGCGGTCACTTAAAACATTGCCTAGACTCACTTGCCTAAGATATTTTCAGGTGCTTATGATCTGGAGGCCTGATACCCCTGGATAGGAGCTGAATTCTGCTGTTAGGGTTTTCCAATTTGACACTGATTTACAGGGGAATAAGAACTGTTTTGGACAATATAAAGAATTTGCTTTGATTTAAAGATTTCATTTGTTTATTTATTTGACAGAGAGAGAGAGAGCACAAACAGAGGGAGCATTAGAGGGAGAAGCAGACTCCCTGCTGAGCATGGAGCCCAATGTGGGACTTGATCCCAGGACCCCGGGATCATGACCTGATCCAAAGGCAGACGTTTAACCCACTGAGCCACCCAGGTGCCCCAGGAATTCGGTTTGCTATAGTCCTGAGTTTGGCATTTCAGATTTAAAAGGAGGGGGGTGAGCCTTCCATCAGTGTGAGCAGGTGCTGACCACATCCCTTTCCCCATTTATTTTGTTTTCTCCCTTCCAAAGAAAAACATTCTGGATGATCATACAGTTCATGTCAGTAGACTTCACCTCCCTTTGAGGGTCTGCTACAAAATAATAATCAGATGGCAACTTCTGATGAAGCAACAATATGTCACTGAAGCCTTCCTTTTCAAGACACTGATGCCATCAGGAAGACTTTCACAAATCCAGTGACATCTGTGAAATTAAATCCAGAATAACTTCAGACTCTGACATAACCCTCATCGTGAATAAAGGAAAGCTTGGGAAAGACTGGGGTAGCTTGGTAGCTGAAATTGTCTAAAATCACATGATGGCAAATGATTTAAGCTTATATTGCTTGACTACTTGAGAGTGTTAAGATTCTTCAGTGAAAAGATCCTATTTATGATCTTGATTAAAAGTCCAAATACTGAAATGTATAACTGAGAAGTAAGTCCATCTGAAATGGAAAACTGTACTTGCTAAGACTGGGATCCACCCAAGACCAGGCGCGAGGTCTTCTACCGTATCTGCCAATAAATCTCCTTCGAGCGGTGTTTCCTCCCTACAGGCTTGTCTGCTAGCTGCACCACCTTACCTGTAAGTTGGGGCTGGAGGTGGGGGTGGGGAGGCATTTCAGCCAATCAAATTCCAGACAACTGTTGGCTCTCTCCACCTTGCCTAACGCCACTGTACGTTTTTCTCCCCATCTACCAACCCCTTCTACAGTATTTAAAAATAGCATTATACTCAAAATTTTTTAAAGGTTTATTTATTTATTTATTTTGGGGAAGGGCAGAGGGAGAAGGAGAAGAGAATCTCCAGCAAACTCCCCGTTGAGCACGGAGCCCTATGCGGCGCTGGTCTCAGGACCCAAGCCCAAACCAAGAGTCGAACGCTTAACTGACAGTGCCACCCCGGTGCCCCGATAGCATGACATTTTCTGACTACATATGTGATAAAGCGAAGTAATCCCCCTCTGTCTGTGGATTTCTCAAAGACGATTCTGGGTAATTTAGACAAAGATGGTTTTGGTTTCACCAGTGCAGACTTTACAAAACCTTACATGGGTAATGCAGAATTCAAATAATAGTAACCACACCACGCAGGCTGAGCCGATAACCTTGGGTGGTTTAGGAGAGACGCAGAGGTCACAGGCTCTCGGTGGAAGGCACTCTGGGAGCCTGAAGCCCCCACCCTCTCCCCAAGCCTGCTGCACAAGCTGGGCCAGCGGTGGCCTGCGCTTCCTCTGCCAGCTGCCTGTCATTGGGTTCGTGCCTGGGTCTCATTCCTCTAAACGCGCTTCTTTCAATTTGGACTGTTCAGGCTGAAGGCCAAGGCCATTTCCATGGATCCTACCGGCAACACTGATGGGCACATTCAGAAATGGAAAGTGGATCTTCAGAGGAAAAGCCCTCAATCCACGCTCAGCATTATCAGCCTTACCCAAATTAAGTTCATGAAAGCTGGCACGCCACAAGCACTCGTGATGTCGTGCTAAGGCAGCACAAAGTCCTACTTTCCTGTAGCTTTTACTGCCATTAGAGTCCAAGCTAACGAATGCCACCACTATCTTACTTCCGGTACAATTACTGCATTTCGATAAAATACACTCGGGGTTCTTTCCCAGAAAAAGGCCGTGTCAGTAATTCAGCCTCATACTAATCAAAAGCAATTCTGGACAGAAAACATTCATTTTATGAATATAGAAAGTTCCCCTATTATATTGGAGACAGAGTGTGGCGGAAGCATCCAGTGGTGCTACAGGGCAAATCTTGAAAGTAATTTACTGGCCATAAAAGAAAGTCTTAATTAGAAAACAAGGTTCATTTAGATAACTTCACTAAGGAGCGAAGGGCAATGGCAAATAAGTGGATTTTACTTCCATGTGCTTCATACTCTTTCCTTTCCTGGAATTAGGATCAACAAAAATGTCTACTTTCCTGTATATTTTCCAGTAGCTCTTGAAAGAATTATTAGGTACTTTTTATACCACTTAATTTATTACTGTCTTCATATTGTAAGAATTTATACAGGCATATTTACATTAACATTTATTAGATATAAAAGAGGAAACAAATGCTCCAAAAGATTTTTAAAAGAGAAGCATTAAGGGATGTCAGTAGGGTCTTTGCAATGAAAGCTTCTGGATGTTTTTGCATTGTATTTTGCTATTCTAAAGACAAATTTCAATTACAAAGGAAGGGCCAGGAACAAAGCTTCCTCCCATCAGATGGAACATGGCCTTTCTTTTTCTTTTTTTTTTTTTTTCCCCCTGTATAATTTTTGGGAGGAGCCAACAGGGAATAATAATTAGTTTGTGTTTATTCTCAAAACATGAAAAGCATTTTTGTGCTTATATATTCTGTAAGAAAGCCTTACTACTTAATACTGCATTCAATTTGCTGGTCAATGTTATCAACTAATTCCCAATTAGTAACTCAATTCATGGTCACGCTAATCCTAAAATGTATATTATTGTGATCATCATAATCATACCCATTTCATAGGTGAGAAGGCCAAGGCACAGACAGGCTCACTGCCTTACCTATGGTCACCCAGCTAATGAGCAAGGCTGAACTGGAAACTATGCAGCATGACAACAAAGTTCGTGTTTTAATCCTTATTCAATGTCGATTTTTTGTTTGTTTGGTGCTGTCTCACTGTCATACAATAATACGTAACAGGGGTATATTCCACATCATTTTCTCTTTTTTAACAATAAATAAGAGACTAAGAGAGGTTAAGTAATAAACTAGTTATTATAGAATCGAAGTAGAGTTGTCTGAATTCGGTAGTTTTCCCCCACAGCACCATATCACAGCTAGTGCTAGTGGCTTTGGGCAGCCCCACATATGTCATGATGACTGCATAATTATTTTGACTATCAGAAGAGCACTAATTAATATATCTTTAGATACACTTCTACACTCCCTTAGTAGTAGTAGGTTTTAAGAGGAGTTCCGTTCCAAAATAAGGGGAAAAATATCCTGAAATATTATTAAGTAGAAGTCGTTGGCATATTGGCCCGCTGGATGAATTCAGTGTTTCTATTACAGGCAAAAACAGTGAGAATCATGAAAGGAAGATTCTTAAGAGTTAAATTTTCATGTTGAGCCCTGTCACTATTAGTCGGTATCAATTGGGAACAAAACCTAAAACCAAAACCAAAAATAAAACAAAACCCAGAAGATTCCTTTCAACCATACTAGTTGTCAAGATGAATAATGCTCTCACCAGAAAAAAAAAAAAAAATATATATATATATATATATATATATTAAAGTGTTTTAACAAAATTATGTACAAACACACACAAGAAATTCATAAGCTATTAAATGAGAAAAACAACTTGCCAAATAGTACAATTCCACTGTGTGTGTGTGTGTGTGTGTGCACACGTGCCCATGCATGTTTACAGATATGTGCAAAAAATGGTATCTGGAAGACTAATAGTTATTATTTCCACTTATTAAGTTTATATCATATCTTTTGTAATTCCTGCAATATTTGACCCTTTATGATGGAGGACCCATTATCTTTCTAACAAGAAAAATAACTATATAATAAATAATTATATATACACACATTTTACCAATCCAATACTGTGAAGCATAGAAATAAGTCTGATCATCTTGCACAGGAGCTAATACAGGCATGCATGGTAGGAGAAATTAACATCAAGATTAATGAAATTCGAGATAGATTTTTTTTCTTTTGTCACTTTTCCCAAATCCATTTCTTTTTCTTTTTTTAAGATTTATTTATTTTAGAGCAAGAGAGAAATATAGGGAGCATGTGAGCAGGCAGCGGGATGGGGGAAGAGGGACAGAGGGGCAGAGGAAGAGGGAGAGGTAGAGAATCTCAGGCAAACTCCCCACTGAGCATGGAGCCCGATGCAGGGCTCAATCTCACGACCCTGAGACCATGACCTGAGCTGAAACCAAGGGTCGGATGCTCAACCCACTGGGCCACCCAAGCGCCCCTAAATCCATTTCTTCAGAGCACTACGTGGTTTGTTAATTGTGGATAACTTTGGTTGCTGTTGTTGGGTAAATAATATTCAACAGAACAAAGAAAAAAATCACCATATTAAAGAGGTCGTGGGTAGTACATTACAAAACTAATAAGATAAAAAGAAAAATAAAATCAAGAGAACTGTATAAAGACTTGCAGGAATTTCATTTTTGCTTGCATAAATACAAAGAAATCCCACACTCATTTTATATCATAACTTGAAAGGCATTATGTAACAAATAACTTCACCATATTTAGAAATCCTAACAGTGAGACTTGAAGATGTATTATTCTACTGAGAATTAAAATATTGTAAAATGAAGTATTTGACTAATTATAATAGCAAGCTTGTGTTGATATTTTCCTATTTAGTATATGGCATGAAGTTTCCTTTATATATTGAACATCTGCATCTGTAATCCAATTGTTTCTCCTTCCTTATGGCTTATGCAAGCAGTGTGAGAACCCAACAGAATGAGTACTGGATTCATCACTGTATGAGTCACAGGTCCTTAAAGGCATCAGAGCCCTGAAAAATGTTGTGGCAGGGATTAGACCCTACACAATAGTTGGGAGACATGGAACAGTCAGGACCTGGAATGTAGGTAAGATCAGAGCAGGAGTCCTCTGTAGTCATCAGAGAATCCAATTATGCCACAAACTGGGACCAAGAAGGAAAACTCAAGGGCTATCTGGGAAGCTGAGGCCTCTGTGTGATCAGGACTCTGGGTCTAGAACCAAGTATATGATCACGGAGTTGGGACCACTACTGCCCAACAGGGTCAGTAGACAGGAGGAAAAGCCATACCTAGACCAGAGAAGAACAAGAAGCTGCTGGAACCCATCAGGCATTTCTATGTTCCCTGTCACTACATCTGACTACAACAACCTCTAGAAAGCAATGATGATTACTTGACTGCCTCTTTCCAATTTCATGTCATTGCTCTTTTGAGCAAGTTTTACTTGGAACCATGCGTGCTTAGCCTAACGAAATTCATGCCATCTGAAAGACCACGGTCTGAGAATACAATTACACTGACATCTGTTAATGAATCACACCTCCTAGTTCCAGCTCCTCTTTACCAGCACACCCTAAAGTGATTCTAGTATGCTCATGTGATTCCCTTGTGACAATGGGCCATTAGCAAGCATGATGCCAGCAGAAGCTTGATGAGTGTTCACTCCCTGGAACACGCATTCTTGGAACCCGGCAGCCATGTAAGGAGCCCAGGATACTGTCCCTGAAGGTCAAGAACCATGTGGTAAGAAGGAGACGTCCAGCCTGCTCAGAGTCCCAGCTGAGCTTGGCTCTGAGAAAACCCACCCAATGGAAACAATAACCACACTTGTGAGTCCAGATAGCCCACAGAATCAAAAGAAAAGTCATTCTCCAAGCCACTAAGTTGTCATTTGTTGTGAAATAAGAAGCAACTGAATCGATTATCAAACTAAGGTGAATTCTTCCATTGTTAATAAAAAATAAATATTAATTTGATCCCTGTCACAACAAGAAACTTTTTAAAAAAGCACAGAACTCAATTTACTAAAAAGGACTCTTTAGCTGAGCCTTAGCTGTGCCATTCAAATTACTGAATAGGTGACACTTCAATGACTTTTCAACACAATATGTGCCAAATCCTCTATTAAGACCCAGCATCACCATAATGTGAATGATTAACAGTTTTTGAGTATTTACTGTGTGTCAGCCTCTGCATAAAGTGTTTTACTTAGTGAATTCTTACAATTTCACATTTCAAGGATGATAAATATCCCTTGGCAAAAACAGAAGCAGAACTGTGAAGGAACTCACTCTAAGACACAGCTGGGTTGACAGAGTAGTGGACCATGGCGGAGTCTGCGATCTTCACCCCTCTACGGGAACACTTCCAACCATGCCATGTCCTTGGGTGTAGGGGACATCTCAGCTCTGGATCGGTGCAGAAGCAGAGGTATTGAAGTCCTTTTACTTGCCTGTGTCACAGCATGTCGACCTGGGCATGAAAAGGCTTATTCTGACCCCACCAGTACCTCCAGAAGTTGCTTTAAGCGACCAGAAGGACTTAGTATAGGGAGGCCATCATAGGACTCTGCGTCATCTCTCCTTGGATGATGACAGGCTGGCTGCACAGAGAGCTGGGGTTCTGCTCCAGCTCTATCGACCTGATCGTGAAAATACAGAAGAATCTGAAATGCTCCCAGGTCTCATTTATTTGGTTTGTACCTGGAAGTTTGTTGTTTTTCTCCTGATGAACTTTGCCATCGATACCATCAGTGTTCTAGGAGTTAGATTGTTCTATCTTGGGTTCAAACATGACAGTAAGGAAAACAGAAATTAGGGAATATCCAGCTTTTGGT
This sequence comes from Ursus maritimus, assembly GCF_017311325.1. Classification (NCBI taxonomy): domain Eukaryota; kingdom Metazoa; phylum Chordata; class Mammalia; order Carnivora; family Ursidae; genus Ursus; species Ursus maritimus. The sequence goes on from NW_024423344.1 coordinate 72,926,663, forward strand.
CTCCAGAAAGCTAAACCCTTTGTTGGAGAAGCTTCAATACGTGAAAGAAATATCTGGCTGAGAACTGGCTTCTGAGCCTCCCACAGATGTCTGACAGATCCCTTGGGTTAAAGAGCAAAGAAATGGATGGAGATGAAAAAACCTGGAAGTTCATTGTTTTGAATAGATGACCCATTCTCTGATACCAGGTGAGCTTTGGGGAGGGGAGATGGGGGTGTGGGGGGAGGGGGATGAGGAAGAGGGGTAGGGGATATGGAAGAGGGGAAGGGGATGTGGAAGAAAGTCTCAGAAATGGAAATGAATTCATAGGAAATCCATGTAAAATGTGCCTTAGACCTCCTCAGAGAGCATCATGGCCTATTGTGATTATAAAACAGGGGAATAAACCCTACATGTGACATAAAAGCACCTGCTGATTCCAAGCAAACTGGCAGTAGGAACAGGTCAACAGAGCCCAGCATGGAGTGTTTTGTGAGAACTGGTGAACATGAGGAATTCTTCAGCAAGTGTCTTCTTAGGCAAACACTCAAGACCAAATGGCAGACCCACCTCATGGGTCTGTTTGAATGGGAACTCAACATGTGAACAGAGCTTATTGAAATAGAAACAAAGAAGTGTTATTTCTCTATTTCCTTGATGCTTTACCTGTAGACATCTCATCGTTTCTTCTCTGCTATAGCCAGCGGAGAGTTATGCACTCCACCCTAGATGGCAGTGGGTAGCTGAACAGACAGTGTGAGGTGAGCCTGTAAGAACAGACGGCTGGATTGTTTTCCTCAGGAGGCATTCAGTGATGTGAGAGAAAAGCAGAGAAGAAGCCACTAGAGAGAAAAAAAAATTGTCTGTCTATCTATGTATCTATCATCTCAGGAAAATACGGTGTCAGGAAGACCAACAGAAGTCAAAGCTTAGAAAGATTAGAATTTGAAGAAAGGGACTTATCCAGTAATGTTAAATAGGAGAACATTTAAAATGGCTTAAGAAGAGACAATGTTTAAAAGATTGATTAAAAATATTAAAAAGCTGTAAGATATGAAAAGGCGTCTAGGCTATCTGGTTGTTGAGTGTTTCAGTCCCTTCAGCCTGCTCTAACAAATACCACAGCCTGAGTGGCTTACAGGAAACAGAACTGTATTCCCCACAGTTCTGGAGGCTGGAAGTCCCAGAGCAGGACAGCCTGGCCGGATGAGGGCCCTGCACTGGGTTGACTTCTTCTTGTGCCCTCACAGAGGGAGCTCTGTGGGGGCCCCTTCCATAAAAGCCCTAATCCCACTCATGAAAGCTCCACCCTCATGACCTAATCCCCCCAAGGCTCTACCTCCTAATAGCATCACCTTGGGGGCGAGAATTCTACCATGTGGACTTTGGAGGGATACAAACTTAAAGTCTACGGCACTGAGATATCTGAGTTCGCAGTGTGCTCAACTGGAAAGATTTTGCAAGCTGTTGCAAAAAGGAACACGAGCTAAGGGAATGGTCACAATGAATATAAAAATGCATGTTAAAGGGTGTGACTATTAAAGACATGACAAAAGGGGAGAGCCCTTTGAAAGGGAGCGTATCAATGGATTTCTACATGGAAGAGTTAGAAGGAAGAATGCAGGAGAAGATTGGCATCGAAAGCACTGGACAAAGAATACATTAAGTATGGGAATCATATACTTCAGGAAGCAAAAAGGGACGGGATTACTTGAAAGATGAGAAGAGACATCTCTTCTTCAGAACTCTTGCACAAGTATGCAAAAGGGTGTGGAAATAAGTTACATAAAAGGAAAAGGTGGTGGGAAATTGGTAAACCAAACACCAGCTGTTCTTAAATTCGTAATAAAAAAGACAGAAGAAAGAATACAGGTCAATCTGTGGTGGCAAGTAACCGTGAATGCAAGTAAGAAGAACGTACTGAGAATAACTCTCATGCAAAAATGGGGAAGAGTGTGGGCAGGCTTAATGTCTGCTATATAGCACAAAATAAATTAATATCTACTGAATTAAAAAAAAAAACCCTACAAATGAAAATGATTGCCAAACATGACTTTTTTCTCTCTCTTTTTCTTTTTTTAGTCCAAACGTCCTGTGACTATGGCTTATTGTTTATGGGCGACTCTTCAGTATCTGGCTCGGTGTTGCTTGATTACAAGGTGCAAGTTATTTAACCACAAAATAGACCTAAGAGCCCACATTTCCCAGGGTTATTATGGGAGTTAACTGATGTTTATAATACCCTCTAGGATACAACATCTAAAATCTGCTACGCACATATGAACTCAGAATACTCTGAAATACCTACTTAAGGCCCACTAGCCCACAGTGCATGACAGCAACGATCTAACAGATGGAGAAATTTAAATCCGCTTCTGTACACTCTTACCTTATAAATTTCTATTTCTTACCCATAAAATTTAAGGAATTGACAGACAATAATATAACCAAATACTACGAAGACGGGTCTTCACAACCAATGAAACTGGCAGGTTGACTCACCCACCGCAAGTGAATGTTGGAACCTTTCATAATGCCAAGAACAGACGTGCCATGAGACTATGAAAAAACCTAAATACTCCTAAAAACTTAAAAGGCAACTTAGGCTCACGAAGAAAAATAATTCTCACTTAGGAAATAACATTATTATTATTATTATTATTATAATACCGTGAATCTAAGGGGATTAATCCATAAGGGTAAAGAAACTCCATACTTGTCATAACATAACTACCTCTTTGGGCCATGATAGATTTTGCATTGTTAAATCCACCGAGAGCAAAGTTCTTCAATCCTGCTTCTAGAGAGAAGGCATATAAGCTTCGGCTGCTTTGAAAATAAAATTCTTCCAAATAAAACCATGATTTACAGTAATTGATTGTGATTCATTTTGTCAGTCCCATAATGCTGTTGTCAACCCTTGCTGGGGTCATCCTTTGTGAATGGGGGAAACTACTTAAAATGCCCACAATATTCCAAGAAGTATAAAAGCAGAGAGGGGAATGTTCGGAGAGCATCTATGACAATGGGGAAGTAGACGTGACCCCCTGCCTCCATAACCGTGGGATCGCAAAGAAGGGAAAAACCATCCAGGTGATATTACTGCAGAATCTTGCACTTAAATGGATGCTATCTTATGCACTATTTCAAGGGATTAAGGATTGCTTCCCCAATTTTCAGATCTTTGTGGAACTGAAGTCAGAAATCTAAATGAAAATACAGCTTTTGCCTCTCTCTACCCTTTGAGTTCGGATAATCTGTTTCTTGCAGCTTCAGTCTGCTCCTCTAGACAGCGAGCTGGTATTTGCATCTCCGGGGGGGGGGGAAGAGCGCGTTCAGTGGGAGGATGTGTGAAACCCGCACAATCGTGAAAGTGCTCAGTGTCTATTTAGCTGTGACAGTTTGAAGGCAATGGGGACCTGCGGTCAATTACAATTCAAAGCATTTTAGAAACCGGGTAGGTAGAAAAAAATACATACTGAAGTTATGTGCCCAATATAAAAGTAGGTATACAGTCATGGGAAGTTTTCACCAACTTATAAAAAAGTATTGACACTCAATAGTCTGCCAGGCAGAGCTCTGGAGGCATCGGTCTGATACACAGACTACAGAGGAGCTGAACAGTGACAATCAACATCTTTTCTTGAACCCGTTAGAGACCCGAGGTCCCGGGGCAAACCACACCCTGAAATCTGACAGGTGAGGTCGGCTTACCTGAATGGAAGCTGCTGGAGACACAACCTGGACGGAAGACCTACCTGCATGGCAGTGCTGATGAGCTATGGAAGCCGAGTGTGGGCCAGCTCGAGAATCAGACGGCCTGACGCCTGGTGCTAGACGAGGACGACACGCTTTCATGGGTTTGCCTGAAGAGTCCTGCCAGGGTCTTCGAGTGAGGAACAGAGAAAAATCCCCTGTTGGCTCTGACGGGGAGAGGAAAGTAGCGCTTATGAAATATGCCCATAGAGTTTTCCAAAACTATAGTCCAAGGGCAGGGAAAGACTTTACCTGAGCCTGGGGGATGGAAGTGGGGGTGGGGGGAGGTCAGTGACCTCACTACAGGCCCTCCAGCCTTCCTGTCTCACCTACGGAAGGGGCGGGAATGCTGAACACGACACTTTCAAGGTCACATGTCAGGAACACAAGCCCCTGGACAGATCGAATTCCAATAGGGAGTTTATAGAACAATTCCCTCTGCACACGGTACCAACACACCAGGAGTGTATTTGCAGCTAAAAGCCGTATGAGACAGACGCTCTCTGACCAGGAGGACACAGGAAAGCCCAAAGTCAACACGGGACACAGAAACAAGGACATCAGAGGGATCTAAAGACTGGACCCTACAACTCCAGCACGGATCCTGGACACGCTCACCGTATAACGGTTTCAGAAGTCAAGTATGGCTGAAAACTGTAGTCCTGAATTTGCTACTGGTGAAATAGAGGGCAGTCGGAACCCCAGCAATGCTCTTTGAACTCTATGAGAGCGAATTCAGGAAATCTAAGCAGGGTTGCAATACGGTCACATTCCCCTTTTAGAATATTTTTGCGGCAGCTCTTTAGGAAATGAATTGGCAGGGTGACCAGTGAGTGAGCTGGGTGACCAGTGAGAAGAGAAGAAAGCCTCAGCCAGGCCAGTGATGAGTAGGGTGGGGTGGACAGGCAGAGCACAGCACCGTAGAAGCTCCCAGTAAAGGAGTCTGTGTATGAGGTTAGGGTAGTCCAGAAGGCTGGCATCAATTGTAGGGGTTCTGGTTTGGGCTACCATATGCATGATGGCACCAGTATGCGGAGAAAGAAGTTTTAAAAGAAAAACTGATTTGGAAGAAAAGATGATGGTTTCAATTCTGGACCTAGTGAGTTCCGGTAACCTCCAAGATAATCCCATGGAGATGCCCAAGGGGCCACTGGGTACATGCTTCCAGAATTCTGAATTTTCAGTGATAGCAATATGGAACATTGGTGATAATAAAACCATGCAAGATGATGAAAATGGTATAGAATTGTATACTGACATTTAATTGTTGGACATGAGAAGTCAAAAGGAAAATGCAGAAATACCGTCCTACATAGAAAGCAAATAAGCAAATGTGATGACAGGGATGCTTGGAAAACAGGATTTTATGCATGGAAAGTCAAGGGTTGTAAAGACTCAAATGATATCGGGGGAAAAATAGATTATCTTAGCAAGGTTTGAGAGTATTTCACTACCAAATTTCTATTTTTGCTAAAAATACAATGAAAACTAAAATGACCTCTTCCATCATTTCACTAATACTCTGTCCTTTTAGAATACTTCACAATTTCACAAGCCAGTGAATGCCAAAAATGCAATGCTGACACACTCCATTCTTGGATATGTTCCCTTCTTTGCGACAATACAAATTTTTCCATCAAAATGCTTTGATTCAATAGTCAGAAGTTCATCTATATACAAAGATGCAAAAGATCATTCTACTTGAGAAACTAGGGTACAGCCAGTCAAAATACAAATGGATAAGACTTAGAAGAAAGCCAGTTAGATTTCGTTAGTGTTAGAGTGATGAATAGTGAGAGATTGCTTGTTCCAAAGATGGCAGAGGATTAGCTCCCATTCCACCTTCTCTTGTGCAATGTGACTTTGACTCTCCCCCATGAATCCGGGAGCGCCTGCCGACTGCTGTAACCAATACAACACAACAGAAGTGGCTCTGTGTGATGCACAGGGCTAGGTTACACAAAGCGATACAGCTTTCCCCTAGTTCCCTGGACCACTGGTTCTTAGAGCTCCAAACAAGACACGTGGACTCCCTGCGGTCACCATGCTGTAAGGAAGCCAAGCTGCCTGAAGAGGCAACATGAGGGAGTTTGTTCCATCATCCCAGTCTTCAGTCCCTCCCAGCACTGACAAAGGACATGTGAGTGAACAAGCTTCTGGGAGATTCCTAAACCGCAAATTCTCAGCAGTGTGGTGTTCCAGCTGAGCCCCAGGTGTGAAGCAGGGGGCAAGCCCCCCACTGTCACTTCATAATTCCTCACCCCCAGGGTCCGTAAGGGTGCCAGTGGTTCATTTCATTGTCTCAGTTACAAATAGCCTCTTTCCCCTGCTCTCTGGTCATGGGGATAGATTCTTCCCATGCTCATCGACTAGTTGCTCAATTTGGCTTAAGTCCTACACGTCTGTGCGCTAAAAATCCCTTCCTCACTGAACCCTCCGGGACCCCCAGTTCTGATATTCCAATGAATCTTGTATGTAGCTGTGTGCTAACACTCACCACCCTGCATTTTAAGTTTATTTTTCTTTCTGACTGCCTAGATACAGATCAAGGATTCACACGGCATCTGACGCCCAGCTCAGTACATTGTTGGAAAAAGAATGAATGAAGACCAAAGAATGAAAGAACTTTTATTTATTTCACATCGTGAGGGCTGCACACCAAAACCAATAAGGCCTAGGACAATTCTGGTTAAAGGAGAACATAGGATTGCCACTATGTCATCAGACTGCGATTCAAGTACTTACTACAATGCGCGATTATATGCACACATGAAAAGTGAAAACAAAGTACTCACCATCTAAATATGGAGTCTCTGTTTTGTTTATATGTAGCATATGATGGAACTAGTATGCAAATTCAATTTCAGATCATCCTTTTTTAATGGAAATAAGAAAGTATAACAAACCGGGACATCCTGACATCTGCAGTTCTCTAAAAACTATTCAACATATGTTATATAAGGAGTGACCCTTTCCATGTGAATCATAAATTGAAAGTTTAAAGCAGAAGTTCTTTGTTTAATTGATATAAAAACATGTCTTAGGAGAACTTATTGGGAGATACTGAAAATATAAAGTCTCGGTATTTTAGAGCAAAAATATTAGAAATCAAGTGCCTTTCTTTTCTTTTCTTTTTTCTTTTCTTTTTTTTTCTTTTCTTGTGTTATCGCTCTGTTATACACAAGATGGCTAGGTGAAATGGAAAGATAACGTGCTTATTTTTAAGTCATAAAAAGCAGATTAGACCCCCAATTCTCCAACAAAACAGTAATGTGGTACCAGAAATCCAATTTAACCATTTCGGCTTTTTTGTTGCCTCATTGACAGCTGGTGTCATAACACTGCCCAGAGGGGTTGTTATGAGACGGAAGGGGACGCCACAGGTCATGTGGTCAGTGCCTGGTGTGGAGGAGACACTCCTGAAACCAAAGAATTAGTACCAGCCTGAGGGGTAATGAGACACACAGCTCCTGAAGCGGACGCCTCCCATCCAAGTACCCACCAGGCCTGACCCCACTTAGCTTCTGAGATCAGACGAGATCAGCGCGTTCCGGGTGGCATGGCCGTAGACTTGAAGTGGACTTCTAATGCCAGTGGGAAAATGAATGATGAGATTTACCCTGCTCACCCCATGCGCTTGATAAAAATAATGATTAAATGACTACTGTATATTGTAAAGTTTAAGAATAGAAGGTGGTCTGCTCTCCTATACGCAATATTGTTATACACAGTAATACTGTTTCACAATAAAAGGACACTTAGGCTCAGCGACTTAAGTTGAATTTCCCCCTAAATAAGTACGATACATATAATTAAAATAGTATTAACAATCATGCAAATAATTCTAGTTTGAAAGGGTGTATGTGTGAGGCACCACCTAAATCACTCCGGGGTCTTCCCAAAGGTCTTCTAGTCACAGCCTTGGCTTCTTCTCTGCACTATGTGTGGCTGAGAGCGGATTCATTCTCTGCCCAAGAGTCATTTCTTGATTTCAGCCTAATTTGCCATCTGGAGAGGCTAGGAATGAGGATCAGTTTTATTTCCAAACCCAGCAAGCCCTGGCAACTCCACATTTACCAGTTCTTTTTTCCAGATTACCTCTTTCCTCCAACATTTGTCAAAGGCCATGAGATGAAGCCAAGTAGCTCTCAGATCACTGTCCTTCCTGAAAATCTCTTCTCTAGATCCTAAGCTTCACTATGAGTTTTTATTTTTATTTTTTATGCTACTCTAGGCAGTGGTGTTGCAAAACGTTCTGCTACTGTATAACAAGCGTTTCCTTTTCGATAGCTTTTAATAACATCTTTCTGATTTTCCTCCAAGTGGGTCCCAAAAGCCTCCTTGAGACCCACCAGGCTTCAGCTCACACTCTCTCCAAGACCCCCCATGAACAGCATCGCTAATGCCCTCCTTGTTTCTGTCCATCGCCCCGTCCCAGAGCTAACGCCCCATGCTTGGCTTCTTACAGCGGCAGCTTCCTTATTGGTCCCAGAGTATGTTTCAGTTCACTTTAAACCAGTGGCTTCGAACATCAACAATCAGTTTACTGCTCACTAATCTGCTATTTGGGCCAGACTTGGAGAAGGTACCTTGTTTCTGCCCTTGAGGAACCAGCAAGAGAAGCTGGAAGGCAGGAGATGTCTTGAGCCGAGGGACTGAAATCATCAAAGTTGCTCCTACATGCTTAACAATTGACTCCGGCTATGGGCTGCGACTTCAGACAGGGCCATGTATTAGCCAGCACAGTCTGCTATGACAAAATTCCACGGCCTGTTTAACCTAAACAACACACACTTATTTCTCCCAGTTCCACAGGCTACGAAGTTCAAGATCAAGGTGCCAGCAGATTTGGCTCCTGGTGTGAGTCCTCCTCCTGGCTTGCAGACAGCTAGCTGCCTTCTCGCTGTGCCCCCTCAGGGCAGAGAGGGGAAGCTCTGGAGTCTCTCCTTCTTCCTACAAGGGCCCTAATCTCACCATGGGGGTCCCCCCTCAGGACCTCAGCTAAATCTAATTAATGTCCAAAGACCCACCTCCAAATACCATCATACTGAAGATTAGGGCTTCACCATATGGATTTGGAAAGACACAATCATTCAGTCCACATCCGGCTGTCAGCCTGGACACTCACATGTAGTCTCTCTCCAAGCTGCTGATTGGTTTTCTCCCAGCATGATGATGGAGTTCTAAAAATGAGCATCTTGATGCCCTTCAACAGATGACTGGATTAAGAAGTTGTGGTCCATATATACAATGGAATATTACTCAGCTATCAGAAAGAACGAGTTCTCAACATTTGCTGCAACATGGACGGCACTGGAGGAGATAATGCTAAGTGAAATAAGTCAAGCAGAGAAAGACAATTATCATATGATTTCTCTCATCTATGGAACATAAGAACTAGGAAGATCGGTAGGGGAAGAAAGGGATAAAGAAAGGGGGTAATCAGAAGGGGGAATGAAGCATGAGAGACTATGGACTATGAGAAACAAACTGAGGGCTTCAGAGGGGAGGGGGGTGGGGGAATGGGATAGACCGGTGATGGGTAGTAAGGAGGGCACGTATTGCATGGTGCACTGGGTGTTATACGCAACTAATGAATCATCGAGCTTTACTTCGGAAACCGGGGATGTACTGTATGGTCACTAACATAATATAATAAAAAATCATAAAAAAAATAAAAAATAAAATAAAAGGAAAAAAAATGAGCATCTTGAGAAAACACAGCAGCAGGGCATGACCTAGCTCTGTTCTGACTGACTCTGCATCACTTTCACCAAGCTCTCTCATTTGGGGCACCCTAGGTGCCACTCGGGTTCAGAGGGATGAAATCCACTCACTCAAAGACAGGAGGGCAACACCACATGGTAACAAGGGCATGTGGGGTGGGGCCTACCATGGTGCTCACTGTGGAAAGTACAAGCTACCACAGTTGCCGAGGTCTCCTTTACCTATAGTGAGAAATGATGAACCTCAACACGGCCTAAGAATTTCTAAGAAAAAACTCCCTCCTACAAATATAAAAACACCATCTCCTTATTAGAGAGCTTTATCTTGAAAAAACTAAATATAGAAAGAAAAAATCAAGAAAGTGGCAACACGTCTTATAGGATTTCAGAATTGCTATACATCTAGACTCGAGGTCACTGTGTGCCTTCTGTTCTCCCCTTCCAGAACAGGAGTGTCGGAAGTCTTTATTCAGTGCCTGGGTCACCACTGAATACTGGTTGTGTGGGGGGGAGCTGAGTAGGTAACGTCTCTTTAGTCCACAGGTCTTCAGACTGGAAGGACATCCTCGAATAGCAGTATGGAGGAACTGTACCCGAGGACCACCCCACACTTGGACAGGACCCAGATGGTGCAATGGGAGAGTTCAAACTGGTATCGGGAGGGCATGAGCCTGTGGGTTCTTGGGGGAGGGTTCAATCGTATTTTGCATGTGAGAAGGAAACGGATAGTTGTGGTCCTAGGACAGGCTGTGACCAACGGTATTTTTCAAAGAAGTCCCCCACAGGGTATCTCACTTCACATGCTTTCTTAACATGTTCATTGACACTCCTCCCATCAAGCGGTGGGTTCTCTATCCCTTCCCCTTGAACCTGGGTGGAACGTTGTGAGTAGAGCAGAAGGGGGTCCTAGTGACTTCCAAGGCTGGCTCATAGGAAAGTCATACTCATTTCCTTTATCTCTTTGAGATACTCACTTGGGAAGCTGGCAAATGTGCTGTCAGGAAGCCAAGCAGTCACATGATAAGAGCACGTGCACGTGCCCCAGCAGAGAGCCCAGCTGAAATCCCAGCTGATATACAGCCCCTGCTGTCAGGCCAAGTGATCCGTACACTGATTCCAGTCCCAGCTGTCAAATAACTCCAGCCTTTGGGCCGGCCCAGCTGGTGCTGAGCTGTCTACGTGGAGCCCTGACCACACTGCAGAACTGCAGACAAACTAATCATTGCTGCTTTCACACTCCTGAGCTTTGTGGTGTCCTGTTCTGCGGCACTATACCGCTGGAACCGGACGCATCAGCTAATACAGATGCACTGCTCTTTTTAACGAAGGGCTTCCTCGCACCCTCCCACTGAACTGAAACTCTTGCATTCCTATTGATATTATTATCTGGTATATTTTGATTAGTAAACTATTGTTTCACAATCTCCAGTAGCAGGATTGCCAACTTCAAACCAAAAGCAATTAATTCAAGTAAAAATAAAAATGGTGTATTGGGGGGAGGATGCGAATGAGCACATTGGTTCGTTCTAATCTCAAAACCTTATTTTATCACGACTGACTCCAAAAACACACACACATGCACACCTTGATCTTTAAGCATAGAATGTCAACTCAGATTTGTCCTGTTGGCCTTACTATACAATCATATTACGAGTGTCATTTGGAAATGCTTACACTAGAGGTAAGGCCTTCCTTTGCCATGTATAATCTTTACTTCCATATAAAATAAAGCCGAGAAGACTTTGAATGGTTAGTTTTACATCATTTTGCCCTGAAGGAATTAATGTCAAAATATATATTTAAAAGTAAATGGTAGAAACCCAAAGTATAAGTAGTATAATCTACTCTAAAAGAAATATATACATATATAGAAAATATACGTAATATAACATATTATTTCATATATATATATATATATATATATATCTCATGTGATTATTCTGGGTGTCAAATTTTCTTTTTTTTCCCCCTTTCTCTTCATCCATTCTTTCAGCTCCCAAGCATTTCCAAAAATTGTTGCATTTCAGAGCATACTGCCAGCTGCATACTTTTCTGCCTTACTAATCTGCAGACACCACTTACTTGATAACACTTCACACAGCTGTCTACCCCAGGCTTAAATGACTTTCTGATTTTTGAGCAAGAAGTAGCTACACAAATAATGGCTCTGGGCCAAGGTCTTTGGCAGTATGATTTTATCCACTAGGCCTGGCACAGAGCAAACTTAAGAAAAATGGCTTTTTAATTTCTATTAAGTGTCTACATTTTTATCCTATTGACAAAGAATACAATTAAGGATTTGCTATACGGCATGTCACACACATATCTTAGTGTTTTTTATCTCATTTCACTTTCCTAGGGGTTTATCACAGAGGCAAGCTTTTCTTTCTTTTTTCCTTCTCCCTCCCCCCCCCCTTTTTCTTTCCCTTTTCCCCCACTAGAATGTTGCTATGATTCTGGTAACATTTTCTCCTCCTTTTTGTTACAGTCAAAATACACCTAGTCCTTCAGGAGGCTTTTAATTGTCATCAGCCCGAAAAAGCGATCGGAAACCTGGAGTTAATGCTTCCTGATATGGGAAGTCTCAACCGTGTTAGTTTTTTAACACAGCCCAGGCCTCCTTCGTAATGCATCTTATCAGGGAAGTTGTTACCTGGAAAAATAACGGGCTGAACAATTAAAATGTCATGAATCAAAACGTGCATTCAAAAAGCCAATAATAATAATAAATAATGAAATAATAGTAGCAACACAAAAAAATTGACAATCAAAGAACCTAATGGTGCTGCAATCACAGAAGATGTGAATCGTCACGATGTTGTTCGCCGCAAAGCATGACTCAAACGAGACCCAGAGGCGTTCTATCAAACATGCTGACAAAATACACCAGCCAATCAATGTTTTAGAAAAAACCCAAAAAAGCCTTACTAGTGAAAAAAGAATGAAAACCAAAAATACCTTTTGTAGACATTTTTCTGCCTTGGGAAGAGAAAGGGTGATGTTTGTTCAGAATCCGTTACCCTTTTGTCAGCTCTTGCTGTTGGCATCATTTGACTTTGAAAATGCAAAATGGATTTCATGTGAATGATACAAGATGACTCCAGGTTCTATCAGAGGAACCTGACCCACTAAATGGACCGTCAGAGGAAGCGGATAGTTAATTCCTAGCTTGTTCCATTAAATTTTGCCAAATCTTACCACTGCAATAATACATCAGGTTTCTTTAATTCTCTTTTAACCAGGTTCATTATAAACTGTACTAATAAATACGCTGGAAAGTACATTTACAGCTAAAAGTAATAATGGCAAATACCACTGATAACCTCTTATACCACAAACCTTTTTATTACCCTTTTTTTTTTTAACTTAAGTAAAACCTAGAAAAAGAATTCATTGGAACTTTGCAAATGAACTTGAAAAAAGTATTATTTTATTCCAAAATGAGTAGGCTGAATCTCAAAGTGCAGTTTAAAATCAGTCCATTGCATTCTCAATAATATCTTAAATATGGGGCAATTATAGTTCTCTCCTAAATCTCCGGACTTCTCGCAACGGGAATATTAAGCAAAATTGTAGATAGGTCTCAAAATTGGATTGTACTTTATCCTGCTCTCTAGACCAAAACCAAGATGAGCTGAGCTTGCCAATCACAGTCCCCTCTGCATATGAGATTATTTTATCAAAATAAGGGAAGAAAAGGAAACAATATGTCTTTTCAAAGACTAGAAACTATGCAAATAGCTTTCAACTGCCCCTTTATGATGGAAATGCAGAGGAAGGGAGCCTTGTAGGAGGAGCGCTGGTGGGGCTGTATTATCCCCACTCAGGGGTGATCTTTCCAACCAGATTCTCCATCTGTGTGTGACAGTGACACTGCTGTCCAGCAGTCCTTTCCTTTCACAAGGGCTTGGTGAATATCACTTTTCTCTGTTGACATTCTTCTTTGAAATTGCAAGCAACTTTAGTGTAAAAGATACCCAAATCTGGTCCTTTTTTTTTTTTTCTTGCCACTTTTTACTTTATGAATAAATGAAAGAAATACTCCTGGGCACCTGGGTGGCTCAGTCGGTGAAGCATCTGTGTTTGGCTTAGGTCATGATCCCAGGGTCCTGGGATCAAGTCCCACGTTGGGCTCCCTGCTCAGCGGCAAGTCTGCTTCTCCCTCTCCCTCTGCCCCTCCCCTGCTTGTGCTCTCTCTCTCTCAAATAAATAAATAAAATCTTTTAAAAAAGAAAGAAAGAAATACTCCTCAGTCCATACTACATGCCTCAAACCAGAATGGAAAGCAGATAATCCTGCCCTAATCTCACCTTGACAATCTCCTTTTTCCAAGACAATATTACTGAGTTTGCCTACTCCTCCAAAATTATCCACCCCCTGTACTCTGGTTGTGGGATAAATAAACATCGAACCTTGTGTTTTGTCTCACAATCCAGGACAGTGAATCTCTATTCTTTACCTTTGGGCACTTTGCTTGATAGCTCGTTGCCAGAAGCTGTTATTTTATTGATGTGTTTCTTTTCCATCGACTTCTGTATAAACTGTATGAGGGCAGGGAGCTTCTTCTAATTCATAGCCGCATCCCTGTAAATTAGACCAACGCCTGACAGAGAGTAAACAGTAAATGAATGTTTGTAGAATTAGTGGAACATTAATTATTGAATGAATAGATGTACTAAACTTGTAATTCATATCAGATGAATAAGATATAATGCAATGCCTCAGCATTCCAGATCTCAAATGTCTTAGAATAATTATTTTAAGAATATTGCCAATAAACAAAGGAATTAACATGTTTTATTATATCACCTTTAAAGAACAACCCAGATAATATTATTCCTAATGTTCACATTGATAAACACTGAGATTGGATGGATTTGGTGGAAAAATACACACCCATGTTCTTCAGTCTTTGGTCTCGCCAGCCATTGTTCAAGGGAGTCCTGTAAATTTGTCTGTGCTTAGGAAGTCCAAATTTAAACTTATTCATCAAGTACTGGAATATCGATTATAATAATAAAAATGTTAAGATTATCGTTTGATGACCCAGAATTAAGGTAAGTAAAAGCTGACTTTCACAGCAGGTAGTAAACTGTTATTAAGAGAAGCTGAACATGACGAAATTTGATAAATTATGCTCAAGTAGAGTTTTGACTGGTTCATAAAGTTCAGAGCTGCTCTTGAAAATTGTAAACTCAAATGTCTTAATGTGATGGAAATCCCTTTAGAATGTTCCCTGAACCACTGGATTGATTAAATTAGTACTTCTACCCAGTTTGTCGCTCATTCAGTTTTTCATATTTTTATATTTTTATTTTTTTTAATTTTATTTATTTGAGAGAGAGACAGAGAGAGCATGAGCTGGTGGAGGGGCAGAGCAAGAAGGAGAAGCTGATGCCCCGCTGAGCATGGAGCCCCACCTGGGGCTCGATCCCAGGACCCTGAGATCATGACCTGAGCCAAGGGCAGATGCTTAACTCACTGAGCCACCCAGGTGCCCCTCATTCATTTTTTTTTTTTTTTAATTTTTTAAATTTTTATTTTTATTATTTTTTTAAGATTTTATTTATTTATTTGACAGAGACAGCCAGCGAGAGAGGGAACACAAGCAGGGGGAGTGGGAGAGGAAGAATCAGGCTCCCAGCAGAAGAGCCTGATGTGGGGCTCAATCCCAGAACGCCGGGATCATGCCCTGAGCCAAAGGCAGATGCTTAACGACTGAGC
The DNA here is from genome assembly GCF_017311325.1 of Ursus maritimus. Classification (NCBI taxonomy): domain Eukaryota; kingdom Metazoa; phylum Chordata; class Mammalia; order Carnivora; family Ursidae; genus Ursus; species Ursus maritimus. The sequence continues at coordinate 72,941,848 of NW_024423344.1, forward strand.
CACCCAGGTGCCCCCGCCATTCAGTTTTTAAAAACTTTTTTGATGGCCATATTAAAAGTACTCATTTTTCTAAAAACCATGTTACTTCCCATGCATTTAATATGATAAGCTGTGTATCACCAGGACAGAGAAAAAAGAAACAAACTATCCTTTAAATATATTCAGAATTTGGGATGCCTGGGTGGGTCAGTTGGTTAAGCATCTGCCTTTGGCTCAGGTCATGATCTCAGGGTTCTGGGATCGAGTCTTGCATCAGGCTCCTTGCTCAGCAGGGAGCCTGCTTCTCCCTCTGCCTGCTGCACCCCCTGCTTGTGCTCTCTTTCTCTCTGACAAATAAATAAATAAAAATCTTAATATATATATATATTAATATATATGTTAAAATCTAAATATATATGTGCATGTATATATATACATATATTCTGAATTTTAAGAAACGCATTAGGGGAAAAAATAAAGTGTATTTTGAACTGAAAGAAAAATAATTTAAAACTCCAATCTTAGCTCATTTAAAAAACAAAAAAAATAAGATTTACTGCGCATGAATTTAAAAAAGCTAAACAGATCCATGAGTAATGGAATTTATATTGAAAACATCAGCAAATGTAGCTTCCTACTTCACACTAGATGAACGCAGCATCCAAGTGAAATGAGGATAGGCTCCAGGGACCCGGACTTACAAATGAATATTTACACAAATTATTCCAAGATTATTTAGGGGGAAAAAAACCAGAATAAAAGAATCAACTTTAAAGTTTTCTTTTAGCCTAAAGATCCATGTTATTCCAGTTCTGACACTGTTACAGCAAGGTCCAACCAGGTAGCTAACTGTGATGGGAAGACGGGGCTCCCTAATTAGCCATGAAGAAGGTCCTTGTGGAGGGAAGGAGATAACTTTTTCTTTCCATAGCATGAAATTCTAGACCTCGGGTCATCTGAATGACATCTTTCATTACTGCTGAATATAGAAATGTGCCGTAATACAGAAGCTTCCCCTGGAGAGCTGAGTTATGGATTATTCTACACAGAAGAAGGCAGCCACTCACTTTAAAGCATTGCTCAAGCTTAATACCAACACGACTCCATTACTTCTCCAGCTGGTACCAGCAACACTGCGACTGTGGGCTTTATACAGGTTCTTTAGTTACCGACCCAATATCCCAGGATTGGTTTGTCTTCACGGTTATTTTAAGTCACACATGAAATCTACACTCACTGCACATAACTTGTCAGCTCAACTAAAGTATTTTACGAAATAGTACAGCACTTGTTAAGAGGGCGGTATGGTCTTAAAAATGAAGCAACGCGTTTTTTTAAGTCCATTAAAAATAACATGAAGGAACTCACTGAGCAGTCCTGGCGCAGAGCAAGTTACATTCTTCTTATGGTACCAACTCCATTTATCACGTCCGAGCAGTCTGATGCATGCCATAAATGGTAGCCCAAACACGTGCTGGAATTACTCACAAGGGAGCACACAAGGGGAGAGAGTCAATGTCATGAGAAGTGTTGCCTTTGGAGGGGAAATTCCCATGACTTGTTTTTGATAATTTATGAAACTCAATCAGCAACATTTATCAAAAAACTTTGATAATTTGAGATAAGGAGAATAGTAATTTGCAGCCATTGTTTTTAACGGATTCCTAAGTATTCCCATAATTCTCACAGCTATGCACTTGTTTAAAAAAGTATGAAATCTTCATTTTAGTTCACATAAACAGGTGGCAAGAGTGGCATCTGTTTTAACAAAATTAAAGCATTAAAATTTTTTAAAAAGATTTTGTTTATTTATTTTAGAGAGACTGCAAGAGGCGGTAGGAGGAGAGAAGACAGAGAGTGAGAAGCAGAGTCCCCACTGAGCGCCAAGCCCCAGGTGGGGCTTGATATCAAGACCCTGAGATCATGACCTGAGCTGAAATCAAGAGTCGGATGCTTAGCAGACTGAGCCACCCCAGTGTCCCAAGCAGCAAAACATTTTAATTTAATTTTCCCTAATGGCAGAGAAATAAAATGTAATAGGGAAATAAAATAATTCTGGAAGGAATTCTAATGGAGTATTGAAACCGAACTTGGAGAAAACTAAAAACTATGTATTTCTTGGACATGGGGAACACTGAACATGCTGGAGATCATTGTAGGGAACTTAGAATTTAGGATTAGACTTAGAATTCAGACATGACTATCACTCTGGCAGTATTTTTTCTTTTGGCTTAATGAACTTAGACATGCATGTTAGTAAACAATGTCCTATTCAATTTATGTAGTAGTGTAATATAAGTTAGTCCTTAATTGGAGCCACCCTTTGATAATGAGATCATGGTAATAAAATATTATCAATATGGGCCAATGATAATTAACTATCTCAAAGAATGATGGATTGATTCTCACTAGACCTGTTTTTCCTAGACTGGAGCAGGCTAGGAACAGAGAAGAGTCTGTCATAATTTTCCAATATTTTTTCCTATCATCACCTTACCCATCCCCACGTATATTTTATTTTTTTCTAGCACAATGCTTGGGTAAAAGTGCAAGATATGAATGGATTTCTTCCTTCTATACACAGAATGCCAACACACTCTGAACATTGGGCGCATGAATTAAAATGTAGTAAAGTTAGTTTTACAGATGAGAAAATTGAGATTTCAAGAGATTAAGAAAACTTCCTAACTTCTAAAAGCTAAAAAATGATGGAATTAGACTCAAGGAGGTCTAATCACAGACCCTTCCTTTCCCTATTATTCATATCGAATCCCATATAAAGGATGGCAAGGGAGGAGGTGCTGTCAGTGCTAATGGTAATACTAATAAAAAGTCTGACATTCGTAGTACTAGCAAAGTGATGCTTCTCTCCTCTTAGCCTCTTAGCATCCTTCCTGAAGTGCACAGTCTCATTTCCAACAGTCACAGCTGCTCTGCAACACTGTCCTATCTATGTTACACAGGAAAGTAGGCTCAGAAAGGCAAAGCCAAGGGGCCCTGCTTCCAATGTTACCTTGAATCTAAAGTTCGTGTTTCTACCATTACAAAGTAACTAGTCAAAGGAATGATTTCACAGCATCGCCAATTAAACTGGTTCACAACATTTTTTTTCTGTTTTTTCCCCCATTACTTTTATGGTGAATTACTGAATGATCTCTAAGTAAGTGGACAAATGACTTAAGGCGATTTCTTTATTGACACCCACAACCCCATTCAGCCATTCTGACTGATTGAGTTTTTGGAGAAAACCTGAAGGTGTCATTCAACAAGTGTCTTAGTTATTGATGAATACAAATTACATCACAGACTGCTTATCGAATCACATGTGAAGTAATCTGCATTGTTCACATTTGGGACCAGATTAGTTTTTGTCGTGGGGGACCACCCTTTGCATTGTGGGATACTGAGCAGCATCCCTAGCCTGTACCTACTAGATGGCATATGTTCCCAAATCGCCTCCCGCTGGGAACCCCTGGGTTGCATTCCTGTCAGTCCTGTGATGCAAATGAAAACTCCAGAACCTAGAATATTTCGAACTCACTTTCTCCATTTCCAAGTTAGGACTGGGTTTTCCTGGGATCGAGTCACACTGACAATATCTCCAGCATCGCCACGAAGTTGTGGTGACTCAGAGAAATTTGCCTCTTTCTTCAACCGCTGGTCAAAATCAGTTAATCTTTTAGAGTCAGAAATCACAGGCTAAGATCATACTTCATTTATCTTTTTTTACCTACCTGGGCTTTACCCCGAGATTTGCACAAAGCGGATGTTTAATACTTTTATTTTTTTTCATGGTGGTAAAATTAACTGCATGTATGGATATGACCTGATGGGGAACACTTTAGAAATAGGATATCAATTTTAAGCAATGGATGAAAATCAAGACGCCAATAAAGCCACAAGGTGCTTTTGAAGGAATAGTACCTCCAAATGTGTCTGTTTTAAGGAACAGGTGCACTGGTTATTTGCATTGTTAAATGGAAATCTTTTGCTTTGGAAAATAATAATAAAATGAAAGGGGAGAAAGAAAAGAAAAAGGACAGGAAAGCATACACCAGCATATGCAGTTGAATACAAGATGTGTCAGATATGGACTATCTCACCACTTTTTAAATTGACGGTTTTCTTACTGGAATCAGTACTTTTCCACTTGCACTCTAATATATTCAGTAGCATGTGGCCAAAATGGACCTTATCTAAATTGTTTGCAAGAAGGAAACTTACCTAAAATATAAATAAAATAGTCATTAAACATCCCATAGTGGGCATCATTATTAGGTCCTGATTTTTTTTTTTTTTTTTAAGATCATTTGAAGGGCACCTAGGTGGCTCAGTTGGTTAAGCACCTGCCTTTGACTGGGGTCATGATCGCAAGGTCCTGGGATCGAGCCCCTCATTGGGCTCCCTGCTCAGTGGGGAGTCTGCTTCTCCCTCTCCCTCTGCCCTTCCCCCTGCTTGTGTTCTCTCATGCTCTCTGTCAAATAAATACATAGAATCTTTTAAAAAAATAAAGATCATTTGAGTGTAAGTGTCACCAGTTATACAGCTGTCTGTATGCTCCTTTCCGCTTCTTTCTCATGGATGACTCAACACTTAGTGGTTTCAATAATCACAAAGCAGGTTGGAGCAGCTACCTTTGAAATACCTCTCTTTCTTCCACATCGGCTTTGGAAGAGTCCGTGGCTGCTAGCTCGAACGACCACACTTCCATTTCTTCACTCACTAGTTCACTTCAGGACTGGTGCAGAGGTCCAAATACCTTTCTGGACCCTTGTAAAAATTAAGTTGCCTGAGAACAAGAAAAAGCTAGCACAATCAACTCTCCTTGTATTAAAAAATATTAAAGTATTTAAAAAGGTGCAAAACACCAGGGAAAATTAAACTTGAAATGGTATCTGTACACTGATGGAAAATAAGCAGACAGAACTTCAGTTGTAATTACGCAACACTAGAATCATTCTCTGCAGTAAAGACCAGTCTCTTGATCCCACTCTTTGTTTGAGATTACTATTGAACTCTCATACTTTAGAGCCTAATAATAAAGTTGAAATAGCTAAGAAAACACATTGCATCTTATCTGGAAACAAAGGAGACTGTTTTTACTTATCAGCAAGTATAAGTTTGTGGCCTAAGGAAACTATGTATGTGCTAAGCACACATGGAGATAGATATCCAAATTTAATTTAAATACTTGGCAAGTACCAGCAATCACTGCCTGGCTGATACACACTTCAGATGGCTCCTGGTCTGCTCTGTGTCATTCTTCTATATGTTCTGACTGAGTCCAGCAAAAGTGGTTTACCATGAGCATACACGCTGTGTCCACAATATTCCTTCATTTATTAAAAATAGCAATGAACCTCTGGGAGCTGTCTCATGGTAGCAGAATCTTGCTGATATGAAGGGAAAAAAAGACATTTTTGGTATGATAGTTTGTAAAAAGAAAAAAAAAAAGACATGATTTGATTTGGCATAACCAATCTAGCAATGCCTTTAATAGTGGGTTGTTTTTTTTTTCACAGTATGCATTTTTTTTTTTCTAAATAGTTTCCCTTTTTCACATAAACAAAACTAAATTGGCATCAGTAAGCATTTTTAAATTACTGGAAAGACCGTAGTTTAGGTAGTGGTTACAAGAGTGTTTTATAGGCTTTCCAAATATTGTATTTAAAAATGATATTTGGATCGGATTTTATCTGTTTTAAAACTAAAATTACAAGATAGCACCTATATTTAAATGTTTAAGACCACCAACATGGCCATACTTCATGCTGCTAGGTTAATTAGTTTTTATGTGCACCTCAGAACATAGCTCTTCCTGTCATCTCTATGCAAATAGCTGAGCTGCTAGCAAATGTGTCATTTATTAGCAAAGTTGTAACTTTCTTTATAATTTAGCTCTACACACGTTTGTGCACGTAAAATTGGTACAGGTGAATACACTAATACATCGCATGTGGGCCATGGTCCATTAAATATCAAGCAAGGATGACGTCCATCTGCCTGGCATATGATCCTCCCATGCACACATGTCGGAGGGAGCACCAAATGGGTCTCGCCATGATGGCCAAGTATGGAAGACAGCTTTTGCTTTCAGTTTGGAATGATTCTTGTGTCTCCCTTTCACATTTATGACAAATACTTGGAGCAGTTTTTAGATCTCTTAGCCATAACATTTTGACACAAAAGATTTTATTACTCCTCTTTCACTCTTTTGATTATTTACATTTGAGACGCCTCTGAGATTGTGAAGCAAGTCGATAGCAAACAGTTACCATTAGTGACTATAGATGTGTGGAAATCAAGATCTTTTCCATCTCATACAACCAAAACTAAAGAAGGAAAGATTTAAAGGCTTGCCAAAAATATTTAAAACAGAGACAGGCACTGCTAAGGGAAACAGTGTGGGAATTATCACAGGGAGAGAGTCTGGGGAGGTTCTGAAGGGCAGAAAAGGCACAATGGACAGATCATGTCAAGAATTCTTTCAAAATATCGGCCGTGGTTAAGGCAATGGCATTTTCTTAAATGTTGTCTCTCACATTTTGGGAGCATTTAACGTGTTCCTGAAAGGTAGGTAAAAGAAAGAATATGTCAAGATTTTAACTTTGCAGAAAATTATATTTTGTTTCAATTTTGCACCCTCTATTTCCTTAAATAAAAATTCATCAAAGCTGGAAATTTCACATTTGGAAAGCTTGGAAAATCTGTGAGAGAAAAATCGGAATCATATTTTTAATTCCAAATTCATTGGAATATATACTTGCTTGTTTAAACAAAACAGAACTAAGAAATTTGAAGTGCAATCAACTCAGAAGTTGAGCTCCGAAACGGGAATAATTGTTACCTGAATAAGGTAATGAGAAAGAGTCTTAGTAGGTAGGAACATTCCAAAGCTGCATCCATCTAAAAATGAATTCTTGTTATTACAAGAGTAACTTTAATTCCAAGACTATTAAAATCAGGTTTAGATGTTATGAAAATGTAAGAAGCTGTGGTTTGAAAAATGAATGGACCAAGTATTTTTCAAAAACGAAAATCCTGTAGCAATCAGTCCTTAGGTCTTGGTTTGTCAGGGAAGGTTGTCAAGAGTTTCCCAGCCTTCCTATCATCAGGAAAATGCAGAGGCTTACAAATCAGCAATGAGTCCCGGCTATGCATCTTACGTTTCTCAAGAGCGCTTCTCCCTGCCCTCTACCAGCCTCCATCCTCTAAGAACACAAGACCCGGACTGATTAATTCCTGGTCTTCAGGATTTAAAAACTTCATATATTTTAAGGACAGAGCCTTCAACATCACCTAAAGGGGCTCATCAATTTAGACTGAATCTATTTAGCAGGTGTGGGTCTCTTAACAACAGCAACAACAAAAAGCAGAGTTAAGAATGTCTGAGTTCCTGCTTCTACTACATAGATATTAAATATTTGGCAAAAATCTATACCAAATCAATATTTTGATACACTTCTTAGGAAATTATATAAGTGGAATAGTACATACTTATCCTGGAATTAAACTTAAAATCTCATTAATTCCTTAAAAAAAAAATCAAGAATCTTCCTGTCACTTCATGCATTATTTGATGATGTGATATTCTGGAAAAGACAAAACTAGGAAGACAATAAAAAGAGCAGTGGTTTCAGGAGAACAGAGAGCAACGGCCAGGCAAACACTGAGGAGCTTGAGGGCAGTGACCGTATTCTGTGTGATGTTACAATGAGGGATATCGAGCCCACACAAGGTACAGCACCGGGAGGGCATTGCAAGGTAAGCTGTCAGCTTTGGGTCATTGTGAAGCGTCGGTGTGGGTTCATCTGTCTAAAAGATCTATGGCCCTGGTGAATCATGTTGACAATGGAGGAGCCCACACACATGGGAAATCTCTGCACCTTCTTAATTTTGTTGGAAACTTAAAATTGCTCTTAATGAATAAAGTCTTTAGAAAGAAGGAATAAGTGCCATAGAAAACTATGGTACACTAAAGATCAAATGATGAAGGAACAGGAATGTACCACCTTTAAAAAAGAAAAGAGAGAGGGGTGCCTGGGTGGCTCAGTGGGTGAAGCATCTGCCTTTGGTTCAGGTCATGATCCCACGACCCCTGGCTCCCTGCTCACCGGGGAGCCTTCTTCTCCCTCTCTCCCTCTGACGCTCCCCCCGTTTGTGCTCTGACACTCTCTCTCTGTCAAATAAATAAATAAAATCTTAAAAAAAAGAAAGAAAAGAGAGAAAAGACAAGGGAAAGGATAACACAGTGGGAGAGTAATCTGACCTCGTGGAAAGATGGCTATTAACAATATGAGTCAGAAAGGAATTGAACCTGAAAGAAACATGATACAATTTTAACAATTAGCAATCCAAGGGCACAATTAAAATGGCGTTATCATTTTTCATTGTATGAAAACACGAATACCAAACGTCAAAGAGTCACATAAACTATTAATAATGCCGCTGAAATGGACTGGCCTGGGCAGTATAAACAAGGGTATCTAGGGCAGCTCATTCGAGAGTGCCGGCTGATTTCTCTCAGAGGGCCACTCAAATCAATTCTAGAAAGTTCCCTGTCACAGATCAAGTACGTAACCACACGATACCTTTTAAATAAATAGGGTGCCCTGTGTCATTATTCACATTGTGCAGCAATCCAAAATCAAGAGGGCAAAAGAAAGAACCGGAAGGTAATATTCCCATAAAAAGAATGCTGTCCCATGTGTTAACTTCCCAAAAATGCACTCATGTAACACTGGAGGCAGAGATCATGGGCAGAAGGAATGGTGCTTTGAGTGGGTGAGAGGGGCACAGGGCTGGTCTTCTCCCTTCACTGCCTTGTCCAGACTAGCTTACCGATTGTCATGTTCTTGGGTTCCACGGTATGGGAAAGAAAATCAGTCATTGAAATCAGTAGCATTTAAGTGGCAGTCGGTAAGTACAGGGGACAATGACCTGAGAGAAAGCTGTAAAGTGTAGCTGCTGGAAAAAGGGAAAGTTAAAAGAAGTTAATATGAGATGTAAGAAGAAAATCAGCTGTTAATTTTTCTCATCACCGTGTCATTGCTGACTGTAAATCTACATGAAAAATGCATTCTTTTTTAAAAATTATTTTATTTACATTTGAGAGAGAGAGAGAGAGAAGGAGTGGTGGGGAGAGGCAGAGGAAGAAGTAGACTCCCCACTGAGCAGAGAGCCTGACGTGGGGCTCGATCCCAGGACCCTGGGATAATGATGACCAGAGGCGAAGGAAGGAACTTAACTGACTGAGCCCTCCAGGCACCCCTACAAATGAATTCTTAATCACACCAGATATTCTACTCAACTAAAAAACTTAATTTATAATGTGGGTTACTTTGTTAGAATTTCTAGGGGTCCACAGCAGACAACTTTATATTCCTGTGCTCTACATCAAGCAGAAAAATATATATGCATATGTATATATTCATATACCGTGCGCCAAGTAAAAATGCATATATCTGTATTCCCATTCTCAGATTTACATGAAATATATAGACATATACATTCTTGCCTTTCATAGTACTTTTCCCCTTATTATTTCAAACACCAATGGTTTTAATTTTTTCTCTATCTCTCACTATTTTAAAATCCAACTTATTCATCCCCAGTCTGATTTATTTTTTCTGTATTTTCTCATTAATAAAATCAGAAGAAAGAGAAAAATGGAAGAGAAATAAAAAGAGGAGAAAGAAACTGAACACCTGTATATCCCTAACTGTGTTTTCAGGCTGTTTACCACGGATTCCACAAAGTACTGCAGCACAGAGCTTGTACAGATATTCTGTCCAAATTCAGTAAGATTTTGTTTCATCTTTATGAGTGGTACTTCAAATTTTATAATCAAGACTTTTAAGAAACCACAATGCTTAAGAAGAAAGCCTAAACCCTATTTATAGCTTTGTAAATAACCTCCACAGTACATATGCAAACAAGCCTTCCTATATGGAGGAAAATAATAAAGCAAACAGTATGTTCTAATGGATCACAGAAAAATGTGTTATTAGACACCTATTTTAATGAGTTCAATTACTCACCTACCCTGGATCTCTCTACTCTTACAGATCATACTATTCTAGATCTTAAAGGGTATTACTTCGTTTTCCTAATTCATAGCTGTTTCCTATCCGATTGCCAGGTTTTTTAAATAAAGGGATTGTGAAAATTTCCGCACTGTTTTGGAAGCAGATGTAATCATGCATCTCTTCCAGCATCTAAAAGGTGGCCTATAACCTAATTGGAAACTCTTGCATAGAGGAATTTCCTTTAAATAGTAACAAGTGGAGTATCTTTTTCCCCCCTTGAACAGCTGTAGAATGTTAGCGAGAATAGTTTCACTTTATTTTCCCAAAATCTGTGCTAAGTGCTAATCAGATTACAAATTCAAATGATAAAATCAAGCTAAAGGGGAAACGTGAAAAAAAAATACAAGAGCAGTCTAAGCAGTGAACAAATAGCCTTAACCTTAATATTTTTATTTTCATAATGTGTACATAAAGAATATTCACTTTTTCCATGAATCATAGTTGCCAGAGCCATACCTCTCGAAGGGAGATTAGACAACACAGTCTAATTAATTCCATACCTGTTGGAGGCAAAAACTATCAGACTATAGGTAACACATTGATTTGACTTTACTTTTAACGACAATAACTAAAAATTTAAGACAAAAAGGAAGCTTTTGTTGTTGTAGGAGTTGATGACTTTGAGAATTTACCAATAGAATAATTTTGCTATTTTCAGCTTGTTGTTAAGTGCTTCTTCCCTGAATGCCTAGGTAGGCATAGAAAATACCTTTTAAAGCTTGGGATATTACCATTTCCTGTAAATGTAGCCACATAACGGTGTGAGGTCTAAAGGTCTGTTTCTTTTACATTTTGACGGCTTACATTACACTAGTCATACTAAAACCAACAGAAAAGCAAAGGAAGGAGAGGGACTTCTGGTCACCTTCTTTCCTCTCTTGAAGCCCATTAGAGGCTGCCTGAGTTCCCATCAAGGGCATCTGAGCCTTAGGCATCATCTTCTATAAAGAATAGTCTGTCTTGTTAGATGGAGAAAGGGCATAGACTATGCCCCAATGTTCTTGCTTTCTAACCAACTTCCTTGTGCATATTCCACACCCATGTTATGGCTGCAACTTCCCTCTTTTCTCAGTAGGTATGAGGGAGGCTGGTTACTGCTGTTTGACGGTATTGATGCCACTGCATCAATGCTTCCCAATTCCCGTAAGAATACCTGTGCATCTACGGAGACTCTCTTAGCAAGCAGAACCGGGCATGGGAACCAGGCAAACTCCGGAAACCCCATGGCGCCTGCTCCTTCTTCATCCATACTCCATACTCTGTGGTTCCCAATACCCACTATGCTTTCTCTCTCCCTTTCAGTTCTTCTTCTTTGAATATTCACCTGGGAATTACTTATTTTTAAATCTTCCCTTCTCAAAACTGAGCAAGCTACTTTAAGCCCAGTCTACGTCAGGTACAGTTAGGGTCCCTTTCTTCTCTCATTTCATATTGAACATCAGTTTGCTACATATACTATCACTGACTATACTCACTCTATTTGAATATGTTGTATATACTTACTATACTCAAATATGTGGTATTGCTAAATATACTGACATTATTTGTTTCTCAATTGCTTATATTATGCCAGTCGTTGTTTGTGGACCTCTGGCTTGATATCATGCCTTTTAATGTTGACATCTCCAAGATCTAGCACTGAGTAAAACACCTCAAAGATGCTCAGGAAATATTTGCAGAATGAGCTAAGACAGATTTGGTTGCCAGGAGGCTTGTGTGGTTTCTAGCAATGGTTTCTTCTTCTTCCAGTGAGATTCAGACCCTCTTTGCTTTTCTCCAGGTCCTTGAGAGTTGGGAATTTTAAGATTGACTAGATGATCATCCAATGATATTGTTTTCTTTGTCTTTTATTTTGATAGTTTTACCACTTCTAACTTTATATTTTATATTTTTATTTTGGAGTTACTTTTTTATTTTTTTAATTTTTTTAAAAGATTTTATTTATTTATTCGACAGAGATAGAGACAGCCAGCGAGAGAGGGAACACAAGCAGGGGGAGTGGGAGAGGAAGAAGCAGGATCCCAGCAGAGGAGCCTGATGTGGGGCTTGATCCCAGAACGCCGGGATCACTCCCTGAGCCGAAGGTAGACGCTTAACTGCTGTGCCACCCAGGCGCCCCATGGAGTTACTTTTTTAATACTGATGCTGAAGTGGCTATAATAGAGCCCAGAGGAAAAGAATTTCTCTACCAACTGTTGCCCAGATTCATATTAGCATTATTATCATCTCAGAGATGCCTTCCTAAGAGAATGAAAAAAAAACATTTTCTCAATAGGACTCAAGTCATCAAAGTCAAGAATCTATAACCAACACACTATTAATGAGAAGGGAAGCAATTAATTTACATGTATTGACACTTATATTTGAATATATCATGGAATTATATTGTAGTGCTCCTAACTGCTAAATTACATTTATTTTAATGCTACACTGCCTAAGACCTTTTAGGGAGATCAGAATCAGTGGTAGGTTATGCAACTACTCTAAAATTAAAGGCTTGCTTCAGATAATCCAAACACTGGTAAATGATAGCTAAATTGCTCTCATTCATCACCTCTAAAGACCTAGTATATTAAAATAGCATGTGGAGGCTGTGAATCTCAGTCCAAATCACAGATGTATAAGAATATTCCATTTTTCTGTTTTCTATTGAATCAATTTAATTTTGAGGTTCATCAAGTACTGTTCTTAATTTCAGAGTCTTATAAAGTGCAAAAGTGTGTGTGTGTGTGTGTGTGTGTGTGTGTGTGTGTTTAGCCCACGGGCAGGGGAGGGCTGTGTCATGGGTGTCCTGTTCAGAATAACATCACAATAATACTCACTTTCCCTTAGCTTATGTTTCTCTTATGTCTTACAGCTTTTGTCTCTTTCTGTGCCATACTGGGGACCGAAAGTTTTTTGTGAGGTCCTGTCTGTTCCGATTACCCATTCACAGTCCTCCCTGGCCACCAAGCATAAGCCACAGGAGGATCCCCGCTGCTCAGCGCTCTTTCCTTTCCCCTTGCCTGAGGAATATCTCTCACTTGAATCTGCTGATTCCAAGTCCACCTGTTTTTCCCAGCAAACTCCTTTTTTTCTGTCCTAGCTCTTCAAAGGCTGTAAGTGCACCGATAGGTTTAGGTTTTGGAAATACGCAAGGAAAAAATGTGGGCAGTTTTTGTCCATGTGAAGAAATAATAGAAATGCTAAATGAAGAAATTAATGCCTCGAAGCACTATTCATCCACAATTCAAATGGAACGTGGGCATTTACCTTACTGAAGTGATTGCTTCAGTCGTGCTGGTTACTGCTCTGAGTTTCACATGCAATCCAGATTAACGTACTTCAATTACTAGAACTTAAAGTGTGGGGTAGATTAGTTCCAGAAACAGAGGGGAAAACAGCAAAGCAAAACTGTGTTCCAACTCTGCCCTGTTAATTAAAATACAGCAATCTTTATAACTAATGTCTAATATAATTGTTTAAAGTATAATGCAATTTGACCCAAGACCAAGTACTAATTTCCTAATAACAAGAAATTTGTCCCCAAATCAGAATCAATGGATGGATCCCAAGTCTGATCACAAGGACACCTGACAAGATAGGAGTGGATCAGTGAAAGATAAATCACCATTGCCAGCAGAGTAACTAAAAATATATTCTACACAACAATGGGCAATAGGCCAATAGCATCCTCTTACTAAAATAATGGCACATTTACTTATAATATAAGATGTAAATGAAGAACTCAAATCACTTAAAACTTCTTAAAGCATGTATTGGGCTGAGCAAAAATATAAATTGGTAGTTGTTTAAACTAACTCTACTCCTGGTTCAGTCACTTACTGTGATGTTATTTTATACATCAGTTTTCTGATCTTTAGAAGGGTGAATAAAGAAACTACTTATAGTGGGTACGGTTAAATTAGCTAATACAAGTACTGTGCTTAAGAATGGTAAGTTCTGTATGAAAGCTAGCTACTAGCCGAATCAGCTTACAAAGAGTCTGCAGGAAAACAATGGATACCCCAGAGCCTTTGTAGACGTAGAAAAGGAGGTATCACTAAGTGGAAACCAACCTCAGCCTGAGACGGTAGTTGGAGCAGCAGTCATGTCCTTTCAAGGAAGCACGGCGCCATTGTTCTGTGGCAAGAATTGCATGAGCCGAGCTGAGACTTCTCTATATGTGTGTCCAACCGTGGCTGTTTCCATCCAACCCAAATGTTGAGCTCCCACTGAAAAGAAACACAATCAGCAATTCACCATTTTGGAAGTTACCATTTGGAGGAGGGAGTTAATGGAAAATAGTATTCTAGTATATCTACTTGTGGCACCAGAAATCCTTTCCTAATCAAACAGCTTCCCCTTCACCCTGAGAGTAGAAACATTCATGAATTGTATGTTATGCTCTGCATTCTCCTTGAAGATCGGGGAAGAGGCAGAGACACACACTCTTGACCTAAGAAGGTGAGACATGCTTGCCAGCACCGGGACAGCTGACTTTCTGTTTTTCCTTTCTCTTTCTTCTCCATAGTTGGTGTGAAAGTGTGTGCAGTTGGAGCCCTGGAGGTTTTCCCATCACCCCTCCCTCAAATAAAAAACAGGTTTCTCATTGAATTCGTGAGAAGCCTTCCCTGAGTCCCTTTCTCTGCCTGAGCCCCAGAGCTCAGATTGTTTGGAGAAGCCGCCATACGATAGAACCAGGATTGGGGTGGTGCCTGGCACTGAGCAAGAAAGAAAATTTGCATCTCAAACTCTGGACACCAACAATTAAACCCTCAAGTGATGCAGGCCATTGCAATTCATGGTGGGTATAGCTTCTGCTAAATCGAGTGCTTGGAAATATCCTTCCCTCACCTAAGGATTTGAAAAAGGAATTTGTTATTTGCTATCAAAGCTAGCTATGATCAGGTGATGCTACTAGCTTTATAAAACCTTTTTCCAAAATGGGAAAACTATAAGAAGTAAATAATTGTGTGTCATAAATAAGAAAACACATCTAAGGTATTAGGCAGGGTGTTAGCTCCGAGAGCCCAATAATGTTAATGAAAACATACCAGCACATTCCCTCTATTTGGGAGACTGTCCTTTGTCGTGTTTGGAATTCTTTCAAAAATGTGGAGGCAAACATTTAAAAAGTTTAGGGGCTGTTTTTATTTTTGCCAAAGTGTGACTTTTAATTCCCCCAAAATGCAAAACGGTTGTTCCAAAAACAACATGGAGTTTTAGAACACTAGTCTGTTTCTATAAAAAAAAGTAATATTTTGATCAAATGAAGATCTACTTGAATTAATTAAATTTACCATTTACATCATCTTAACATGTACATACTGCACTTTAGAAAAAGTTATACGGAAATTGCACTAAACCAAGTGAAATAAATGCTTGCTGTTAAGAATAAATTTCACATTTTACCCACAGCATAATACAGTGGCTGTACAATTTGAAGTGGTGGGTACACAGCTCACATAAGGATTTCTAGGCTCTACTTTGGTCGTGGCCTTTCTTTTGTGGAAGGAAAATAGTAAAAGAAACCGTACAGATGGAAGGAAATTTCAGGTATCGAGTACCAAACAAGAACATATGAACTTATACAACAATATTCCCTGTGTAAAGCACTTTTATTTTCTGCTTTCATTTTTAGGAAATTTTTACTTATATATGTTGGATTCTCATACTATAACTTAAGCCTCATCTGCCTTCTTCCTATATTTATAACAATAACAGGTGCTGTTCCCATTTTCTCACTGAAACACACCAAACTACCTGTAGCCACAAATATGCTCGTCTTCCTCAGTACCCTCTTATGTATCATCCCGCTGAATGTCCCTGGCAGTCCCTAGACCTGCTCCTGGGAGCAGCGTTCAAGGCTCATCAGCAGGTTTTCCTCTTCTCTAAAGCCATGGTCTCCTCTGCATACCCAAGCGCTGATGTGTGCTTTTTTGCCATTTCCACCTCCAACTGCCCTGTGATTAATTTCATGTCACTGTTGTCTTGTCTGAGTGACAGAGTGATCTCCTCACCTTAATAGCCCCAATGCCAAATACAGCGTCTGTTCAGCATCTGGAATATAGGGGATGCTCAGTAAATGTTTATTATAATAATGAACAATCAAGGCATGAACTAAGACATTTCCAAACTAAGGAAGACTGAATTAGAAGAATATTTATACCTAATTACCTTCCAAGAGCAAATTTACATTTCAAACGTGAACTATTTCATCTGTGCTCTAGGAAGCTCACTCTTAGTCATTCTCAAACGTAAAAATGGCTTTTGGTTTTTTTCTTTTACTCTAAGTCATTAAGCAAGAAGTAAATGGGGGCACTCAAGTATTATTCTTTTATTTTTTAAAGAGTTTATTTATTATTTATCTATTTATTTAGAGAGAGAGCACGGGCGGGGGGAGGGGCATGGGGAGAGGGAGAGAGAATCTCAAGCAGACTCGAGGCTCTATCTCACGGCCCTGAGATCATGACCTGAGCTGAAATCAAGACCGGGACTCCTAACCAACTGAGCCCCCCAGGCACCCCTCAAGTATTATTCTTGTTTCTTTTCTTTTTTTTTTTTTTTTAAGATTTTATTTATTCATTCGACAGAGATAGAGACAGCCAGCGAGAGAGGGAACACAAGCAGGGGGAGTGGGAGAGGAAGAAGCAGGCTCCTAGCAGAGGAGCCTGATGTGGGGCTCGATCCCAGAACGCCGGGATCACGCCCTGAGCCGAAGGCAGATGCTTAACCGCTGCGCCACCCAGGCGCCCCTATTCTTGTTTCTAAGATCTACTCTCAGGCTGACCAAACTGGAACTTCTGCTTGAACAGCATCTTCTAGGTGTCAAGACTTACATAAATTCTATCCATATTTTTCTCAATCAGCGAGCACTCTGTACATATTTAATGAGAAGCATCTAAGGGTAACTTAGTGTCTTTTAGCACAGAAGACGTCAGACATTTGTCTTCCACCGAGCTCGACGCCACTGTGACAATAAATGACTTGGAGTCTTGTCCCGCTGTGAACCCTGCGCCGTTCCCCAGTCCTTCCTTCAAGCATTAACACACAGATTTCATGGACTTAATGAAATTTTTAAAGAGAAGCTTGGCTTGCTTTTCATCACAAGATGTTAGATTTTTTTGATGCTGTGTGTCTGTACAAAGATTGGCTTTTCATGTGCATAGTAGGAAATTAAAGCAGACATTCACCACCTTTGAGTTTCGTAGAGCCACAGTTTGGTGCCACAAGTTGCTCATATTCTTAAATAAATTACATTCCCAACTGTTGAAGAGTAAAGGGTCCCCTGGAGACAAGAGGGGGGAAATTGCAAGTTTCTCCATGGGCTCCCCAGGGACACTTCCCTTTACTGCAGTCAGCAGAGAATACACTGATCACAGAAAATAAGGTATTTCATTTCTTTTTTTGGGTCTGTTTACCCGTTCCCCTGGGGCCTTAGCAGTCTGTATGAATCTCCTCCCTGTCAGGCTAGCCAGGGCCCAAGCGCCCAGAGGCTGCTAAGAGGCTGTCACCCTTCTCAAGACTCAGCTTTCCCTTTGGGTGGCCCGGAGGGTCCCCAACTTCCCACATGCAAGTACAATCAGAGGAGACCAGCTCTAGCATCCACCACTACATATAAAATACAGCACTTAGAATTAGCTCAAATCGGCGAATACTAGCAACTTCGCATCCCACGGTTCCCCAGTCTGCACTGCGCGTGCAGAAGGCCTGCTATCTCCTTAGGACTGGGCCTTCTCTCCTGAGCATCGCAGAGCCCACTGCACCTCCCTGGTTGTTCTGTGTACTTGGCATAAAACAGGCCGTCAGCATTCTCCTGTAATGCTTTCCCCCAGTCATTTCATTTTTTTCCTATTATTTATGGTATCCATACTTCCCATTATTAGTATGTTTACTGAAAAATCTCAAAATTTCCCCCTGAACGGATCAGTGGATCTGATACTGAAATGGGGGGGGAGGGGGCAGGAGCACTAGAACAAAAGTAGCAGAGCTGAGGACACTCTTCCCCGTCTCTCCCGCCCCCGCATACTCCAAGGCAAGCTGGGTCTGGGCCCATTTCTGTTCACCTCCTGCCCCTTGAGGGGTGAGAATCTGCTTTCAGAGTTCAACCTCGGGACTGGGCTACGCGGGCCAACAGGCAAGATCTAGGTCAGCCACCCCTTCATCCGGAGTTTCGTACCACACCCAGAACACCTCCCGTTTGTTCCGCAGACACTCGAGAAGGTGTTCTTACAACAGCCTCTGGCCACCACTAACTACCGGAGAGATTTTCCCAGACGACTACACAGGAATCCCTTAAGAACAGAAGCACAGTGAGGACGGGGCTCCCGCTCTTGCTCCACACTCTGGCTGAGCCACACGCACTCAGAATCATTCTGAGTTCGAAGCATTTGCCAGTTCCCATCTTGCAAAGGACCAATTATCTTGTAGAGAAATAACTCTGATCTTATTTTGTTTGCTCTTTTTTCCCCCCCAAATTTCCCTTCCCTTTTACAATATTTTTATCTGTCCCTGTGTTGCATCCATTTTGACAAAGTCATTGAAGAGACAGGCCTTGCCCTTCACACGGCTGGTGTGGCGTCCAGCACTTTGCAGTCAGTGAGCATCCTGACTGATGCCAATGGGTCCTGCTCAGATGGAACGGAGATGGTTTTCAGGGTTATTTTCCTAAAAGCATTGTTTTATTCCAAAAAAAAAAAAAAAAAAAAACCGGATCATTTTTAAGTTTCAAAATAAATAAACATTCTCAGGTCAGGAGAAATAATCATAATTTCCCCGGCTGATTCCCATACAACATTTGTGCATTGCCTGTGTATTTTTCTAGTTGTTTATATCTGAATTTCTAGAGATTATTTTTGGGAGGCAATATAAATACGGTTATGTCCCCAAATCCTCAAATTCAACGTCCATCATTTATTTGGTGATATTTTGAAAATTTGCTGAGTGTTCATTCACCTTACTAGGCTCAAATGTAATCCTAGAATAGCTTTCAGGTCACAACAGAAATGAGAAGTGTGTTTTCTCCTTTCCTGCTTGGTACCTACGTTTCTCAGAGGCCCCGACTTTCCCCAGTACACATTCTCCCCAGTCCCGCCCCCTGCATCCATGCTGCGCCCCAGCGGATGGTGCTCCTGTTAGATTCTTGTGGCTGCTGTGACAATCCCCCCAAACCTGGGGGCTTAAAACAACAGAAATTTACTCTTCCACAGCCTAGAGGTCAGAAGTCCAAAATCAGCATCTCTGAGCTGCAGTCATGATTTCACAAAGCCAGTACTCCTTCCGGAGGCTCTAGGGAGAATCTGCCCCTTGCCTCTCCCACTTCTGGAGGCTGCTGACAAGTCTGTACCCCTGTGTCCACATCAGCTTCTCCTCCGCCTCTCCCAGGTGATAGCATTAAGGACCTCACTGGACAATCGAGGATCCTCTCCCCATCTCAAGACGCCTAATCACATTTGCAAGGACCCTTTTTCCAAAGAAGGTATCATTTGCAGGTTCAAGGGATTCGGATTTGATCTCTTCGGGGAACGTTAGTCAGCTTATTATAGAGGTGTAAAGAACGAGAGTAGAAACTAAAGAGGCGGTTTACAAAAACCTCCTTGGGACCCTGAAAGCATTGGCTGTATTACTGCCAGATGTGTTTGTAGCACAGGAGACAATGCCTGTGATTTTGGCAGCGACCGTTCTGGCATCGGCAGGAGAGATTTCAGATCCGCACATCAAACATGAGAAGCCTCCGAACAGCTATCAGCTGGCATTAACAAGGCTCATATGGACAGCGGCAGCCATAATGAGGCCGCCATTGGCAATGGCGCCTCTTTTGTCGGACGGCACAGTGGCAAAGGCATAATTGACAGATATTCGTGGCACAGCTTCGAATTCAGGCTTCAGAATGAAGAGCAGACATTAGGACAGTGATTCAGAGGAAGCGAGGAAAAATAGGAAATGCAAAACAGAAAACAAGAGAACGGAGCACTGAAGAGACCTCTCAAACACCGTGGTCTAAGAGGAAGCTTCCAAAACCATCGGAAAGGATTTTGAAGGAGCCCCAGAATTCCAGCAGCAGAGATCTCAGAGCTGGAAAAATGCTATTTGATACTATGTTTGCTCCATGGGCCAGTCCACTTTGGGAAACACAAGTTATGTAACTATCCTTCTGTTCCTTTGGTTCTATATGGTTCATCATCAGCCATGTCACATCGTACTAGGGATTTCTGTGTGGACCGTACATGTTCATGATGTCCTTAGCACAAATAATTTAGATTAATTCACTGTACTGTCATGCTCTAAATCGAGAAAGTTCCCCATGGGCACCCATTGGCTTGGCACCAACACACCCACATGAAAAGAGGTTCAGATATATTTGATCTTCTCAAAAGGGATTTCAAAGAGCCTCTGAGTCATCATTGTCTCTCTCCACTCAGCCAGAGTTCAGTGCGCTGGGGACCATGTGACTTTCCTCACTTGTAGATGAGGCCCAGTGGGGTCCTGCCTTTTCTTGTCGGTCCTGGGCACTCGGACTCTCCGGACCCTCACAGAATATCCCTTGTGATGTAGTCATTGATTTTACGTTCGTGGAGGACTCGCAGATAATGACTTCAGGTTCTATGATAAACAATGGTCTTCTCCTTACATTGCAAGGTCTTCCATGAAGTATGATATCCTCTATGCAGTACAAAATCCAACCCAAGCATGAGATCATTACATTTGAATTTTTACCCCCAGGCTTTATCTTTAATAGGTGCTCAATGCATGTCTTTTTAAACAGGAACAACTGGATATATATGGTGATGTACATTACTGAAGCATAGGCAAGGCTCTGGACCTGGAAAAGCCTAAACCCAATTTTTAGTTCCCCAAAGATGGAAATACTTGACACTTCGGGTAAAACTTTCTAAATGTTTTATCTCGACTCTCATCACAACCAAATCGTATAACACAAAGTTCCCCACACAAAGTGCTAAACTGCCCCTTGAGATCTCTTTTTCTTAACGGGGAAGGCCCCCTCTCTTTGCTTTCTTTTTTCTCACTGGAGCTGTTGCCAAGGAAAACAGATCAAATGTGGCCGGTCAGCAATGAAGGTGGGTCGCCAAGAGTAGAATACGAGAACCAAACTGGGAACTCATTTGGAGAGGTATGGCGAGGGGCCAGCTCCCCAAAGAAGAGAAGTAGAAAGACACGGGAGCTACCACGAAAGGCAGAACGAGGGTCAAGGTTAGTAGGAGAGCACAATGCAGTTGGGTCTCAGTGGACTGAGATTTGGAGCTAAGGAATTCCAGCGGCATGGTCTTAGGACGCGCATGTTCCATCTTAACCGAGAAGGCAGGCCTGCCCTGGTAGGTGTAGCACCCCTGTTCTTGAGAAGAGGAACCAGCCAGCTTGGGGTACCACCCACCTCCTGCTTACTTATGACTAAATGATCTGAGCACAGGAAAAGTAAGCTTTGCTACCCCCACTTAGCAAAGGGTAACATTTTCCCTAGAAGATGCTGGACCCACATAAAATCATGCTTCGTCATTTCACTCGCATCCCACAATAACCAAAAAAAAAAAAAAAAGGAAGGAAGAAAGAAAGAAAAACCCCAAAAAACTGAACAAAACCACAGGTTTTGCTTTTCTTTTTCCCTCTAAGAGACAAGCAAGAGGCTTTGGGTTCATGTGCTTACATGAGAAGAATCTGGGTTAATGACAAAGCATAGAGTGGTGTTAGCTCTGCCCCGGCATCAAATGTCCCTCAAAGCAAAGCAACTGCCCATTGCGAAGTCTCTAAGAGGCCATGGCTTTATTATATCAAGATAACAGCACTTGCTGAAGTGTGTCCTGATGTGGCCAGTAGGAAGAGTTCTGTGGCTTCCCCAGCTTGTAGGGGGACGTAGGCTGAATGTTGCTTAAGGAATAAGCTAGTAATAGAGATAACACTACAGGATTAAATGATTCTGTTAACTATTTTTTTGTAGATACATGATACATTAACAATCCCTCACATGTTTGCATAAGAACTACATGCAATCAATTTAACTGAAATTATTCGTGTTACCTTAAGGAACACTTCCTTTCAAAAGGCTTGCCTTTGGCCACTGTCTCATAACGGTCGTGATATTGACATGTCCAATTAAAATCACAGTTGTCGGCTGTAAAAATAACAGTTTGGTTTGGATCTGAAGCCGATCAGTGGGAGCGTAAATCACATAGCTCTCCGCGATGCAGGTATTATGTTTCCTTAGGAAGCCAGGGGGACTGCCAGCACCGCACAACATGAAACACGCCAGACGAAGGTGGCCTCCCATCCCTGCAGAGGGCCTGGCAGGGCGGTAAGTGCAGTCTCCAGCAGCACAAGGCCATCAGGCAGCAAGCTAGGAACGTCCTCGTAGTCCACCTACGTGGCACACATCTCCCTAATGCATGGAAAGTTGGTGTATTTTTAATTCCAATATTCTTTAACCTCTGTAGATATCACTTCGCCCAATTTGGAAATCTAGGACATCTTGGAGGAAAAAACAACAACAACAACAACTAGCAAATTATCAGCTGACTGTCAGCTTGTGGACTTATACTTAGTGCCCCAGTAGAGAGTAATAATCTGAGACTAGACACCATACACTTTTGATGTATTCCATCATGGAGTTAAGACTTGTGTTGCATATTTTATTTCTGTGGGTTTTCCGAAGGCCAAGTTTGTTGACTACTCTGCACTAACTAGAGTCGATTGCACTTGACTTGGCATTCAACACTTTCATCTAAACTACTCTTCTCTCTCTGTGCTTGCCTCCCACTCCAGCTTCAAATGCGCTTGAACTTGCGGGCACACATAATCCTTGTCCCTGTACGGTGCTGGTCCTGTGCTCGTAATGCTTCCATCAGCCTCCGATGTCTTTCTGTATCTCGCTAACAACTCAGTTCGATTGGACACACATGTATTGATTCCCAGACCCATTATGGCGTGGGACTCATAGACAGTGCACATTTGTGTTTGTAAATAAATGATGAAATGGCCGTGTACAAATGTTTTCTTAAGTGCTGTAGGGCATAGAACGATACAAAGGATATGATCTTTAACCTTAAGGAAATCACAAGCTAGACAGTAAAATAATACTGCAAACAACTATTAAAAATGCATGAAATAAGTTCCATAATCATGAAGATGACACACAAGGCTGGTCTGAAAAAAAATGTTGCTGGCAGTTCAGGGAAGGCTTTCTAAGACCCTGGCATTTTACTTTGGGGCACTGATATTTAAATATAGGGAAAGGCATAGCTGGCTTCAGCAAAGATCAGAGTGGCGCTTTATGGTCTGAAAGTGTGAGGCAGTTATGGAGAACATTCAAGAGCTGGTTGAGAGCAACTCCGCCCTCAAACCTCATGGCAAATCTCATTTCACCCTAGAGCTTTTCTTAAGTCCACATGCACTGCCCATACCCTCCCTGTACTCCCCATGCTTGTGTTTATTTGGAGGTTAGATGTGTCCATCAGGTCAGGCAAACTGTGGTGCAGGAACCTGTCCACCTGAAGTCCCAGTGGCTTCAGCCGGTGAAGGTCACTGCCTACTAAGGCTCCAGCACCATCTTAGGAGAACAGCTGGACAGAATGTTCACTGACTCTGAGGGCCTTCATGGAGGCCTCTGGTGGACCCTCTGCATTGTCCACATTCAGAGAGGGAGAATGCAGGGGACAGGCCTTGCAGAGATGACCATGACCTCCACCACATTCTATGGCTGTGACTACCAGAGCCCCCACAGATGGACGGGCCTGGGAAAGGCAGTGTTCCTGTGCACAAAGGAAGAATCTGGAAAAGGTCTGTGGATACACAACGCTGTGCGTGCCACACTGAATACATACTTAATTCACTCGGCACCGGTGACATACCTGCATGTCTCTGCCACCAGAGCAGCTCAAGTCAAAATATCAACTGTCCTTCACAATGTGAGTATCTGAAACTATCATGAACAGTAGATCAATATTTCTCATTCTACTTAATATTTCTGTTTGTTTGATCATTCTTATCCATGAGGAATTTTATAACTTTAAAAAATATTAATATGGTTATATGGACAAAAATTCCTATTTAAAGTTATACAAGATGATCATAAAGAAAGTCTTGAAACAAAAGTAAATTAACTTGACAAATGGTCACTGATGTCATATTACATTACATGGTACATTCAATGTTATCTCCTTGGAAAATGCAGTTTGATTTTGGATGCAAAATTTTCATGAACATGGTACATTAATATAGCATTTCTATCAATATATAAAAATGTATCTGATGTGTTACTTCAGTAAATTTTTTTCTGATTCTCAGTGAATGAGCTTGTGCTTCTGGCATATTCCACTAGAAGTAAGCAAAGAGACTTTGTAAAAATCAATCTATCAATCAATATTTTAAAAAAAATTAAAAAGTCACATGTTGTAAGCCTCTATGACCATGCTGTATATATTTTTTATCACTGCCACAAAATATTTTGAGGTTATTTTAAGGTTTTAAGTTTAAGGTGATTATCAATTATTAAGATTAAATTTGTAACATCTAACTGTTCAGATCAGTTTTCAGAAGCCCTGCAGGGGATGAGCAAAGATCTAGGGGCACACAAGCATGAGGGGACTAACAGACCCATCCCATACTCGTAACCCTCATACTGCTCTTCTCAACATGACTCGGTCTGAGAACACGTGAGACACAGGCACCATTCTGGTTTCCCCTCCTCAATTCTTTCACGATTGTCCTTCTCTCTGTCTACAGAAGAATGGCATACTTTCACCTTTATTGGGTATTTATGCTGTTTTGTGCTCCCGTATCAGCAGGAGAAGAGGATGACTAAGCTACCCCACCGATCCAGGAGGGAGACAAAACAAGTTGAACATACCCTCCCCCACCCCAGATGTCCTAGCCTTTGATGGAAGAAGGGAATTATCTATAAAACATTGGTGACTTAGGACCCGGATCCGATACGTATCAACACAGAATGCCCATTAGTAACTTACTCAAGGCTCTACCTTTGTCTAACGGTAGCATGCGTTGGCCCCAAGCGAATGGCAATTAGAAATACCTTTCCTATTAAATGGTAATCATATGAAAAGTATTGGGAAAAAATAAGAGTCCAAGCTATTTTTAACTGTCAGATACATATAAACATAATGAAATATAGACCACCAGAGGAATAAAAACACGTGGGCCTTGGGATTATTAAAAATGGACAAACCATTTTGCTAAGGTAAGTTTAATTGTCTGACCCTCTTTGATGTCTCACCACTGAGAGAAGACACTGCTGTGAGTGAGGTGCGCATAGTCCTACTCTGGGGGCAGAAAAATGGTCAAGAATCACTATAAAAAATCACAGGTTAGGCAAAGTTCACAGGCAAGTTTTTAGTGGACAACCCGCAGTAGCTGGGAGCATCTGAGTAGTTGTGCAGTATGCCCACTGAGGCAACTCGTCCACCCTTCCCCGCCCCTGGAGGTTTCAGATAACCTAAGACACCATCCCGGAGTGCATCTGTACTATATTAAATCAGGGGTCTGAAAGCGAGAAGCCATGGGCCAAGCCTGCTCACAGCCTGTGTCTGTAAATGTTTCACTGGAACAGAGCCACACCTGATGATTCCGTGTTATTTGTGGATTCTTCTGCAGATCAGCAAAGTTGAATAGCAGCAACAGACAGAGGAAGGCCCACAAAACCTAAAATATTTCTTATTTGACCCTTTTCATAACACCGTCGCCAACCACTATTAAACTATAATCACTGCCCTCTGATATACATGCTTAAAGGCTTTGCAAAAACTTATACTTCGGTCACTTTCCTCCTATGTTTAATTAAGTATATTTAGGAAACCAGTGACTCCCCCCTCCATACACTTCCAGTCTCAAAACAGATGAACAAGCAAAACTTAAACCCCACATCAAAGTAGCTTACGGAATATGAGCTGGATGTTCCCTAGCACCGTCTCTAAAATCATGTCTGCTCTGACGTGCTCGCAATGAACTGTGTCACATACAGATCCTACAACATTCTCTCTAAACAGGACACAGAGAAAATCATGGATGTGCCATGAATCACTCTTCAATCCCATCAACAGATAGGTAGCAAATGATATGTGCTAGACCCATGAAATCCATGTTGAAATAAAAGTAATTTTTTTCTCTGTTCTCATGAAGAATAAGCATTGCAACTTACCCAGTAAATCTGAAGTTGCAACCGTGCTCAATGATGCCATGGAGAAGTCCGTGGGGCTTTCAGAATGACAGTGACAGGCAGCCTTGACATAGCGGATGAAATCTGATAAGAAGGAGGGACATAGGTTGAGAAATCAGAGTTCAAGCCTGAAGCCAGCCAGAAGCAGGGGAGGGAAGTACGCACGGGAGCACAAAAAAGAGGAGAGATCAGGAGCCCACAGAATAAAGAAGGTAGCAAGGGCAGGCACCAAACTGAAAGGCTCAAGGCCTTGTCTGTATTTCTGAGGGAAGTCTCCAGCACGGTCTCTTGAAAATTAATGAGATCAATCTTCAATGCCTCTCTCTCGACAGGCAATGGACACTACAGAACACTCAGGAAAGGAAATGGATTATTGGCAGCATTCTTTCAATTAAAAAAATTACTTACTCTGAAGTCAAATACTTTAAAAAGAAACCAAATCAAAACATGAAATGCAATATAAACCTCTAAAACATACTTTTTTTTGAAATGTTCCATATTAACAATATTCTAGGAGCCACAGGTGGCATGATTGAAGATAAAGAACACACACTTTGAGTCTGATAGACTATGGTTTAAAAGGCAAAGTGGTCTCCATATACATGTGTGTCCAGGTTCCAGGAGCTCAAGGACCATGTCTGAATCTCAGACATGGCCCAATGCTCAGCAAAGGGCTAGCCACATGGTAAGTCCTTGGGAAAATTTTTCAACGGTTCAGTGGACAAGCTCTTTACACCATTTCTTAATTGGCAGTAAATTCCAGAGCCAGTATTCAAACCCAGCGAAACAGCGACCCTACCTCTTTCTCTGTGATGGAAAATAGAATTGAATCATGCCTGGCTGGCTCAGTTCATGGGCTGTATTAGGACCAAAGAAGATGTTATTACATGAGAATGCATTTTGTAAAGCACCAGCCGCTGCAAACACATGTAACAGAGAGATGGAGACGTAATAAATTTGTATCACTCCTTTCAAGTTAGACTCCATATTCTCTAGCAATCGTGAACTAAAGAGGAGAGCCATCTTAAGACAGATTTTTTCCCCCTTTTTATCTAGGGAGGTTCTGAAACCTCTAGCATGTTATTTCTTAAGAGTTCACCATTGTGTATTATAGGTTTGTGGCTACTGACTTTTTAATTTTAATTTAAACGCAGGAGAGCATTATATTTTATTCAACCAGATCCCAACAAACTCTTCAAACCTTACCCCCCCCCCCAACCTATTTCAGCATTCCACAAAAAAGAAGGGCCATTGCATTTTGGGAACCTGAAAATCTCTTTTTTTGTCTCTGCCACATGATAAAAACATCCACCAACTTCCTGGAGTCCGTCATGATCAATAAACCTCAGATGTCTGAGAGCACCACAAATATTGGAAGGGATTTTTATGTTGTCCTCCCGATTCCACTAAGAGTTTCTCTCTGTGAGGCTCTAGTCAATATACAGAGACTAATGCTGATGCTTTGGAAGAAGTGTCTGATCGACTGTGGAGGAAATGTCTCAACTTCCTCATCTAAAGCCGCACAATACTTCTGTTTCTTATCCTTTCCAGTTCTAGAATTCTAAATTAGCCAATGATGCAGAATTTGAATATTAAAGACCTAAAAGTACTCTTAAGTAGCCAGAAACACACACACACACACACACACACACACACACACACACACACACGATAAATTATAGATGCAACTTTTCATTTTAGAGTTGTTTTCAGATCCAATGACACGATTTTTTGCACTTGCTAGTTTGGGGGTTACAGTTTCACCTGGCCATTGTCACTGTCACATGGTAGAGGCTACCTCTCATGTGCCCTGCCCGATCCATACCCTCATCTCAGATTTCCATGTCCACGCAACGGGGCATCCTGTTAAAATACGGCTATGAGTTTGATGGGTCTGGAGTAGGACCCAAGAGTCCACATTTCTAACAAGTCTCAGGTGACACTGATGCTCCTGGTCCACAGATCACACATCTAGAGGCAAAGACCCATATTGGTTCCCTCATCAGACCCACATCCGTTCATTTTCGACTCTTAGACCTGGGTGCTCTGGTTTGGCCCCTTCTCAGCTCTGAGTCCCATTCTATCTGCTACATCACATGAAGGAGTTTAATGATAATGCTGTTGTCCAAATTTGCCTAGAGTACATTTGAAGGGTTTATTGTTTTTAACAGTTTTTCTACATTTTTATTATGTTCCACTTTACTAATTTGTATCATAAATAATACTTTCAAAACACAATCATAAAACAACTAGCTAATGAAAAGAATTCTTATTAAAATAGTCCAGCTTTCTCTTCCTACCAAAGTACATCACTTTTGGAGTTGTTGTTTTGACAAAAAAAAAAAAAAATCGGAAGTTGAACCTAGCTATCTCAACTAAGTGAATTAATTTACTGGAAAGATGTCGGGAAAAGAAAGAATTGGTGTGATTTGGGACTAGACGGCAGGTAGCATAGGTGAGGTCTCGTCTCGGGCTGGCCCGTGGGTGGCTGCTTCTCCCTCTGCAGGGTCTCTCCGAGCTCAAGAGTATTTCTCAATCTTTGTGGTACTACCTCGAGACGCAGAGTCCTAGTACTAGCCTCCAGATCGGCAGGGTTTAAGTCAAGAGCGTATCTCCTCTCCCCAGCCAAGATCAGAAGAAATGTGGCCCCAGCATGGGCAGCAGACCCAGGAACCTGATTTCCTGTTGAGACCATACAAAACGGGGGACACTCCCCCCTCCCCCCCAAAATGGGGGAGGGGCTGTCAAATGAAGGGAGTGAATGTGGATACTCACCAATGGAAAAAAAGTAACAAATGTTACCCTACACAGGTAATCAGATGTTCTATTAAAGTATGCAATGTTGTCATACAATTGTCATTAAATATCTCAGAAAACACACAATGTTAAAAAAAAAAAAGAAAGTCAATTGTAGACACTGCTTAAATATTACAGGAGGCAGGTTTTCAAGGTTAGAGAAAACTACCTAATGTAAGACCTCTAATTCATTGTTTTTATTTTGTTACAATTACAAAACACACAAATGCTCCATTTTCTTCTGATACTTTTTCTCCTTCACAATTATCCTGTTGGGTGAGATGTGGCTGCTGAGTGCATCTGTCTCCTTTTATAGCAAGTTCTACTCATTTCAAATCTGTTAAATGAGCATTGTTTTTTCCCCCCTTTCTAGTGAATATTAAAGAAAAGAACAAGGGAAAGATGGTTGATTCAGAAAATCCTATTATCTCCATGACACGGAGATTCCATTTGTACATGAACGGCAAACAGTGGCATCTTTCTGTTTAGAAGAAATAAAAATTGAATATATGTATTTGTATTGTCGGTAGTTTCCTCCTTCAACAGAAACACTTCTGTTGTCTTTACCATGTCTAGTTATTTAAATTATTTTTTAATGTGGCAAAGGCCTTGGAATTAATCAGCCCCATCTGCATACACAAAAGACATGACATAGGGAACAAAAACGTCTGAGGACAAAACTAGGCTTCCTTTCACAGGCAATGGGGGAAATTAGTGTCATCACTAGGTTGAAGACATAAAGAGATTCAAAATTAAAAATCCTTTGAACGCTTCCAACAAGATTCCTATAATCAGCTGAAAGATAAGTAATGATCAAAGCCCTTTAAAACAGTATTGTTCACTCCATTAGAACTGTTTAAATGTACCCTACTATTCACCAGAAATTATACAAGATTACTGCAGAAGCTATGCTATTGTTTCAGCAAGGCACCCAGATGTTTTAAGGATGGCTTCCCCCACCAACATAAGGTTAAAAGCCAAGATACAAAAACAGCTGCAGTTATAAACCTTAATTACCAGGAACATCCCCCCGCATAGGTGCTCAATTGCTCTGACAAATTGATTTATCCCGAAGAGAGGGGGCTGGAGGTGGTGTTTGGGGACCGGGGAGGCGGGTGGGAGAATGGCAACTTCTTCCTACATGGAACCAAATTTTGGCCACTTCTTCAAACAAACCCTTTCAAAGCGTTAAGTAACTTTGTATCTGGGATATGTTAACCTCCTAAAGATTGCTTCTTCATTTAGTCCATGTTATCCCAGCTCCAGGATGATGGGTGAAAAGAGATAAGCACGTTTCTACACACCTCATTACCACTGTTATTTTATGCACTCGCCCGGGGATATTACACACAGCAGTGCCACGTTGGGACCTGAGAACATTCCTAAGCAGGAGTCCAGAATAATGAACCTTTGACAGATTTACTAACTCTTTACTCTTACTCCCTGATGCACTGTGAGCTTTTAATAACAATATTGTTATTGCTTTTATTGATAGCAATTTGGAAGGGATGTCTTCTGTCTCCATCCTTAAACGTTTTGAAGGTTTCCCATGACATGGTTTATTATCATTAGCTGAACATGGTGAACGGATCAGCAAGGTTTCAGAAACTAATTTCTACCAGCCATTTTGGAAAAACATACAGCAACTTCAATTCATGTTCTAGGCAATTTCGGCTTAAACATTGCAGACTCCACTGAGTCCAGGAATGCACAGAGAGAGGGAGATGTTACGAGCTACGTACGAATGACCACTGAAGGCGTGTGAACCAAATTAAAGGGTTAAAGTACAGTGCTTTTACTGTCGAACTGTAAACGTCTAGTCCAGTTTTGAATAGTTTAGCTCTAGATTTTTTTCACCCTCCTACTTTATTCTCAACCCTCAAATAGCACATCACAGGTGAAGCAAGGCTGAAATGAACATCACTGCTATCCTTAGAAAATACTGAAATTCGAAACACAAGTAATGTTAGGGAAAATGGCGACGTGCAATGTCACTGGGTTTGTCTTGGAGTCACAGAAATGGCTTTCTGAGATTCTCAGATACATATATTTAACAATCATACAACAAAACAGAAACACTCCGCATCCAGCCATGACGTGTGGTCTTCGTTCCTCCACACCCCCACACATGAACGCCAGGCCAATCACGGGATGGCAGTGTCGCTGTTTTGTATTTCGAGACAGTGATTCCTGAACACGAGTTGCATCAAAATCATCTTCAGGAGTTGTTAACTCTAATAACCACAGTAATCATAATCATAACTTGCATTTACTGAGCACCTGGTAAGTACTCCGCTAACCACTTCTCAAGTCTACCCTCTTCCAAGGACACAAACGTTTTAGCAAATCAGAATCACTAGAGGTGAGGCCCTGGCACCGCCCAGATGATTTCAATTTATACTGGGCTTTGAAAACAACTGTGAAAAAGGGACACTACTCTCCAGCTAAGCTCCCAGACCCTGAGGATGAGAGTACTCATTGGTGAACAGAGGGTTTAAGATGCCTCAAGAAAACCTGAGCCATCCCCTCTAAAACCCACAGGAGCTTTTAAGTAAGTCAGAGAAGAGATTCCAAATTTTTTTTTGGAAGGCCTTAATTTTTTTTTTTTCTTCCTGCTATGACTCTGGACTCCCACACTTCTCTGACATTAGGCTGCATTCCCAAGTTCCTTGGTAATTAGCTACACTGGCCCAAGTTGACATCCAGTACCATGTTGATCCCAAACAGACCTTGTGGTTAGCGTGCTTGTTACATTCGAAGATTCCAGGGTGTTTACCGTTACTTGTGGAGTTCTTCACACTAAGTAAGGAGTAAGCTTTGGATGAAGATCTGAAGACTCTAAGTTCTTGGCAAAGCACTTCTTAAAATTATTTTAAGGAACCATGATCTTATAGGCCTTCACATATGCTGGTCCTTCCACCTGGAATGGTTTTTCATTAGTTGAACCCATGAGCTGCTGAAATCGAAACCACTTTTTCTGGGCCTTGAATCCTCTTATTCTATTTTGTAAATGAAATATTAACTGTCCAGAGGAGCCAGATTAGAGTATGACTTCCTCAAGGGCAGGCAATGATTTTACACGTTTTTGTATCACTTAAATACAGCATCTGGAGTTTCATTATTGTTGAAGAATCTAGTACATAATTAAAAAAAAGAAATAGTTAATGAGTTAACTCTGGTGGTGGGTTCCACGTACACTTAGACCATGATAAGCTAAGATGGGTTCTCCGTGAACGCCTTCACAGCTAGACTTGAACCCACGGAATGAACAGGTTTGCTCAGTGGCATTGCTCTTTCTATGAGAATCGCAGGTAATTTCTAGTCTTTTATTTCACTGAAATATATCAACAACTTTGAGCAACAATTAAATGATTGACTTTGATGTGTACCTTAAGTAACGTGAAGACAGCTAATCAAAGACCTTTTACATAACATACCAAATAATCTGGTGAAACCACTATGGTGAAAGCTGAAATTCTTTGAAGTCGAAAGCCCCTACCTGAAACGGATGTGAAATATAAAGGGTTAACCAGGACTGACTTTAAAACCACTTTTCCATGGGTAACATTGCCAAAAGCGAAAGGAACTGCTATTTTGCATGAAGTAAGTAATACATCTCATTGAAAGTGAGTTAAAGCATTTTCGATATTTACTCTACATGACAAGCTATAGGCAACGTGGAGGGAGCTGGCTTTTATTATATGCTTTTCACATTAGGCCCTAAAATTTTGATTCTGAATCTTTAAATATACACTTAAGATAACTTCATGATAGAAGAGAAAGGCATATTAAAATCTGTTTAAGGCACGCCCTATCAAAATGATTGCTGCTGGCCGGGCATTTTCTCCATTATTCCATTTTAACTTAACCATGTCAGACTCGTGCCTCCTAGCCATATTGGCAGGGGTAGCTTAATGAGATAAAAAGGAAAAGGAGAAGAAAAAGGAAAAGAAAAAGAAAAAGAAAGAAAGAGAACGAGCTAATGAGCTAGATGGCTTTGGTAGCCCTGACCTGAAAATGCTTTTTTTCTGTATAGATTTGTTTTAATGAATACCATGTCAACCTGCCCTTATTCACCTTTCTGTGAATCTTGTGTTTGAAGGTATCAGATATCAGCATTGGCAGTGCAATTTGCCTGTCCGATTTTGAAAGGCAAACTCTCCTGTTCGTGACATCATTCAAACTGCCACACAAGCATTGTGTTCGGAGTTACAGATAATATAACTTGATTTTTTCCCTCCATAATGCATTTTGGAAAGAAAGAAAAAAAAAAACAAAAAAGGAAGAGCATAATGAGAGATTCATCCCAGGGTGAGGTCACCAGTTGATGACTCGGACGCTGGTCCAACCACACCGAGGTGCAGTGAACTCCAACCCTCACCTTAGGCCGGGGTGCAATTTTTTTTTTTCCTCAATTTTCTAAGGAAAAGAAACATCTGTCTTTTTGAGTCTCTTCCCAGCACCAATCCCACGGACAGATGTTTTCCAAACACGTTGTCTGTGAACATTTAAAGGAATACTATATTTGCGTAAACTCTGGGAATTCCAAGCTTCGTGCTTTCCATACTGTTTTAGTTTTTTTAAATCAATATTTTTTTGTTCTGTACCCATCATTTTGTTTTACTCCTCATAAAGCAGACATTGTGTGCACACATCTGTTAAATCTGGGCTGTATTTATTACAGTTCTGTTCTTCCAGAAACAGGAAGGATTAATTACCACAGACCGGCTCTAGAAGCACCCCCGTGTTTCTTAACACACAAAATTAATTCAGAGTTGACAAAACTCGTTCAGACACAGGCTGCTTCCTGCTGATGNCTCTGTATTAGCATATTCTTCCCAGAAAAAAAAATGCCTCATAGACCCTTTTTACCTCTCCTCGGAGTTCAATTTGTACAGCACTGAGTGACAGGCCGCAAAATGGCTTGACTATATCTAAGGCAAGTTGCCAAAATTCTCCTGATAGCAGCACTTTGGAGCCTTTGTTCTGAGCACATTAAAGTCACAGAAGGTCCATGTACTGGAGACAGTGTGGGGCAGGCAGGATGTTCCCAGTAAGACAAAACAGCAGGTGATAAATGACATTAAATAACAGTGAGAATTTACCACAGACTAAATTAACTACTGGAGTGAAATGTTCTCAGCTCTAAGGCTATATTAACAGTGAATTTATAATTAGGCGATTATCATTCTTTTTAGTGTTTGAGGAAGTCTTTATGTAAAAATGATGAAGACAGCTCTATTTGACTCTGGAGACAGACCGCTGGAAGTGGTTCTAAAAACGCAAGAGAATAATTCTTCTTTCAGGCCTTATAAAGTCATTTGTAAAAGTAAGTGCTTGCAAGTGAATTAGATTGCTGGATATCTGCACACGCGCGTACACACACACACACACACACATGCGCATACACTTAAAAACTGCAGCGTCAGAGAACAGACTGCCAGGAAATCAAAGTCTCCAGTCTTGTTGGTGATCTCAAAATCAATGTGAGGTTGATTACGGGCATGAGAATTTTTAAGGTGCACAGTAATTTTGTTTTTCTCTTTCCATCAAAGATAGTATCCTTAAAAATATCCTACTCCTTTTCTAAACCTTAAGGAATTCCTTTATGACCCTTGTCATATTTGTGGCCTTATAAGAACCTTTCATGTTGGATTTTACCTTAAACCTCTGAGAATCTGAAGGTTTGCAATAGAATCTTTCAAAAAAAAAAAAAAAATGGGGCGCCTGGGTGGCGCAGTCGTTGGGCATCTGCCTTCAACTCAGGGCGTGATCCCAGCGTTCTAGGATCGAGCCCCACATCAGGCTCCTCCACTAGGAGCCTGCTTCTTCCTCTCCCACTCCCCCTGCTGTGTTCCCTCTCTCGCTGGCTGTCTCTCTCTGTCAAATAAATAAATAAAATCTTAAAAAAAAAAAAAAAAGTCAGGTTAGGAGAATAAACTGCTAAATTTGCCATTGACTGGGTTCTCCTAAAATCACCCCATGGCAATAGCTTTGTCAAATGCCCTTAAAGAAAATAATAAAAACAGAAAACTACAATAATCTTTAAACTTCCTAAAACCGTTTTTCTTTACACAGTATTTTTCTCTCCCAGACCCTATGCCTATGTCCGAGGAATAGTGTTCATAGCTTCCTGCCTATCTGTAAGAATCCCTTCCTAAAAAAAGAACGAGTTCCAAACGGTGCCAGGAGCACATATGGGTCTTTGGTAGAATTCTCACCATGTAACATCTTGTGCACTTTCCATGAGGATTTCTCTTAAAGCTAGAACACTTCATTTTTGGCAACCGAGCTCCGTATGTCTAGACACATTATAGTGCTTGGTTACAATTGTATTTCCATAATAAACTAGTATCCATTCATTCATAAGTTTCTCAAAAAATTCTCCTTTTGGGCTTTAAACACTTCAGGCTTAGCCTCAGCCAAAAGGTGAATATTTGGAAAGTTTCTGCTAAATCCATTTTATCAGATATTGACTTATATGACTCAAAAAATCATTTTCCATATGTCCACAAGAATTATTACCCAAGAAAGTAACCCACGAGGAGTTGACTTCTCGAATTTAAGTCTCGAACGTGATTAGTCCTTTGAGAAACAAACTCAAAAGCTGGAATGAAAGATTCCAATTTCAAACCAAAATTGTCCTGTATGTATGTTTAGTCCATTCAAGCAAAAACTCTCACAAACACAACTCCACTTCTTCAGTTCTTGTGCACATGTCCCTATATGTGCATCCCTTTCCCCTCAGTGTCCTGAAAGCATTATTGGTGAACTCCCAACCAAACTATGGGACGTTCACAGCTAATTGCACATCTTCTGCGTATCGGGGGTGCTACGTTGTTCTCTAGCGTGGATGTACTCTCTAATATCATCTTCAGGTCCCCAGACAGCGTTGGCCGTGTGCACTGCCTTGCCTCCAATATCTCTCCGTCACGTAGAAGGGGGTGAGCTGTTTGTGCAGGTAACTGTTACGTGGATGATTTTTTTTTAAAAGATTTTATTTATTTATTCGACAGAGATAGAGACAGCCAGCGAGAGAGGGAACACAGCAGGGGGAATGGGAGAGGAAGAAGCAGGCTCCTAGCGGAGGAGCCTGATGTGGGGCTCGATCCCATAACGCCGGGATCACGCGCTGAGCCGAAGGCAGACGCTTAACCGCTGTGCCACCTAGGCGCCCCTGATTTTTTAATCTGTACTAACTTGAGTTTCTCATTTCTCTTTTTTGACATAATCTATAACAGTGTTTTTAATTGAGATCAAATGACCTATAACATTGTAGAATGATTATAAACACACCACATGTATGAAAGAACTAAACACAAAATTTGAGCTTATTTGCTCACTCTGACCCATTTCTTCTCTATCAATTCCATCTGCCTCTTTGGGCACCCAGTGGACTGAGATTCTCGACGGACTGCCTTTCATAATGTATTCATTAATAAGCACTGGCTCAATGGCTTAATGAATCAGCCCTTCCAAAATGGTTTTTATTTAAAATAATACAAAAGCAAGGTAAACAATCAAACTGACAGTAGAATTTGAGGCAATTGGCTCCTGGACACTGGTGATATTTTGTTCAAGCTCTTTCACAGCAAACCCCTATATATTACTCATTGGTATCTCCCTGTGCCTCAGTTGCCTCTTCCATGGAATAGGAAAAATAATGGGGTCTGCCTATTTGGCTAATTGTGAAACTGAAACAAGACTGTGCATACATATCACTTCAAAGAGTTCTGAATAAAAATGTCCTCCGAAAATATGAGTTACCATCGATGATATTGTCATTATTCTCATTTCCAAAGATGACTAAAAGAGCTCTGAAAATGTCCATTCTGAACCTAATTCTAGGACTGGCAATCATAGAATTTTCCCCCCACTTTTAAATGAATGATGATTCTGAAATTTAGATAAATATTCATTCTTAGGATCTGGGTAAAATGTTTTAGTACAAGCACACACACCTAGTATCCCTTTTCAAACTTAGTGAAAAGAGACATTCACCACCAACACATGTAAATTACTACAAAAAGCTGCATATCATATGTGAATGGCAATCCTCGAGTGATCTCGCCATGGTCGCCTGATACGATCCAAACCAGCGTGTCCTGGGAGGGTGTGTAGGAGAGCGGGGCTCGTATCGATAACCCACCCAACAGCTTATACCATCTACTCTGGCAAAGCATTTTCACTGTCTTCAATGCTATACAGTTGTATGTTCCTGAATCAAGGATCATGAGATATCCATTTACAAGATTAGTCAAAGTATGCTTTCAGTATTTAAATGACCAGACAATTTCTGCATTGTTTTATCTATAAACAGAAGCTAAGGGGAACACGACCTTAGATGCCTTTTAGCAACTTTGCGTCTGTTGTCAAACTGAAAAGAACAGCACAAAAGTTAAGAAAAATGTAATTTGGTGATGTCGTGGGAACTTAGTTGATTTTTATTATTTTTTATGTGTATCACAATATGGCAAAGGCACTATGTAGATTTTTTTTTTTTTTGGTGTTCCTAGACTAGAAACAAAAAAGAAATACCTTCTAAGACTATTTCATAGTAAGTTCCAAATAAGCTATTTTATAATGACTCATAGGATCATGAACCAAGATAGACAGGTACAATTTCACTGAAATAGAGTAATTAAAAAACGTACCCATATCATACAGTGCAAGGCAGCAAAGTGTCAAAAAAACAAACAGACAAATATTTCGGGCCTTCCTTCTGCAATCAATCTTCCTTCTAACCCCTGGCCAGTATGCATGTTTTCCTTTCTTTGCTTTTATTATTAGAAGCAATTTCTATTCCTATGCTTAAACCCAAAATATAATTGAGTAAAAATTACACATAAAACACATATTCTTGTTCTTTCTTATTAGGTCAGTTAAAACTCCATATTTCAATAACATTTACATAACACCTCTTAGTTTATGAAGCATTCCCCTGCTCAAGAAATCCCTTAGTCGTCACCAGAGCCCTGTAATGGATTCATTAATACTTCATGCTACAACTGAGGGTTAAGTGGCTAACCCAAACTCCTGCTTCTCTAAATTACCAGAGACAAGAGGAAGACCCAGATCTTCAGGTCACAATTCCACCATATCACACTCCTCTGTGGACCATTAGTTTAAGCTACAAGTGACAGTACCGTCGAAATGACTCTTAAGAAGCAAACTATAGAAATCTCACAGTGTGGCAGGCAGTGCGGGGCTGTTTATGTGCATTATATTAATTAATATTCAAAACAACAATGTGAGCCATGAGCTTTATTTGCGACCTCCTACAGATAAGAAATGTCTCAAAATTACAGAAGTATAAATGCCACAGTGGGAATAAAACCCCTATCTCTCTGACCCCAGATTCTGCTCACTTAGCCGCAATCTTAGAGAATTATGTGAAATTGTTTTAAAACGTGTTTTTCATGGGCCTTCATGGAAAATATGTTGCTAAATTCTTGAAGTGAAGGTGATATAAGAATACCATACTTTGTTGACCGCTGAGCCCATTGGTGTTGTTAGGCACTATGCAGTTTATCTTCTGGGTTCATAGCCTCAAGGATCCTAGTGAAATGGGAAGTCAGATACGGGGTTAAGGCATCCAAAGAGGGAACGGAATGACCAGTCAGGTTTCTCCCACTATATAAAAATTAGCTGGTAGTAAGTGTGAGGCTCTGCAGACAGAATCTGCAAGGAGGCCAGTGCAGCAAAGTGGCTGGAGATGATGCCACGTAAGTCCTGGAGTCTCTGTTGCAGGACATCATTCTGTGGGGATCTATTTGGGAGTAAGTGGCTGTGGCGAGGAAGGACCCAAACACAGGCCAGGCTGTGGAGAACAATTCTAAGTGTGGGGATCCTATTAAGTGGGATGGAGAAGAAAGTATGAGTAATGAACGAATGAGAGTTTGAGAAATGAGACATCTCAGCCAGAAATAAGGCAAGGTCATGGATATACTTGGAGTCAAGTAATGTTAAGTAGTGGGGAATAAAACGGAGGCTTTTATGATCATTTATCCCTCTGGATTGGATCATGTATAAGAGTAGGATTAGCTCAAAGTCAGAAAGGCTCGAAGCCAGAAAGCCAGAGCACTACAAGAAAGACATTTCATTAATCTAAATATATTAGTTAGCCAGGGTCTAGACAAGGACTTTATGGATAAGAAAGTAAAGAAAGAGGTAATTTAACACAACAGAAATTGGAATGGCCATAACAGATTTAAGATAAGAAGCATCAAATTTAAACCCATTTGCATTTGGAAAAAGTGTAATAGATTTTAATAATAAATAAAAACCATAGCAGCTCATTCAATTTTCCTTTCTTTCCTCCTTTCTTTCTTTCTTTCTTTCTTTCTTTCTTTCTTTCTTTCTTTCTTTCTCTTTCTTTCTTTCTTTCCTTCCTTCCTTCTTTCTTCTTTCTTTCTTTCTTTCCTTCCTTCCTTCCTTCCTTCCTTCCTTCCTTCCTTCCTTCTTTCTTTCTTTCTTTCTTTCTTTCTTTCTTTCTTTCTTTCTTTCTTTCTTTCTTTCTTTCTTTCCCACTCTGCCTCCCTTGTGGGGATTACACAAAAAGTAAGATGAATGAAATCTGTTACTACTTCTATTCCCATGGCATAAAGATAATGTATTTGTCGGGTCAGTGATGAACGTAACTTCCAGAAAGTATAAAGGGGATAAAAAGGAAAAAGGGATTTTATCAAATTTGTTCACAATGCTGATGGATTAAGATATTGACTTTTAATGTGCATGTTAATTCTGCATTCCACAAGCTAGATCTGTAGCACATTGCCTGCCTGGACAAATGGTAGTTAGTAAGTCATTTCGAAAGCAATTCAAAATTGCAATCAAGTCATGAATTTCGCAGTGTCCCCCTCCCGATTTCTCTTTACACCATTCAGATGAGCACTGTGGGGCTTTAGGGGCTTTTTAATGCCTGCATCTCAGAGCCCAGACAGACTCCCAATCCTGGTGCTCAGTTTAATCTCACACTGAGCAGCTTATATCACACGCCGTCTTCCGTCAGTTGCGCTCTACGTGCTAAGTCCTTGCCATGCTCTTCCTGACGTTGGTTCTCTGCACTTAAATCTTTCTATTTCTGATATGACTACACACACGGGAACATGTTAAATCTCGGTATGTCGCTGTCTCCCGCTGCACACAGCTCTACCCTTCAAAGCCTGCAGGTTTTTGGTGATGGGGCGTGCATTTCTGCCCCAGGACTTCTGCGGCCCCTGCGGCACTTCCGCGGCCCCTGCGGCCCATCCGGGGCACGGTCGGGCCCTCTGGCGCACGTGATCTCTAGATGCTCAAAGACACTGTGGAATCTCCTTTCTACATATACTTTCCTCTGAGAAATCCCACAAATAATTTAGTCCATGTCATCTAAATTAAAGATAGTAAAACCAAGTATCAAAACAAGTTGACAATAATAACAATTTTATATAATGTTGACCTGAGGATGGTCAAATTACTCCCTCCCCCCTCCCATGGATGACACAGAAGATATTATGTATCTACTTTCTTTCTGCAAAAGGAGAGCATGAGAACACAGTGACGATATCAGTGTCAAACAAGAATTGTGGAAATGTCAAAATTATATATTTTTCTTAAAAAATGATTTTCAAAAAAAATACAATTTTGAAAGTCACATCGAGAAACTTGTTAAACTGCAAAGAAAATATAAAACTTTGAGTTTATCAAATTATTTGTCTACATATCAAATTTTATCATCTTAAAATTGTGATTATTACTACTACTAATACTCATTTTTAATTGTATATATATGAAAAAGTACTCAAATGATGTTTGTGCTGCTGTTGGGCCCCTTAATCCTTACTTCTGTATTACAAATTAAAAAAAAAAAAAAAGAATTGGTATTATGGATCAAACTACAGTTCAGAAAACCTAGACGTGAATTTTAGGATTCCTTTTGAATAGCGCATTATTAAATCCTTAGAAATGGTATTATTTTCAGCTTAACCTGAGAAAACAAAATCTAAGAGAAGTCAAAAAGCTTGGCCAAGGTCACACAGCAGGATGGTGGAAGACATCAGGGGGAATGCAGTGTCCTGAGTTCCTGTGTCCATATTCACTACAGGGACTCCCGCTAGATAAAGGCTGGCCTCCCTTCCTCACTGCAGAGCTTGGGAGAGGCCACCAGACACACAGGCTCAGCCTCTGCTGGGCTCTCCACCATGTCTCCATGAAGTAACAGTCAAGTTTGTCTTTTACGATGTGATAAATTCAGTGGGTCGGCTGTTTCCAGAACTGTCGGGAATGGAGTGAGGTAGTCTGAGGATTTGAAGGCACACGTGTTAGGAGGCCAATAGGGCCACAGAGCCAAAGCCTTATTCTCCAATATAACTTTTATTAGCCACAGCTCAGCTGTTTTAATCCCAGATCTCTGATCTCCTATGTCAATCTCTGGATTGGCTATAATCTTGGGAGGAAAGAAGAATATGAGTGACTGGCTACCTTCCCGAACCTTTCACAGACTTGAATAATAGAGCTGAGGCCCAACCCAGGTTTTGTGAGTCCAAGTAAAGGAACACTTAGGGAACACTTGCTGTCATTCTGTAATTAGGAGTGAAATTCAAGTGTGAATATGAAGGGGAGCTCTGGGGAAAACAGTGATTTGGGCACAGGAGCCCGTTCCATCCCTCTCTTTGCCAATCCTTCCCAGAAATAAAAGGCACAGTGACGTGGGAGGCCTTGTAAGACTGTTTTGATAACTAGGCAGGGAGCGTTTGGGGACTTGGAAAGTGGATGAAGATGGAAAGAAGTGGGTAAAATGAAAAATGAGCAGAGCATAGGACAAAAGGCAAAGCACATGACGAAGTGATTTTCAAGGATTAAGAGTCAATGGCCTCACACATCCAAAAATTATAGCCCCTCCTGGTATATAAATAAACCACAATTAAG
Source organism: Ursus maritimus (assembly GCF_017311325.1). NCBI lineage: Eukaryota > Metazoa > Chordata > Mammalia > Carnivora > Ursidae > Ursus > Ursus maritimus. Next base: position 72,983,782 of record NW_024423344.1, read on the forward strand.
ATAGTATTAAGATATTATTTCCTTTACCTATCGAACAGCTAAGATTCTAAAGAGAGTGGGAGATCTGAGAGACAACATATACTGGTCATACTACTTAATTACATGTTAAAAGCCTTAAAATGTGCATATGCTCTGATTAATTTCTACTTTCAAAATGCATCCTACAGAAATACTCTGAGATAGTATGAAGTATGTATATATATATAATGTTATATAATATAAATATAATATTAATATATGTTTAAGGGGTTTAAAAATTGTTAATAGGAAAAATTGTAATGATCTCCATTACGCACTTGAGCATGTAGAAGTATATGCATATGATAGAATGTGATAACTCTTAAATCTGTTGTAAAATAGTAGCTATTATTACTGGAAATATTTATAATAGATAGGTATAAAAAAATTGAACTGCGATGTAATGCATTCTTTAGCATTATTTTTCAAAACCAACATCAAGCACAATCATATACAGAGAACAAGAGATTAAGTATAAGAAAGAGAAGAAAAAAGCATTTAACTATTATTAAAATTCTTTCTTCCAGCAAGTAGAGTTAGACTTATCTTTTTAAAATTATTTGATTTTCTTTCACTTTTCTGGGTTTTCTCAGTACTCTGTACTGACTATTTTTTGTATAATTAGATATATTTTTTCCCTTTAAAGTTTAATAACTTTGTGGAAACTGCTTTCAGGTGTCTCTCCAATATCTATTCATTCACGACTTCTTCTTTACTAATAGATCCTCACTTTTTGTATAAAGTTGCAATGTACCCACCCAATGTAAAATATTTATCTTCCCAGAATCTTTTGCAGATAAGTTTTGCCAAAATGTGTGAGCAGTGTGATATGTTAATATAAGTAACTGCTTACATATGTCTTTTCAGCTTTTGCATTTTGTTCTTTGATCTCCTTAAACTTCTTACTATCAGGAATACAAGCATGATGGCTGGAGACATAGCAGCCATGTTGCAAACATGAGAATAATAAGCCCTAAGCTAAGCAAGAAATTAGAAGAAATTTCTGTCCTTGATAACTTCCTCAGGCCATTGCACAAGCACTGTACTACCTACATTTGTGTTTCTTTTTACATGAGAAAAAAAAAATAGCTCTCTACTTTGTAAAGTACTCTGGACTGATTTGCTTTGTATGTAACCAAAAGTAATCTTAACTGACACAAAGCAAGAGAAGGAACATTTTAGTTTGCATTCAACTCTGAGTTATAAATGATGATGATAGAAAACCCCTAACTTCAGTAGACATTTGAATCAAGGCATTAAGAAAGATGAAAGGATTCCAGAAGATCTCCAGACTGGGGAATTTCTCTCAGCATCTTTACCATATTTCAATACTTTGGGTATCAAAAATAGTTGAAGAACATGCGTTAGTGTTCTATTCAATGTCAACCTCAGACTTGGGTTTCCCTTAAGAGCTGACTGTCAAACATTATGCAACTGCATATATTTTATTTCTGTTCCAAGGATTAAATATAGGAATTTTCATGTAGTAAGACATCTTATGTCAAGTGACTTTAACAGTATAACATTATATATTACCAAATAGAATTTTCAGATTTAAAAGTAGGGTCATGAATAAAATACTGTCAAGAGAAAAGAGAATTTTGACCACTGAAAAAGATTCATCCCTGGAATATCTGCAGGACTCAAGCAAATAGGATTCATGCCTTTGATCTTTCTCAGGACTTAATCTGCCTCTCTATGTAATTCTAACCTCAGGTCATTTCAAATGTAACCCCTGTTCCAAAAATCTCCATTTCTTTTTTCTTACCTTACTGGGAGTATTAAAACTAGCTTTTGACATTGTCAGTATTTAGTAGACCCTGGTAGACATGACTAAAACACCCAGCACTAGAAGCTATTCCATTAAAATGCAGCATTTTTCTAAATGATGGTTCAACGAACCATAACAAAATAGAACCTCCCCTCTCTGGAAGTGATCAGACAGGTTCAAAAAGAATATTTGATGATATGCCAAGCCAGCACATTGCTGCGATTATAGAAGCAATGCCCACACCCCAAACAGCCAGACTTTTCTTCTCAATTATAGACCAGCTGCCACCCATAGTGAGTCTGATTTAACACAAGATCAGAAATCCCAATTCCCTCTACGTGGGTTCAGTGACATTTCAGTGTGGCACAGGACCCAGGTACAACCATTTAAAAAAGTGATCTGGGACCATGTCAAGAAGAAATTGAGACCTAGGGCCATGTTGTCCCATATCATTAGACATTTTTTTACATTACACTGAGCTATCCATATAGAAATCTCACCAAAGTGTTGAAAATAAGCTGCGTGCTTCGTAATTCATTTATACATTCATCCACTGAGCAAATACTTATTGAGAAAATATAATTAAAATGTTAGGATTAAAATGTTATACTAAGCTTCTTATGCTTCTGATGTAGCAACATGTTTTGTTGTTTTCATTGTTCCTTCGAACACCGTTTGTTCCTCTAAATGCCATCATATACCTGTTTTGTGAAACTAAGGTGAAGCTAGCTATGTTTTTACTCCATTCAATCCCACATGTTTCATGGTATCAGCACTTTAGGCACCTAAGCTGTATTTTCTACTATTTTATGTGTTGTAGAACAACAAACAAAGCCTTAAGTTTTCTGCAAGTGTTAATCAATCTGTAGCAACATATCCATGCTATTGTGCAGGGACGTGATGTATAATTAATGGAATAACAGAATATCACTCCGGATGGACTTTCAAGGTAATCCAGATGAAAGCACTATTTTACAAGATAGCAAAACAAACAAACAAACCAAAAACCAAACAACAAAAAACCCTGCTTTCAACTGCTGGATGTATAACATAATTCTCGGAAAGGTAGTCATGGTGCTGCATTGAAATCTACACCTGATGGTTTCTGTTCTGCCTGTAAGAGCCACAGAAAAGTCTAAATGTTCTTTCATGTGATGCCCTGAAATATTTTGAAAGTAGCTCCTTCCACATCTGCCAATCTTTCCCCACCCCAGTCCAACCAGCTTACCTCCTTTTCAAGAAACACCTCCTCAGTTCTTTCAAACGATCCTCATAGAGGATGATCTCCTAGCCCACCTTGATCCTTCTTCTCTAGATGTGTTTGAATTAGTCTGTCCATGTCCCTCTTGAGGGGCAGATGCAGCTTGTGGGTGGGATGCATTAACTTCTCAGAAGAGCGAGAACATCCCTGTCTTCCTCACCGACTCCCTTTTCCTCACCAAGTTAGCTTTACTCACATTGACATTTTTGGCCTTCACCACTCTCTGTTGTCTCAGATTGAGCCTTCAGTCAATTAAGACTTGGGTCTTTCCAGGGGCACCTGAGTGGCACAGTTGGTTAAGCATCTGCCTTCGGCTCAGGTGGATAGAGCCCCTTGACCATCGGGCTCCCTGCTCACTGGGGAGTTTGCTTCTCCCTCTCCCGCTCCCCCTGCTTATGCTCTCTCTCTCTGTCAAATAAATAAATAAAATCTTTTTTAAAAAAATGACATATCTTTCTTTTTTTTTTAAGATTTTATTTATTTATGTGACAGAGATAGAGACATTTTTTTTAAAAAGAGCGGGAACACAAGCAGGGAGAGTGGGAGAGGAAGAAACAGGCTCATAGTGGAGGAGCCTGATGTGGGGCTCGATCCCAGAACTCCAGGATCACGCCCTGAGCTGAAGGCAGATGCTTAACCGCTGTGCCACCCAGGCGCCCCGACTTATATCTTTTTTATAAAGGCTGGTATTGATCTATATCTAACCCATCTATAACTGGAGTTCACCTTCTGGACTTAGTGAGGACTGTTATATATAGTATATTGCATTTCATTAGGTTGATTCTATTTGTCACCTTTTCAAGAACTTCTCAGTTTCTGAAATGTTTTAATGTGAGTCTCATAATTTCATGACCGCTCAAAAAAAATCTCAAAAATACCTAAGACTACATCTGATTAGAGGAGATAGTCTTAGGCTAGGATTTAATTTCCTTTCCTGATTTTTCCAGGTTCAATTCCAGATGAAAAGTTGCAGTTCTGAATTGTACTTCTATGGTCTGAGATGACAGCCACTCCCACCCTCCTATCAGGCATCAAAAAAAAAAAAAAAAATCAAAGTCACATTTTTTATAGTGAACCAGAGACCATGTTACCTACTAGGAAAGCTTCAGAATTGGTGTGAGAGTCAAGGGAGGTAGTATTTGCAGATCCTTATTGAAACATTTAAGCTTTAAGCAATTATAAGTTAACTGTCTTTCTAAGAAAGTGATTTGCTTCCTATAAGATGTTTCTCAGCCTTTATATTTTAGGACATATACTATTAATTATCACTATATTTAAAGTGTTTATCACACCTCAGAAGTAAACCCATACTTACATGCTCAATTAATCTACAACAAAGGAGGAAAGAATATACAGTGGAGAAAAGACAGTCTCTTCAACAAATGGTGCTGGGAGAGCTGGACAGCTACATGCAAAAGAATGAAGCTGGACCACTTTATTACAGCATACACAAAAAATACACTCAAAATGGATTAAAGACCTAAATGTGAGACCTCAAACATAAAAATCCTAGAAGAAACCATAGGTAGTAATTTCTCTGACACCAGCTGCAAAAAAAATTTTCTAGATTTGTCTCTTCAGGCAAAGGAAACAAGAGCAAAATTAAACTATTGGGACTACACCAAAATAAAAGCTTTTGTACAGCAAAGGAGACTATCAGCAAAGTCAGAAGGCAACCTAAAGAATGTCTTCAGTAGAATAAATGACAAGCTATTTTCACATGACATATACAATAAGGGGTTAATACCCAAAATATATAAAGAACTTAATTCAACACCAAGAAAACAAAAAAAATCTGATTAAAAAATGGGCAGAGGACCTGAGTAGACATTTTTTCCCCAAAGAAGATAGACAATTGGCCAACAGACTCATGAAAAGATCCGCAACATCACTAATCATCAGGGAAATGCAAGTCAAAACTACAATGAGACATCACCTCACACTTATCAGAATAGCTAGAATCAAGACAAGAAATAACAAATGTAGGCATAAATGTGGAGGAAAGAGAATCCTAGTGCACTGTCAGTGGGCAGATTGGTACAGCCACTGTGGAAAACAGTATGGATTTTCCTCAAAAAAAAAAAGTGGAATTACCATATGTTCAATAATTCTAGTACTAGGTATCTATCTAAAGAAAATTAAAACACTAATTTGAAAAGATATCTGCACCCCTATGTTTACTGCAGCATTACTTACAATAGCCAAGATAGGGAAGCAACCCAACTGTCCATCTACAGATGAATGGATACAGAAGATATGCCACACACACACACACACACACACACACACACAGAGGAATACTACTCAGCCATAAAAAGAATGAAATCTTGACATTTGCAACAACATGGATGAATCTACAGGGTATAATGCTTAGTGAAGTAAGTCAGAGAAAGACAAATACTGTATGATTTCACTTATATGTGGAATTTAGGAAACACAACAAATGAACAAAGTAAAAATATGTGTGTGTGTGTGTGTGTGTGTGTGTGTGTGTATAAATAAAACCCCAAACAGACTCTTAAATACAGAGAACAAACCAGTGGTTGCCAGAGGGGAGGGCAGTGGGGGGTGGGTGAAGTAGATAAAGGGGATTAGGCAAACATGTATTGTAACAAGCGCTGAGGAACGTAAAGAATTGTTTAATCATTATATTGTACACCTGAAACTAACATAACACTGTATGGTAATTATACTTCAATAAAAAATAAAGGGTTTATCACATCACAAATTACTGACATTTTACTTCCTTTATGCAAAAGTTTTACTCTTATTGTATAGTTGGTTTTTATACTTTTTCTCCTTTCATCGTATACCTCAACTCCCAACCCATAAGATTCTTGAAAGTTTTGTGTGTGTCATACTCATTTTGAATATCAATATCAATTTATACAATGTAGGTGCTTCTATGATTATTAGTTGTGCTAAGTTAAATCAGTGCTTCCTTCATACACCACACCCATCAGAAACTGATGTTTATGAAAAAGTCAAAGGGATGTTTAACTATTTTGTAAATTATCTTAGCAATGATTGAGTTCTCATCTATAATCCTTCTTTGAAATAGGGGGAAAAAAGAGAAAAAGTCATACTAACAAATCAGTGTTCCAGGGCAAAACAACGTGCAGGAAGGTAAGTAAAGGAGAATGCAGTCACAAAGGATAGCAAGGCTATGTGTTTTCTGGGTTTTAAGAAGTAGAAATAAATCAACCTATACCATGAATACCTGATTCCTTCTTTGAACTTAATTTGAATCATGACATTGCACGGTGCATACTGGCTATCTTTTCACTGGTATTAGGCCAGGCCAGATCAACCCAAGCATTCCTACTGGAACAATTTCCATCATCTGGGAAAATGGGAAGCACCAACGATGACCATTAGACTCCATTTGGCTATTTCAATATTGTATGAAAATGTGAGTGAAGTTTATATATCCAGATTCACCTAACATAAAAATGTAATATTTTCTCTTCGTCTTCTAGCATCTCTTAGTTTAACCACTTTCTTATATTGCTTGTATAATAATGTGCATAAATTATAAATACATGAACTTCAATATTTGTGTTTACATATGTAATTCACTTGTACCAAACTAGTATTATGGGAAAAATTCTAATAGAGGTTAATCTGTATGCTCCCTTGAGAATTTTAGAAAATCAGGACAAGGCATCAAGATATTTACTTATTAATAGACCTGAGGTAACATGAATTAAATAATGAAAAATAAGAAGGGGATATTTGAAGGTTTGCAACATGTGAAGAATTAACGTAATTGAGTGGGAGAAAGGGAAAGTAGTGAGATTATATATGATCTGAAATTCTGTTTATTTACATTGTCTAAAATAACACAGTAACATAGATATGCATACCGCTGACATTCTTTGCAGCAGCATGAATAAGATGCATACATAATAGATGATAATATATCAACAAGAGCAATGCCTTGGTAAATGAGCAAGACTGCAACAACAGAAAGACTTTAATGGTCTAATGTACCTATCATTTCCATCTCTTCAGAGACAAGTTCTGTTTTTTTAGTTTCCTCTTTTCCTGAAATGTGTTTTGCATTATTAGTACAAGCAGTATTCCTTATGCATTATTTTCCTTCAAAATCATCTTTGGGTTCGATTCCGAAGTATTATGAATGGGTGGTTTTTTTGTTTTGTTTTGTTTTTTAAGATTTTATTTATTTATGTGACACAGAGAGAGAGAGACAGCCAGCAAGAGAGGGAACACAAGCAGGGGGAGTGGGAGAGGAAGAAGCAGGCTCCCAGCAGAAGAGCCCAATGCGGAGCTTGATCCCAGGACTCTGGGATCACGCCCTGAGCCGAAGGCAGATGCTTAAAGACTGAGCCACCCAGGCGCCCCTGAATGGGTGTTAAATACATATTTAATTACATCACTATGCAACCTACTGAAATGCATTAATAAAATGAAAGTGTTAAAGTTAATACCCTCGGTTGAACTAAGCTGGATTTTCATATTTTCTTAAAATGGATACATGGAAATAAAGAATGCAACATGTACCTAATGTGAAGTTACCCTATGATTCAATATCTAATTTAAGTCTGGCAATGCTTAATCAAGTGATTAAAATGTAAGAGAAGACATTTAACAAGACTTTTTTTTTGTTTTGTGTTAACTTTGACAATTTTTAAAATAATTGTCCTCCCATATCATATTTCTTTAATTTAATTAAAATTTTTTAAATAACTATACAAAAAAATCATAACTTCTTTTTCCAAAGATTTTATTTCCCTAACACAGTTCATTTCCAAAGTCTGTGAAAGACTCAATATTGAAGAGTACTTTTAAAATAAGGCAGAGAAAGTAACACTAGGAAATTGGTAAAAAAATTTTCAGTTTATGGTATGGTTAAAGAATATTTCAAATTTCTTTGAGCAAACATGCAGTTGATTTATATTCTAAGACTATTCATTTAAGTTATAATTATGTTAAAATATTCCTTCTATAATTTTTCAAGACTGACAAATCAGTGTACCAATTTCAAGGTATACGACTAAAATAAGAGATTGATTATTTTAAACACTGGTTTGAGAAAAGAAACATGAAAATGTTTATTTTCAAAACAAAATTTTTTGTGACACCGTACTGCAAAATTTTACATTGACTTAGAAACCTACTAGTGTAAAGGAAAACTCTTGTGTATTTTAGGACTAAGACCATATCTATAAAACTGTAACTAAAAAAGATGAGAAGAAAGAATACTCATTCTATCCGATATTATAAAATCTGTACATGCAGTCTATTGAATGTAAGTCTGGAAATATTAAAATAAATATTCTAATTCACCATTGGCCATACCCATACGAAAATGAATTTATTAATGATTTTTAAGGTCATCCAAAAGTACCATAAAAGTGAATAAGTCTTATATAAATATGTATTAATATCTCTAGGGCATTGTTTTTGACATGAGAAAACTGGCAAAACAAAAATATTAAATCAATGTTATAACTTAGACGTGAATATTTTGTTTTGTCATTGAATATCTTATGATAGCAGGAAGTAATGAGTCATTTGTAGCAAGTACATCATAACAGAGATGGATTTATTTTCACAAAGATGGATTTTATTTTCCTCCAAAGTACTTGGTCCATCTAAGCTCAAAGCAGAATGGTACCAAATCTATTGTTGACCTTACAGCTATTCAGAGACTTACATTAATAGCAATTTATATGGAAAAATTTTAAATGAAATTAGTCCTAAAAGTCAGTCATAGGATAAACTTCACACATGCTATTCTTAAAATAGTTTTGTATCATCTGTCCTGCTTGAAACCATTAATATCTGGAAGAAAACCTACCTCTGGGTAGAGGTCCTGCTATACTGCTGGCTCTGCATGGGAGGGCAAGCCCACTTGGTACACTGAGCACACTGTTTTGCTTGTTGCATATATTTATACCGGCAGTGAGCCGTATTATGCAGAATACATATTCATGCTCTCCACTTGGTCTGATCCCTCTGAGTTAACAATATTATTAGAGTTTGTTATTTTTTCTTTTAATTTGTGGGCACTGCTCTTCCACAGAAAGAGAGGAGTCACAATCTATGCCTTCTTGAATTCGGTATCATCTATACCAGTGAATATCAATCCTGGTTGTGCAGTAAAATAACTCGGGAAGAGCTTCGTTTTAAATAGTAATGCCAGGACCATGACACTGATGAGTCTGGTTCAGTTTTGGAGGAATGGTACGGGTAATCAGTGTGCTGTAAAAGATCCTCAAGTGAACCAAACTGCAGTCGGAGTTGAAAACTACTGGTCTAGATTCCTAGCACAATTCCTAGCACAACAGATAACATAGAAAAATTACTAGATGTATGAAATGAGAGTCAAAAGAATATCACCTTAAAGAATCAGAGAAAATAGCTCTCACCAAAATATATCTTCTGTAAGAAACAGGAGAACATTTCAAAATTCCTTTTAAGATTTCTCTCAACAAGATTCTAGAATCTATTCCATCTATTAAACAATAGTTTTACCTTCAAATAAGTAGAGTGGAAAAATCTATAAAATTACAACATGGTATCAGGATGATACAATTATTACTGTTGTATTCAAAACTTCAACAATAAGGCACACATTAGATTTAGATTTATAAAGAGTAAGATGTGTAATGTTGAGGGATTTTTTTCATTTACATATTAAAGAAAATGCTATGAATGTAGAAATATTTCAAAAACTTAAAATAATGAAAAAGGTTAAGGAGCAATGGATAAATGAACTTAATATTAAATATTCAAACCAAGTAATAATTCATCTATATTTTTAAAAGAAAGGTAATTTTATAGTACAGTTATTAATGTTCAAATTGGCTTAGACACTGAAGATGAAGAAAAGGACATACAGTATTGACTTATAATTCTCTGGCTATATCTAGACATTTGTCAATTTTTCCTTCTTTCTTTTCCTTTTTTTCTTTCTTCCTTTCTTCCTTTCTTTCTCTCCTTTTTTTTTTTTTTTTTTTGTATGTCAATGCTCCCAGGCTGCTTCTTACTTTGTGCAAGACTTTGTGCTACACGGAGTTCCAGCCCTCAAACAAAGAAACAAAAACAGTGTGCAGTCTCTTCCTTCCTATGTCCTTTACAGTCAAAATGATATCAGAAGATACCAAAGGCAATACAATGTATCTTATCACCAAGTATTGTGAAACTCGAGTGGATGACATAAAAATAAAAGTTTAAGGTTTACATCTGAGGTTTAAGAGTCCAGCAAGTGATACACTAGGAAGGCTGAATCCAGGGGCTGCACTCTCTGAATCTTCCCATATATCTCTGTTTCACTATCAGTTTCCAATTCTTTCCTGTTCAATGCCTCAACCTTTAAGTAACCTTTCTTTATCTCTCAGGGTCCTTGAATGAAAGCACAATTAATGAATTTCTACTAGCATAAGCAGAAAAAGCAATTTATTAGGATAATAATAGGAAACTTATAAATGTGTCTGCCTGTTTTAGCAGCAATGGCAAATGAGGGAATTACCTCAGAAGACAATTCTCATCCCACTTCCTACCTGCCCGATGTTCACTGTATCTAGACTTCAAATTTAGCTAGAGCTAGGGTTGAAACAGGAGCCAAGTATACACAGAAAAAAAAATGACATAGCAACAGATGAGCTAGACTTATTTATATCAGTAATATTTGTGAGAATTTTCAAAGGAATGGTTTCTGAGGGTGCTCAATCAGGAAAAAAATAATCATTCCAAACTGGACTCTTACCCAAAGAGTCCGGATAGACTAGTTTATGTTGAGCAGTTGGAGTTATTTCTAGTTGTTTAATAAGCATGTTGGCTAAAAATTGGTCTCAGTGAAAACCCATAAGGGTTGCCAGAAATCCATTGCATTTAAAATAGGAAGGATGTGAGATATTTGGAATATGGAATGCTAGAATGTCTGTCAAGATTGTGACCTGCTTAACTATTCACTAACTATGATTCTCCCAGACTATTCCTTTTATCGGGACATTAGATTACTTTTTACCAAAAGGGATTACAGGTGAGTGATGCCAAAGGAACATAGGTCTCTCCAAAAACACTGGGATTGGAGATATTTGTATTGTCACAAACCAAAGACACAGGATTTATTCATAAGAGGCAAAGAGCTGTTGTGTTCTTAATGAATGTTAGGGCCATTGGAGTCACCAGAATTATATGCCCATGGATGACTGTAGCTGTAAATTGACCATGGATTTCCAAGGATCATAATTACTGTCTGCTCTTTCAGGTACTATTACATTTCTATTTTTGACAAGTATTCTAGCTCTAGTGCATAGAGGTCTGATTGAAACCATCGAAATAGAGTTTTAATCCTCACTCTATTCCCAAATTTGAGTCAAATTACAGATCCAAATTCCTAATAAAGGGAAGGTAGATATTTCTGAGTAAGGATATTATGAGAACATCAAAAGTTCTATAAACGTTTCTCTAGCCTTCAGCAAAGGTGCCTGTTTCCATATACAAGAGTAACTGTGCACTCGTGAAATGGAAATACATTAGATAAGAGCTTTATTTTGATTTTGAGAAACCCACAGTTTTCTGCCAATCTATAATCAAAGAGGAAATAGCACTGAGTTCAAAGGACAATGGGGTCATCCCAATTCTGCCCCACAGTATGCCATGGATATATCCCCAGTTCATGACTAAAGTCTTCCTCCCCAAAATATTTTATTGGTCTAAGTTCTAAACAATTACATTGTTTCTCTTGAATTTAATAATGTATGTTTAAATAGAAAATTAGCATACTTATTATTTAATAAATACTGTATTTTTTTTTTTTAAAGATTTTATTTATTTATTTGACAAAAGCAGAGGGAGCAGCAGAGGGAGTGGGGAAGCAGATGCCTGCTGAACAGGAAGCTTGATGTGGGGCTCGATCCCAAGACCCCTGGATCATGATCTGAGCGGAAGGCAGTCATTTAACAGACTGAGCCACCCAGGCACCCCAATAAATACTGTGTTCTATAGTATTAGATGTTAAATTAGATGTTAAATTAGAGATGCTAAATTAGAGAACTTTCAGTTTTAAAAGTGACCCTGAAAAACACGGACTCAGCTAGGCATTCATTTCAAGAAAAAGTTCATAGAGGTTGGGGATCATTTAGCTCTGCTTCCAGCACAGTCCTCATCTTCCTGTGCTTGAACAGCTGATGTGAAATAAACAATCATAACACAATAATTATAAAGATGAAGAGAACAGAATTTGAATCACATTAATTCAGTCCTTCTATATGATCGTTTAGATTTTTTCTATTACATTTTTTACCTGCAGAGATGTTTAAAAACCAGTAGAATCAATCTCAAAAGAAACAAAAATATTGATAGTACTGCAGTTTCTTGAATTTATTGTGCAATGTAATTTTTTGACTCTCTGCCAAACAACTATCTGTTTAAGATTTTCCTTACTATAGACTATATAAAATATATATAATATTTTGTACATATAATACAATATTTTATATATTGTGTATACAATAAAATTAATAAAAACAGTTTAATAAACTATCAACAAAATGACAAGCAACCTACTGAATGGGAGAACATTTTTGCAAAGGATATATTCAATAAGCAGCTACTATTCAAATTATACAAAGAACTTAAAAAAAAACAATTCTGCAAGTCAACACCAAAACCAAATAAATAAAAAAATAATCCAATTAAAAATAGGCAAAGGACCTGAATGGACTTTTTCCCCCCCAAAGAAGACAGACAAATGGCCAACAGGCACATGAAAAGATCCACAATATCACTCATCAGGGAAATGCAAATCCAAACCACAATGGGGTATTAGTACACTGTCAGAATGGCTAGAATCAAAAAAAGACAGTAAATAACAAGTGTTGGAGAAAATGTGGAGAAAAAGGAACCCTCATACACTGTTGGTGGGAAGGAAAATTGGTTCAGCCACTGTGGAAAACAGCATGGAGTTTGCTCCAAAAAATTAAAAATTGACTTACCACATACCAATAATTTCACTACTATGTATTTTTGCAAAGAAAATGAAAACACTAATTCAAAAAGATATATGCACCCCTATGTTTATTGCAGCATTATTTACAATAGCCAAGATATGGAAGCAACCCAAATGCTCATCCATAGATGAATGGATAGAGAAGATGTGGTGTATATGTACAATGAAATACTACTCAGCCATAAAAAGAACAAGAACTTGCCATTTGCAATAGCAGATTAACCTAGAGCATAAGTGAAGTCGAAAGAGAAAGACAAATACCATGTGATTTCACCTATACGTGGAATTTAAGAACAAAACAAAGAAAAAAGAGACAGACAAAAAATAAACTGTTAAATACAAAGAACTGGTGGTTGCCAGATGGGAGGTGGCTGAGGGCAATGAGTGAAATAGATAAAAGGGATTCATAGTACTCTTATTGTGATGAGCACTGACAATGTATAAACTTGTTGAGTCATTATATTGTACACTTGTAACTGGATAACACCATGTTGATTATGCTTCAGTTATACATTTGTATGTATGTGTATACACACATACAAATATATATATGTATATATACATGTATTATATATATGTGTATATATACATGTACATAAATATATGTATTGACAATACATATGTGAAGATCAATTTTGACAAAATAATTTGCAACGTCTATTGGACGCTGATTCCGAGCATACACAGAGTTCTGGAGAACCTTGTCCCAGGCTTGCAAGGTATTTCCACAGAACTTGTGCAGAGTCTTCAAAGAGTCATTCTACCACTCTACCATTCTGCCTGCTTCAGTGAAGGAGTGTTATGGTAATACCAGTGAATTCCATGAGCAAGGGCCCATTGTCACACTTTTGTTACAAGGAGTAAGTTCCTTGGTTAGATGCCATCCTGTGTGAAATCTCACGATAGTGCACAGGAATTCTGTAAGTTTCTGGTTGCCGTTTTGGCAGAAATATATTTGCAGGGAAGGCGAATCCATACCCAGAGTAAGGTCAAAATGCTGCCACTTCTGTGATGCAGGTCCAATGTAATTCACCAGCCACCAGGGAGCTGACTGATCACTCTAGAGAACTGTGTCATATCGAGGACTCAGTGTTGATCTCCGCCCCTGGCAGATTGGGCACACAACAGTGGTCAGAGCCAAGTCAGCCGCGGTAAGTGGAAGTCCGTGTTACTAAGCCCACACATAACATCCCTCTCTGCTGTCATGGCCATTCGGTGTATGAACCCACTGGGCTACGACAAAGGGGGCAGACTGGTAGTCACAGAATGGGTCATCCTATCCACTTAATTATTAAAATCCTCCTCTGCTGAAGTCACTTTTGGTGACTTCATTAATTTAGCCAACATTATTCGATTTAAAAATTTAAGAAGTTTTTTATATTAAAAACTAAACTATAAGCCATCAAGGTAACTTTTATTTTAATAAAATTGAATAATAATACCTTCTATTTATTCAGAGACTTTAAATTTCACTTAGAGTTTGTTCTTCCCAAAGTTTACACAGCTAAAGTTTGAGAGAGGTTGGGTTAGAACAGAGGAATCCTGCTACTCAGAGTATCATTCTTTTTGGAAAAAACCTGGGGAGGAAGCTTAAATTCCAACCTCAAAGTCAAGGAGCTGAACCTGAAAGTCCATCACTGATCTTTCCCACTGTGTCCAGTTACTATCATTTCATCCAATAAGGGGCTCTGATCTGATTTTCTCTTTCCTCTTTTTTTTTTTTTTTAAGATTTATTTATCTATTTACTTGGAGAGAGAGAGAGAGAGAGTGAGCACATGCAGAGGAAGGGACAGAGGGAGAGAGAATCTCAAGCAGACCCCCTGTTAAGTGCAGAGTCCATGGGGCTCAATTCCACAACCATGAGATCACGGCCTGAGCTGAAATCAAGAGTAGGACGCTTAACTGACTGAGCCACCCAGGTGCGCATCTGATCTGATTTTCTGAGCTTAAGTATCTTTTTCAAGAGATCTATAAAATAATCATGTCAGTTTACGGACTACTTCCTTTGCGTTGGTCATTGCAACCCTGCTTCTCTATATACAGCCTCCTCTATTCCACACAAGAAATCTATGACGTAGGTACGGACTCTCCTAGGAAGAAAATGAGACTGAAAAGGTTGAATAACTTGCCTAAAATCATGCAGGAAATAAGTAGAACCTACAGTCTCTCATTTGCGTCTGTCTGAAAAGTCTTTGTTCTTAATGATCATGTTATATTGCCTCCCACTGTTATAATTCCATTTTATGAAATGCTAATCCTGTGACCATTTTTTACAGAGGTGTGTGTGCACGCATGGATATGTACTCTAAATGGCAAATATGTATATTTGTGTTCATATTCATATTTGTAATGTGGTAACCTATACAATGACTGTTATACTCCGTAGCGCAAAGTGCACATGAAAGTAAATGGTATATCCCATAGTCAGGTACTAGCCTAGTCATTTTCACACATATTAGGTACTTTACCACTCATTACAACCACGAACTATAGGATTTATTGCCCCCTTTTTCCAGATCAATAAATTGAGTTGAGGGAATTAAGGTAATTTGCCCTGGCTGACATAGCTAATAATTGGAAGATCTGAAATCTAAGGCAAGGTCTATTAATTCCAAAGCTCGTGCACTACCTATGATAACACACTGCCTGTCTGGGTATTCATTATCTTGCTAACCAAACACCAAAAGTTTCTCTTAACTGGGGAAAAGTTACTCTTCTACGTCTCAAATTGCCAGAAACAATGAGATTTTAAAGCCAAATTAAATTGAATAGTCTTGTACATTCCCTTGAGCTCCCTACAGCAAAGACTTGGTGAAATGTCAAGGTTACAGCCAGACAATCTCAACCGAAGTGAACTTTGCTTCTTGGACACAATTAGTAAAACCAAGAACAAATGATAATATAAAATCCGTAAGCCCATTTCTAAAGTTTTCACTTAATCTGTATATTACTTTAGTTCCACAAAGAAATAGTCTTCTCACAGGGGGGAAAAAAGTGTTGGTGAAGACGCTGGCACTAACATTTTGCAATAAATTTTATGAATGGATAATAACATTATAATATAACCATAGCTTATTATTTATTTTAAATCCTGAGATTAATAGATGTTTCTAAATATAATGATTTTTCATCATTTCAGCAGGTTTTTTTTTCAAAATCTGTATCCTATTTCAATTAAGATAGCATATCAAAAATACATCTTTGTATCTACTACATGCTTTGCAACCTCAATGCAACTATATTTGGAAAAAGATTCTTATCAAGTACACCTAGAACATTGAGACAGTTGGCATAATATTTCTGTTATATACTATTAACAGATTCAACTCTGCTGTAAAGATTTTTAAAACTATTTTATATACAAATGCCTCAGTACAAGTTTTAGGACTATCAGAAGAATCTAAGCAAATTTAGTATATTTTCAATGAATAAAAATACAATCAAGCCACTTTTCCTCAGAAAAAGAATTACTAAGATACTTTGATAGTCTTCTTATGTACCTTTCTCTTCTTGAGTCTTTCTTTGGAAAATTTTTTGGGACAATTTTCTTTGGGATCTGAACATACACGGGGTGTGATGTGATGGGAGGTGGTACAACGGTTCATTTATTCAAGAAATATTTATTGCCAGGGGCTCCTGGGTGGCTCAGTCAGTGAAGCATCTGCCTTCAGCTCAGGTCATGATCTCAGGGTCCTGAGGCTGAGCCCCCCATGGGGGTCCCTGATCCACAGGGAGTCTGCTTCTCCTTCTCCCTCTGCCCTTTGCTTGTGCTCTCTCTCTCTATCTCAAATAAATACATAGATAAATGAAATCTTTAAAAAAAATGCAAAAGAAATATTTATTGCCATGCATTGTGTTCAGCTCTGCAGTGACTATGGTGAAAATAGAGCTGACACAGACCATATAGTGCCAGGATTTCCACACAGGTACAGACATCCTACTATAACTTTGGACTTCCTTTTTTTTTTTTTCTTTAATTCTTAGATAATAATCATGCAAGCAGTTAACTAGCCATAGTTTGAGTACTGCTTGTATAAATAGTTGTGCTAGATTTGGCATGAGCTCTCCAGGGATAATGTCTTTAGAAGTCCCATCTGGAAGAAACGGAGGACAATGGGAATCAATGAGTCTTGCATTATGCAAATCATGGTAGTGTGGGTTGGTGTGAAACGTTAATTCCTTTTCAAGTGGTCAAGGCACCACTTCTCATCAAAGTTTTGGGGAGAATTGCTCTGAGGTTTGGAAAAGAATCAACAAGGCCCTGATTCCAGCAAGAGCTATCATATCAACGAGTGAGTGGAATAGCTGACAAAGAAATCACTTCATTTACTCCTTAACAACGATGCAGGAATTCAGGGCTGGCTCCTCTATGCCTTCTGTTTCTGGAAGCGAGATAAATCCCAGTCTTTACAAGCAGAATCTCAAGCTAATAAACACATCTTTCCTTGGACAGCACTGGATAACACATATACATTTGGGGATTCTAGTTGGGAGAGGTAGGAAAAGTGGAAAACTCACCATCACACTGCAAAGCAAGACTACCTTACTTGTTTTAAGCACAGGTAGACTAGAAAGCTGACACTATCAGATGGAGCATTCAATGTTTCATCTGTCAGTACTCACCTTAACAGTTCAGTATATGTTAGGATCTTTCTTTCTTTCTTTTTCTTTCCTTCCTTCCTTCCTTTCTTTCTTTTCTTACTTTCTTTCCTTTTTTTTTTTTTGTATATGGACATGAGTTTCTTATGAGATGGTATGCAGAAGTCCATCACTTTACTAAGTGAAGAGAATCTCCATCATATGGATCTTAAATGGGTTTTCTTGATAATAATACACATACATGAATAATATTTTTCTGTGTGAAAATATTCTAAATTGATTGTTTTGGTGATAGAAGTTAAATAAAGGTAAAATGTACTAGGAAAGTATTGCTTCTGGGTCAGAGAACACACATTTAGATTACATAAAGTAGCATCTCACCTCGTATTTATGGAATACAGTTGTATTTATCGAAAACCAAGTGTCTAAAGGGATTACTTTGAATCTTTAATTATATTTCATTGTATTTTATGCAGGAAATTAAATTCAGTAATGTAATTCACAAATTTGGTGATTTATAAAGTACATATACATTTCATAAGTATCTAGGATCGTCTATAGATTCTTTATGAAAATGCAAGTGCCTTACTTTATTTGTAATTATATTTCTTCTAAATTCTGTATTTTTCTGTTAAGGAGAAGGAAAATTAATTGAATAGTGATTTAAGCCATAATGTAACAGGAAAAAAGTCAGCAGGATATTAAAAATTCCTAAGCCTCTCTGTGACTTTAAATATTCATTTGATTTCCATAAAATGACTAAAATTTTGTAGCCAGATGACATGCAAAAAAGAAAAGATTGACATTATTCACCAAGCCTGGTAAGCTCAAAATGTGTAGTTCACATAACACAATCCACAAATTCGGGTTTTTTTTCTTACTTGATACCACAATTCCTTTTCCCCCCATTTACACCACATTTGCTCCCTTATCTTCCAATTGCTTTTCTACACCCTATTCAGGCCAGTCTTTTTCAACACCCTGCTCACTTAACACATTCTTCCCTCATCTCCTCCCAAACATGCCCCTTCCCACCACTTGGCTACCAAGTTCCTTAAGGGAAACTCTGAGTAATTAGAAGATATTAAAAAAAAAAAAAATTACTTTACCAGAAGTTTATCAGTTGACAGTTTCATAAACAAGAAAAAGAGCCAATATTCCAAGGAAAGTTTATCACCACTTCCTTGCCATTTTGTTTATTTGGCTTCAGCCATTTGGAACTCCGGTCACTGTGTGCAGAGGCTGGAGTCTACACAGCGTCCAGTGACTGCATCTGTAGATCTTAACATCATGCGTAAGTGGATTCCTCATACGAGAACTAACCCAGTCCCCATTAAAACAAACGAGGGGCATGACTACTTCCACAGATTCTTTCTGTCTGGTCAGGAAAATGTCTGGAGATAAAACCACTGTGAGATCATTGTTTCTATGATAAGCATATGAAGGGCAGCTTAACAGCGCTTTGAGAAAGAACAGATATGTATCTCTGTTAAGCAGATATTTGACATTGATATTTTTATCAGCCATTTCCTTTAGTATTTTTCTCAAAATACACTCAAGCTTGCTAACATTCTAGCCAGGAAACATTCAAATGAATAGAGATAATCCTTAGGCACTTGAAGCCCACTCCAGCCCCTGAGCTGCAAGTGGCCTGAGGTTCTGGGGGATTTTGTACACCACTAGTTCCTTTTTCTAGTGGGAAAAAAATAATTCAAGTACAGCAACTTGGGCCATGATGTATAATTAATTCTATTATGAAATTAATACACTCGACTGTCCTTCACAGTTCAGTGACTAAAGTCAGGCATCTTAGCTCATTGACTAGACACCAAAAGGGAACGCTTGCTTAAGACTTTATTTAGCTTGTAAAGAGCAGGTATAAGCAGTGCGGAGCAAACTTCTATCCCGAAGCCTGGGGGAAGGGAGTCTGAAAAGATAAGGGTAATATAATGTCTCATTGAAGAAGGAAGAGAATCCGAATTCAGTTGAAACCAGTGGGGTTTGGTTGTGCACGAATGGCATTCATGATAGTTTCCCATCAGTACTGTGATCTGTTATCCACAGATTTTCAGTTGCAGACATTTTATGCATTACCATTTTTTGTGTGTAATTATACACACACACACACACACACACAAACACACACACAGAGGTCACTAGAGTATGGCAAATAAATTTCAATCACATTTCAAGGTTAAATGTTTGAATAATTGCAATCAGAAGAGCAAATACTCTCTGCTCCCATCTGCAAGTTTCTCTTGGCCACTGAGTGTGAGGCTCCCACTGGAGAGCTAATAATCTCTTAAACCACAGTTGTGAGACCACCATAGGAGTTGGGAAGTCACGATGGTGCCACTGTTATCACAATCCATAGACTCAGAAAAACAGCTGTCCCTACTGGGCTGACTTCTCAGAGCTGTGAGAGCACATGACTCCCCTAATCATGATGACAAAGCAGAAATGTGTGTTGAGCTTTGTGAATTGATAGCAGCTTTACATAAATAAGACGTATGTTACCACAAGTAGGCTAAGACCAGGATGTAGGTATAGGCATAGGCATAGGTATATATACACGTATATATGTATACCTGTGTATATATATACCTATGCCTATGGTTATGGATGTGGATACAAGTACAAATACAGATGGATAAATAAAAATATAGTTATATAGGGAGAATATATATATAGAGAGATAAATATATAGAGAGATAAATATAGTTATATATAGAGAATAGAGAGAAAGAGAGATAATCTTCAAAGTAATCACAGATTTTCTTCCTTTGAGACGTTTGCACTGTTAATTTCTCATCACCGATCTCACTGTCTCCAGTTGTTTCAAATAACTCTCATCAAATAATCTTTCTCACTGAATGACATTACCTCATTCCAAAAATCTGTTCACTGCCTCATCCTTTGGTATAAAACCCTTTCTCAAACTTCACTGCCATGGACTTGAAGGCTCCTAATGCATTCACATGGTTTATATTTTCCTCTAGAAATAGGCTAACATGTCCAGATTTGAAACTCCTATGTTATTATGGAGAAAAAGGGAATTTGTGGGACAGTTTGATCCTTCCCTAAAATTCAGTTGCCTAATAAAGGAACTTATATAAATCACTGTAAAAATGTTAAGCACTCACGAACACAGGAAAAGAGATCACAGTAAACCTCCATGTACTCATTACCCAGGTAAGTCAGTTATCTGGATTTTATGAACCTCCTTTTTGTCATCTTGACTCTAGTACCAGTAAAAGTGACACATTTTACGGAAGACATAAGTCAAATTAACTTTTTAGATAGGAACAATACTCCATTACTTTTAGAAACAGCAAAACATTAAGCACAGCAATAGAAACAAACTAGGAATTAATTAATAAGAAAAGAACAAGGTAATTTAAGTCTACCCACAGATCAGAATCCCATATAGTTACTAATTTAATAGGACAGATTTGTGCATGCAGCCCTATTACTAAAGAAAGGTGTATATACCTATTATATATAGGTAGCATACCCACTATATGTTATATATACATATACATAATGTATATACAAAATATACACATTACCTATATATACATATAATGATAATATATAATTAATATACATAATGGATATATATTTATTATAATATATAATATACTATGATTTTTAATGGAAAAATTAAAAAGCTATAAATATTAGCTATAAAAAGGAGGAGGGTTTCCTATTCTGTGATTTTTATAACTCTATACTGGTTGAAGTTTTGTTATGTGCAAGTATCCTTCCTATCCAAAAAGAAGTAAAACCATTCTGACTTATGATTGCTTTTGCTAAAATCCCCACTTTTCCACTTATTAGTTGTACGACTTTGAAGAGTTTGTTACTTTCTGTCTTAAGGTTTCAGTGTTCTATATGAATGGGTTATTCATTGCTACCTATATTCCACAATTATTTAATGATTGGCACAAGGTAAGAGTCAATAAATAAATGTTAGTTTTAAGAGTATTTTTAAAATAATACCTTCATCATTAATACTTTGTATAATCCCATTCACCTATATGTTTGCTTTAAATTTTATAAAGTTAGATATAAATTTATATCTATATATAAGTATGTATCTCTATGTAAGTATATATAAAATATATAGATTTATATATAAATAAATATATTTAAATATGCAGTAAGCTTTAGATAGTATATATTATATACTTTCTAAAATTATCTGTTAATGTGATAAGAAAAAATATTCCACAGTAGCTATTGGATGTGGAAAGTTTTAAAAACAAACTTCACATTTCATTCTAGAAAAATCTTACCTACCATTTTACATAGGGTCATGTTTTGAGAATCTTAGAATGCTTGAGTGCATTTTTTTCAACTAAAAAATGATCATTCATATCTGATATCAAAAATGCCTAAGTATCATATATTATGTATTCATTCAACAAATAGTTTTGATCAACTACCATAACACAGATTAAAAAAAAATAAGTTGGGACTAAGATACAAATGTAATAAAAAAAAAAACAACAACAGCCTAGGCCATGCCTTCAAAGGGTTTGAGGTAGAAAGCAGCAATTCAGCACGTGCTGTTCCTGGATCAATACAACCACTGAAATGCTATCTGAGCAGTGAAAATGACATCGGCACCAAAACAGTTCCTTCATCTCACAGCAGGCAGGGTATTCCTAATTAAACATAATATTTGTGGCTCATGATTGAGTCAAATCTAAATATTATTAGTGTAAATACAATAACATAAGTGAGAGATCTAAACTACTAGCATTCTAGTGAACTGTAAAACTGTAAAATAGCTTAAACATTATTGTTATTAAAATATTGATGCGCACCTTGGCCATGGGAGAACAGCTATGTTTAATGGTGTCAAGAGCAATAAAATCCCCATAACGTAAAGAAAATAAATATTAACTGTACCATCAAATGTTTTCTTCAGCCCAATGATATTACAATGAGTTGAAATCATTTTACACCTCAAGTAACGTCAAAGGACAAAAGTTGAGTATGCAGCTGTCTCGTCCATTGTCCTGTGAAGGCACACACCCTTGGCTATGACGTTTATGAACTCATCCCTCCCCAGCAAACTGACCAGGTGCCATGAGCGGCATCAGGAAGCTTTTGTGGATGATGGCACTGACTTCAGAAGACCTCAGTAATTACAAAGATAGAAGAGAAAGATTATGTTTGCTTGCATGAAGCTTGAACGTCTTCCTGCAATCTGTACACACACAATTCAGTGATTTGGGGCTAAAAAGGAGGATTGAAGAGCTGAGAAGAGCATGATTACCCAAGAAGACAGCTTGCCTCTAATATCTAGATGATCCACCTTCGTACTCTCATTGACACCTTGCCCATCCCCTTCACCACCACCTTGTTGCATTGGCTTCCTTCAATCTGCTAAGAGTTGACCTGCCCAGTAGCTTGCCTCTCTTCTATAACAGCCTGGGAATTTCACCTGAAGGAGGTTTTGGAATTCAAGACTCCTGTCAGTACTGAATGCAGCTAAATGCACCTTGCAGTGCAATTCCCCAAACCTGCACTATGTCTGGAGTTGCTTGTACAATTATTTATGAGAAAGTACCATGACCTAGGGCAGAGATGAAGGGATTATTCCAGAAATCAATATGCTTTTGTTAAGAGGTTTACTTTCATGACCTTCACTTTAATTTTTTACTCCTTTTGCCCTTTCCCAGCACAAACTTTAGGAACAATATTTGCTGTGTCCGTCATACCAAAAATATACAAGCTAAATGAGATACACAGTCCAAAGAAACGGGCTCAATTTCTAACAGAGCGTAGTGTGCAATCATATCCCGGGCACTGAAGTGGCCGTATGTTGGCATGTGCGTGTGCACACAGGCACACACTCCTTGGTAAATCCTCAAGTCATTCAGCATTCCTGTTCAACAGACTTAAAACTGTGTTGAACAAAAGCCATTCTGCTGCATGCATTTGCAGAAGGATATAATTAGTTGTTCTTTCAGTTTCCTGGATAAAGATGGCACATATAAAAAATAATAGGCTGTCAATACCCTAGAAGGTTAGCAGTATGAACTCAACAAAGGAATATCTTTTAAGGCAACATGAGCTTACTTTTCCCTAATACCTGTGGTATTTTGGGATTCCATATGGCATGAAAGCATATGCTTAAAATGCAAAGGAAGTATATTTATATTTTATTTATTTTTATCTAAATGCTTCTAATCATAATTTTTAAATTAAAAAAAATTACCAATAGTAAGTTTATAAAGTAGACTAACACAGAGGAATAGCTCTAAAAAGTAATGCCTCGGGTCAATTTTGACCCACAAAATGTATATTAGTCAATTCATTTTTGTGCTTCAAATAACTCAATCAATGGGGATCTATTGAGGAACTACTGTATTTGTCATAGTTTTCGTGTACTTTTGAAAGAAAGAGAAGAGGAAAATAGGGGAGAGGTTAATCACAAACTCTACATTGTACCAAAGTAATGTAGAATACATTAAATTATTACGATATGATTTCTATCTATCTCACTACCCATCTATTTATTATTTGGAAGCTTAAGATCAGTACTGATTCTTACCACCTTTTGGACCACCATCGGCTTGAAGATGCTATGAAATCTTTGTCCAGAAAGTCACAGATAGTTGGGAACCCAAACTCCGACAGAATCTTGCACCCACTGTCAGGGAGTTCATCTTCGAGGCCAGAAGCAGCAGGTTAAGGACAGCAACCCTAGTCATGAGAGACACGATTTAGTTAGAGTTCCATTTCAATTCATCCAAATTTAGATAATAAGTTAAGATCTATGTATTTCTCCATTTTTTATATTAACTGTCACCAAAGCAGAGCACACAAGCCCACAATCCCAACTGGCAGCAACTGGAATCTTTTACTTTCAAGCGTCATTTCTTTTGAAATTTCTGGGAAGGACAGGCCACTCCTGGGATTGGGTCCTAATGTTGGCAGGAGACAGTAAGGACTGTAAAGGTGAGATACTGATAAGCATTCTAAACTAGCTGGAGGACAGGGAGAGCTCTTCTAATGGCACTTTGTCAGGAAGCCAACTCCTTCCCACTTAAAAGGTAGTGTGTGCTTATGAGCAAATAAATTATCCCTCCCACCATTCAGTTACTTAAGAAGACAACCTAAGAGGCCACTGAACCTCCTCCACATAGCAGGGAATAGCTTTTAGAGGAAATGACTGTGCAAGAAAATGAATACAGATGTGAGCCCGATGGTGGGTTGCTCAAAGCCCTGCGTGAATGTCCAGGCTCACAAGGTCTTCTGTCCTCCATGGAGAAAAGGCTCCCCAGAGCAACCACAGCAAAAGGTCAGAGGAACATGGGTGGAGAAGACTGGCCTGATGTATGGAGGACATATGGTATGCCAGTGAAGAGTCCAGAAAGAAAAGAGGCATCTGGGGATGTGCCTATTTATTGAAGCCCTATTAGAAACTACAATGTTAAAAATCCAAGAGACAATGAGAAACACTCTATTATGTAGAGAAAAATGAAAAAGGACAGCTGACAAAGCAACTCAGAGGAAACCCGAGAATCTACAGCAGCAGTTGTGAACGTATGGTGTGTGGATCTGTGGGTGTCCCTGAGACCAGTTAGGGTGTCTGCAAGGTCAAATCCATTTTCATCATAACAATATGAAGACATTAATTTGTGTTTTTTGCTGTACTGACACTCTTATAACCAGAGCAAAAGCGATAGTGGGTAAAATCTCACAAGAGCATAGATCAGATCAAGCTGCAAGGACTGCTATCCTAGTCGTCATTTCCACACCATTCATCTACTGGAAACTGATACAAAACACAAAGCTTCCAAGAAGATCCTTGGTGAAGCAGTGAAAAAATTAACTGTATACAATTTCAACCCTTGAGTACATGTTATCAGTAAGGCTTCTAGTCCACAGGGGGCTATTAGTAAATTTTGGGGAGTCAAAAGTTATACATAGATTTCCAACTGCATGGCAGCGGGCTCCCCTAACCCTCAAGTTGTTCAAGGGTCACTCTATTTGCAAAAATGTGAAATAACAACAATCTCACATTCATTTTTGTTTTAGAACTTAAAATCAAAGATAATGGGTTTTTTATTGTTGTATTTAGATTATTAATATTTTTAAACTTTTATCAGTTTTAATTTCTTTTTTTAACATTTTTATTTTTTTAAAGATTTTATTTATTTGAAAGAGTGAGAGAGAGAGCACAAGTGGGGGGAGGGAGGGGGACAAGCAGGCTCAGTGTTGAACACAGAGTCTGAAGTGGGGCTCGATCTCATGACCCTGAGATAATGACCTCAGTCAAAATCAAGAGTCATATGGTCAACAGACTGAGCCATCCTGGTGCCCCTTAGTTTTAATTTCTAATATAGAAAATATTTATAGATTATATCCTATATAAGCAAAAGCTCTTTAAAGTCTTCAAGAATTTTTGAAAGTATAAAGGACCCTGAAATAGAAATGTGAACAACTAATGTTTTCTAGAATCTATCTTTATTTGAACCCAGGACAGTGCCTAGTACATAGTTGGCACTCAATAAATATTTAATAACCTAAGGAACTAAACACATGTTCAGTTTCATCTTATTAGACAACTGTTAGTAATCTTTTCACAAGAATAGATTGTTGATAACTATTTGCACACTTGTCTAGACCTGTAAATATTTATAGTTGGCATTCATTTAATTCAATGAGTCTTTTTAACACTTCTTATTGAGACATATGTCACACGAGATAAAATTCACCATTTTCAAGTGTACTCTTGAATGTTATTTTAGTACAGTCATTGTGTTGTGCAACCACTACTAACTAAATCTAGAACATTTTCATCACACTCCCCAAAAACCCTAGCAGTTAGGTCGAATGCTTCTCTTCCTCTAGCACCTGGCAACCACTGGTCAGTCTACTGTTTCTATGGATTTGCCTATTGCAGGCATTTCGCATGTATGGGATAGTAAACTATGTAGACTTCTGTGTCTGATTCCTTTCACTTAGCATGTTGTCAGAGTTCGTATTGTAACATGCAACAGTGCTTCATTTCTTTTCATTACTGAATAATATTCCATTGTATGATTAGGCCACCCATTCATCAGTCATCAACTGGTAGATATTCATCAACTGATTAACAGTTATTTTTTCTACTTTCTGACATTATTATGAGTATGCTGCTATGAATACTCATGTACATGTCTGTATTTGAACCTGTTTTCATTTCTTTCAGACACGTATGTAGGACTGAAATTGCTGGTTCACATGGTAAAACTATGTTTAACTTTTGAGGAAGTCTCAAGCTCTTTTCCACAGGTGTTGGACCATGTGGCATTCCCACTCACAATGTATGAGGGTCCCAGTTTCTCCACACCTTCACCAGTCCTTGCTATGTTTGTTTTATTATAACCATCCTAGTAGATCCAAAGTGGTTTGTCACTGTGGTTTTAATTTGGATTCCGTAACAACTAATGATTTGAGACATACCATTTGTATGTCTTCTTTGAAGATTTATTTATTTATTTGAGAGAGAGAGAGGGAAAGAGCATGAGCAAGGGGAGGGGCAGAGGGAAAGAATCTCAAGCAGACTCTTTGCTGAGTGCAGAGCCTGATGTGGGGCTTGATGTCACGATCTCAAGATCATGACCAGAGCCGAAATCAGGTGTTGGACACTTAAGCAACTGAGCCACATAGGCACCCCTGTATCTTCTTTGGAGAAAAGTCTATTCAAATACTTTGGACAGGTTTGAATTGGTTATCTCTTTATTGCTGAGTTCTAAGCATTCTTTATATATTCTGGATACTAAATCCTTATGGAATATATATTTACAAATATTTTCTCCCATTTTGCTGCCTTTCACTTTCTTAGTGTTCTTTGATACATAAAAGGTTTTTTTTTTTAAATTTTAATAAAAAATCATTTATCTAGGTATGCCTGGTGGTTCAGTCAGTTGAGCATCTGACTCTTGCTTTTGGCTCAGGTCATGATCTCAGGGTTGTGAGATCCAGTCCTACATCAGGCCCTACACTCAGCAGGGAGTCTGCTTCCACTCTCCCTCTGCCCCCCACCCCCACCCTCACTCACATGCACTATCTCAAATAAATAAATAAATAAATAAATAAATAAATCTTTTTTAAAAAACCTTATCTATCTAGTTTTCTTTTGTTTCTTATGCTCTTGGTGTCATATCTAAGAAACCATGGCCTAATCCAAAGACACAAAGATTTTCACCTATATTTTCTTCTAAGGGCTTTACATTTTTCTTTCTTCCCTTCAGGTCTTTGATCCATTTTGAGTTAATTTCTGTATATGGCATGAAGTGAGATAGGGGCCCAGATTTATTATTTTATAAGTGAATATCCAGTTTCCCCAGCAAGTGTTATAATTTTATGTTTAATCGTTATTGTTCTCTTGTTATGGGATGAATGGCCTCAGAAAAGTCCTCTGTGGTTGCTGTTTTGTCTGCTAGGCACACTTCCCTTTTTCCTTTTCCCTCTAATAGACTCTGTCTCTCTTTCCCAATCTGTTACCCAGGAAACTGTGGGGCTCCTATGGTCGGGGTCCTAGAGGACAGCCTATACAAAAGAAATGATAGGTTGTTAAAACATATTTTCCATCATTAAAAATGAGGCATAGCATTTGTTAAGACACTGGATTTTAGAGGAATAACATGATACTATCTGGCTATGAACCATGTGCAGGGTGACCTGAATATCTACCAGCTTTTAGGCTATCAGAGGAAGGGTACACATCTGGCCCAGCCTTCAGCTGTAGCAATTCTGCTGCTCAGTGCCTACAGCCAACCAGACCACTAACAATGTGCAAAGGAACAGTAGGGTATTCATGGAACTTGTAAAAATTTGAAGAACCAGACCTCTGAAAAATTGTTCATATTAAAGTTTTTTTTTTTTTAAGTAAGAGTGTCATAGTAAAGCAACAGATGTGTCCTACTGAACTACTGTCTTACTCTTTGCTTTAAACTAGAGGGGTACACAAAAATCCAGTGTTGCATTAGAAACATGATACAGGAAAAACAGATAAAACGTGGTTGATAATAAGCCTTTTCACCCTTTTTATTTGAAAAAAAATTAGATCTGATACCACATCTGCTTAAATTTTAATCTGGAAGGAGCAAGTCAGTTCTAAGCTGGTGAAGTAGTCTTTGAGCTCATCTAAGTCCAGATGAAGAAAGTACAACCCAGAGGAACCATGTGAATTGTCCAAGAGCACATCTAGTGAGTGACAGTGCCATGTCAATAATAGTAAGATGGTAAGATGGAGAACTAGAGGAAGAGCCTATTTTTTTCTCACTTCCCGATGATGTGCTTTCAACTATAAGACTTCTTGCCTATATTTATGGGCCCTGTGGAATTTTCAGATTTTTTTCTCCTTATCACAAGTCTCTTGTCTAAGAAGAAAGGCAAGAAAAGCAGCTACAATTTCTTTGGAAACACACTGTTAAACTGAGTCTCATTTTTGCAAGATTGCAGATTTCTTTTGAATCAAAAATTATAGTTTCTAAAAATGGCTATGAGTCTAAACTGTGCATATGATTTTTATATCATGTAATATTTCAAAAAATTAAGAGGAATGGAATCAAATCGCTATACTCCAAAGTCCTTCGCCTTTACAAAAGCAGTTTGGTCACATTTACTCATTAAAAAACATTTATGAGAAGCTTAATATCTGAGCATATTCATACTTTTACAATATTTTATAGTGAGTGAAACAGGCATTCAGTTTGGTAAAGCTACGCAAAAATAAGTGAGGGTATGGTAGATTGTCATGAGTATAAGATACATGACACATACATTGAATAGATTTTTTGGATCATTAACCTATAGTTAATTAAAAAACTATTAAAAATAACATTTTAGAGATCACGCATAACAAAATAGACATCCTTTTTTACTCATGACATTAGCTTCTATTGTTAATGAAAAACTCAATATGTTTTTTTTTAAATAGTTCACATAATTTTGCTTAAAGAAGCAACACAGCTTAGAACTTAGAGCTTAGAGTGATACTAAATCACATTTTCAGGTATGCAGGGTATCTTTCTAAAATTAATTCTAGGATTGTGTATAGGATGGTCATATGTCACATGAAGTCTTCATGCAGAGAATTATTCTAAATTCAAAAGCAATACTAGTTCTGACAAAGGATGGCCAACATACCCATCTAAGTGCTGAAATGAGGTCATAGAGTATCAAAAGTGCACCTATTTTGTAGTTCACTTGGTCCACAAGCTATGAAATTACGCAAATCTGGACACATTTTTAATTTGAGAGAATTGCATTTTTATATATTGCACGTAGACTGAAAATTGATTAATTTTTATCACACCATTTGAAATGTGTGCATTTAAATACATATGAACTGTGGACTTAACCTTAAAATTGACAGTGGCACTTTAGGCTATGATCAAAGGGAGAAGCAACACCCTTACTAACAAAAACAGCGGCCGGGGGAGCATTACAGCTCAGGTCATCGACTGGGACGGGGCTCCTGGGAGATATCTTAGGGTGGTGGTTTTTCTTCACGCTGTAGCTTCTGGATTTTCAGGTTGAAAACTCTACTTGTGGGAAACCCAGATATTGGTTCCTTGGTGGACACCTACCAACAAAGCTCACAGGAGAATGGTGTTTATGCCATACTGCAAATACGCTGGGTTACTATGAGAGATCGGTCTGCCAAGAAGATCATTTCCATTATCATATATCATACTGACACTAGATTAAAATTTTTTTTTTCAGATCTATGAATGGCTTTGGATTTAAGCAAATCTACATGTAGTATCTGTATAATCCCTTGATGGATAGCTCAGAAAAAAATACTTTAACCAAACTTAAAGGATTATTGAAGCAAAAATTGCAAGTGAAAATAATCCGATCATTAGTAGAATAGCAGGTACATTTAAGATGGTATTAAGAGGAGCTAACAGGAGGAAGCCCATTTTGCTGTGCCAATGGATGGCGAGGGGGAAGAGTTGGGTCCGGGGGCAGTTAGCACTGTGGTTAATGGCAAATGCGTGGAAGTCAAACGATCGGTTTTGAATCTTGTGTCTGACTTAGTAATACCCAAGTACCTTGCAAAAGTCATTTCACATTTTCTCGATGGTATAGGTGTTATCTTTCACTGATTTTATTTAATTTTTTAAATTTAAATTCAATTAATTAACATATAATGTATTATTTGCTTCAGGGGTACAGGTGTGTGATGCATCAGTCTTATATAATACCCAGTGCTCATTACAACACATACTCAGCCCAATGTCCACCATCCAGTGACCCCATCCCCTCACTCCCATCCCATCCAACGACCCTCAGTTTGGCATTATATACCTAGAGCAAAGCACATAAATGCAGTAAAGGGGTCAGCACACGGACTGAGAAATGGACAATGTCCCGCACCCCAGGCTTCCTTTTGCTCCTTCCTGGTCATTACACCATAATCATGCCCGTGGCCCCAGCCTCCATTACACAGTTTCTCCTGTTCTTAAACTTCCGTTGACTGCTTGCTAATGTTTCCAGCCCTGCTCAGCAGACTTGATCTTCTCAGTAGTATTCAATATCCTCATGCTAAACACTTTTCCCTCAAAACCCCACCATTGATTTCCAAAATTCTCTACCTTACTCCTTCCTTCTGACCAAGTCTTTTTGTTAAGGATTATGGTCCTCTCCCCATACTTAAATTTTGAAAATCCCGAAGGTCCTCTTCTCCCCACGATCCTTGCCCTTAACCTGCACTGTGCTCCAGTGCCTTCCTTTTTCCTGGCCTCCCTTTCCAATTCTCTCCCGTTGCTTTTTTCCCCCATCTCAATCTCAGTGACGGAACCACTGTTCATTCTTTCTCTCTCCCATGAAACCTTGGATTCAACCTGGATGACCACCCCCCCCCCAGTTCCCTCCTGTCATCAGTTACTGGGTGCTTTGGATTCGGCTTAACAGGCACACCACGTCTTGTGCTCATTCCCTTGTTAAAAATTCACTGCTGCTGCCAAAATTAGTTCAGGCTCTTTGCCTTACTAGCTTCCTCAGTGAGCCATTCCCCACAGGATGTCAAAACGAGCTTCCGAAGATGTATATCCAAACACATTGTTCATCTCAAAACCTTCTAGTGGGTCTCCATTACCGACAACAACAAAAAAATTTGTAAAATTCTTTTAGCTAAATAGAGATATATAGATATGTAATCTTCCTTCCTCATCACTTAATTTTGCTCATTGAATTCGATGTCCCACATCCTTCCTGCTTTGTGTATTTGTTCTTCCTGCTACTGCTTCTTTGTCTTGGAAAACACCTAACTTCGTGTCTGCAAGTTCACCTATGTGGAACTAACCATTCCCTTCTTTTTTTTTTTTTTTTTTAAGATTTTATTTATTTATTCGACAGAGATAGAGACAGCCAGCGAGAGAGGGAACACAAGCAGGGGGAGTGGGAGAGGAAGAAGCAGGCTCATAGCGGAAGAGCCTGATGTGGGGCTCGATCCCAGGTCGCCGGGATCACGCCCTGAGCCGAAGGCAGACGCTTACCGCTGTGCCACCCAGGTGCCCCTAACCATTCCCTTCTTAATACTTCTTTTATACCTCTATGTTTCTGTCCTAATAGTTTATTCCAATTGTTTTATGCCCTAATATCCTTAAGAGTGATAAATACATTGCATATAACTTTTTATACAGTGCAAATATAATGTTGGCATATAATACATACAAATGCCTTTTAATAAATGCTCAAAACCACATCTTGTTTATTTTAGTTAACAATAACTGAATTCTTACTTTGTGCATACCACCCGATTAGAAGTTGAAGAGATTTATAGCTGAATAATCCTTCCTCCCCAGGAGCTTACAATCTATAAGGGACCACAGAAACATATAGAAACAACTCCAATATAAAGCACAGGATTTGTCTCAACCATAGAGGTATAAACAATGACTAAATGTAAGACCAAAATGGGAGATGAGTTTAAGTCTGTCAACAGGGTGGGATTACAATGTAAACCACAAAAATGGTACAGTGATAAAAATACTTGGAGGAAGGAAAGTTATGAACTGTTTTAAGAATCATTTTGAGGGGCGCTTGGGTGGCACAGTCAGTCAAGCACCCGACTCTTGGTTTAGGCTCAGGTCATGAGCTCAGTGTCCTGGGATCAAACCACACCCCCCCCCATCAGTGGGGAGTCTGCTTGAAGATTCTCTCCCTCTGCCCCTCCCCCCACATGCTCTCTCTTGCTCTCTAAAATAAATAAATCTTAAAAAAAATCATTTTGAGAATCTGGATTTTACTGTACCTATAGCAAAGCCATCAGAAACAGGATAATCAGGAGACGGAGTTAGGAGATTCTGCACCTAAGGCCGTTAGAGTGGTCCTTCGTGTACAGTCTGTGACACACAATATGCTAAATGTTATAGAAGATATAAATATCAATTTAAAAAAATCATCACTAAGGAGCTTAAAAATCTTTGTATGGGTAAAACTTGTAACTAAAGCGCTGGACATTAAGATCCTGAGAGAAGGCAACATTGGTGGCTTGGAAATACTTTTCTCTGCTAGAATGTATGCTCTCGAAGGGCAAGGGCTGGTCTCTTTCACTCTCCAGTACATCTTATTTTCTTGAATACCTGTCACATGCTTGTCTAGTGAAAGTGAATTTACCCAGAAGGTTTAGGGGAATGAGAAAACGGTTCCTCGTAGGAAGTGACATTTAAATTGAGCTTTGACAAAATATGAGGTCTTGCTTGATGACTAGGAACCACTTTTCTTCTTTTCTGGCAAGAACCTTCAATTTCCTTGGGAAACTACTCTTCTATCCTGGACTGTCAAGCAGGACACTCACCCTGTCCTGGACAAGCAGGGTCAGTAGGGGTCTCTTTCTCAGTATCTGACCCTTAAATGGAAGGATCCTAGGAAGGAAAACACCCACAAGGCTGATTCATCCCTGAGGAGGGGGCGTAAACAGGATGAGAGCTGAGACCTTGTACAAGGATCCCTGGCTTAGTCTTTCTCCCATCCTTCCTGGTGCAAATCTGCAGCTGTTTAATTCTCTGAGCTACCCCTCACCCTTAACACAT
Source organism: Ursus maritimus (assembly GCF_017311325.1). Taxonomy (NCBI): domain Eukaryota; kingdom Metazoa; phylum Chordata; class Mammalia; order Carnivora; family Ursidae; genus Ursus; species Ursus maritimus. The sequence goes on from NW_024423344.1 coordinate 73,017,469, forward strand.
TAACTTTTTTGCTTCTATCAGGCAGGTACAGTCGGTTTCTTTCATAAGCTGTTAAAGAACACAAACTGGCACAATAGTTCATAACCAAGAACTTTGTTTTGCTTTGTTGTATTTACATAAATTAGGTATTTCATGGACTATGTTACAGCTGGCTGAACATGAGGGCATCATGGGGGAAACATACTCCCACAGTTTCCCAGTAACCAACTTGTATATTACTGAGTCTTTGCACAATTTTGTTGTGGAATGCTAGACAATTCACTAAGCCTTTCTGAAATTTAGTTCACAAAAGTTAACATTCTTCGCTTGTGCAATATTTATATGACTTGTTATCTACCGTTAGCATGAGTCTAATCATGCTCTTTACTGGAGGAATGATTGTAATGGCTTTGACAGTGTTCTTGGGATGTGGAAGGGTGAAATACGGTCCCAAACTATAAACCATGCTTTCCACATGCCAATTTCGTTTGTGCAGAGATAGTGGGTATACTGATGAGAAATCCCTTTCCTGACCAAGTGCCCTTCACTGATGAATAGCAAAAGAATGTTTCATAGTTAACTTCTTTTTTTTTTTCTTCTTCAATGCTTCTGTTCTTTCTGGTATGCTTTTGAATAAAATATAGAAAGTACGTAGATTAAGTGGATGAATAAAGAATGTGTTAGTCTATAAGAATAGCGTATCTAAGATTTCAGAAATGAAAAAAAAATACTGTACAGGATCAGGGAAACTAGTTTCCACATAAACACTCTTTGGTCTTCATTTTTCCATCTGGAAAATAACTAATAACCATATGATTTTAATCAAAAGACTATCTGAGTCAGGGTAGGAAATCTCCAAGTGCACCTTTCAGCTGATTCCTGTGAGTGGATAAAATGATGGGGACCCAAGGCATGGTTGAGCAGGAAACCCTCCATCTGCCTCTGCTTCTCCTTCATTTGACGTCAGATGGAAATGACGGTTATGCATATGCTTCTATCTTCAAATTGATCGTGAGGCCATCCAAGATTATTCTTTGTAGTCAATTTATGTGTTTGCACACTCAGTATTCAGTTCCTTAGAGATGCTCATGGCCCCAAAACTGAAAATCACTTAACTTTCCATCATCAAATAGAGAAGATAAATCTTCCAGAATCACTGGGGAGTTCATCCTGTAAAGATGTCGGAGGAAGGGATTCCTTGGGCACCATGCTGACAGAACACACTTTTACACGTAGTCCAAAGCCCTTCCATTTTAGCCAAAGCTCATATCTTCTTGTTATAATATCTATAAGTACAAAGTCACACCATTTGTGAAATAACAGGAGACAAACAATCATTTATTTCATCTTTGGAATTAAATAATCCTGGAGTTAATTAATGAAATAACTCTGGAATTAAAATAAGTAAGGATAGATCAGATTCTTTAAAGTTGGCATCTTACAGATATCCTAGTCTGTAAAATAAAACTTCTATTCATTTTGGCTGAAGAGTATTTTAAATATATATGAAAATTATATTGGATTTTATACACAAGATTTAATTCCTGTCTTGGTCACTTATTAGTTAAGAAATCTCAAAGAAATGACTTAACCTCTCAGGGTCTTACATCGCTCACTTATAAAGTATGGATAGTAATAATTAGGCCATGGGTTTGTTAAATGGCTTAAATGAGATAATATGCATATTAATACAGTGGGCTGCTATCTAAACATCTATTGTTGCTATTATGGACAGAATGTGGAAATTGATATTGAAAGTGAGGAACATCTCCCAAGAATTGATCAGAATCATCAATGATGATTTGAGATTTTCACATAATTGATATTCAAATCATAGCATTTTCATTGAGCATTTTTATAAACTATGAATAGATTCTAATGAAATCATTATGAATACACTCATATTTTACTGTCAAATGCAATCATATGGCAGGAATCTATGAATATAAGTGCTTGAAAATAAAACCACTGGCATACACATCTAGTTAAGGCATGGCGTGCACTGCACAAATAAGCAATATTTCTCTAAGGAAAATGTGAGCCTCACAACTTGGCAGGCATTGTAGAATCACGGCCTCTCCTCGATTATGAACTTAGAAAGATCGCAATGGTAAATTCCACCCTACCCAGGAGTTAAAAAGAATTAAAAACAGAATAGCCATCAGTTTTGACAGCAGTCATATTTCCATTGTTTTGAATTTTAATGAATATTTTTGTGACTATGCAATTTTAGGAAGAGTAACTTGTTTTAGGCCAGTTTGAGATGCTGTGGAGGCTAAACTCCAATAGCGTATTATACTGTTTTATTTAAACACTATTGTCATGTAAGATAAAAATGAAAAAATAAGGAAACAGAAATGTTGAAGTTCCATGTGAGCGTAACAAATACATCAAATGAGTCTTGAAAGACGTGGTCGTATGACAATAAGACATGTATGTGTATTCTATTATGGGAGTGAAAGCATTATGTCTCCGTGACTGGAAAGTCACAGCACACAAGAAAGCACCAGATTAGACCACCTGGCAGAAGAAACTTTAATAATCGGTATGAAAAATGAAAAATAAGCTAGTTCAGAAGAAGACTCTTCTGAAATTTTGAAGGGTAATTGTAAAGAAATGTAAGAATTGAAATGAGGCATAAAACAATTCAGGGTATCAGTCAACAATTGCTCATTTTTTTTGGCCCCTTTCCTCCTCCCCACCCCCAGCAATATTTGTTTCTGCAACTTGTAAAAATGTTACTTGACAATTAAGACAGGACAGAAGTTTTCATCCTTGACAGATCAGATCATAATTCCTCCTAAAAAAATTTAATACTAGCTTACTGAAAGTCTGTAAGGGCCAGATTGAAATTTCATATTCATTAATTACATTCAGTAGTGTACTTGGTCACAAAAATTTAATGACATATAAATTTATAGGAGATAATGAACCTGAAAAATTCAACTATAGAAAGTTTAAAAATAGGAACGAATTTTACCACTAATGCGGTAAAATATTTCATATTTTTATATAAAAATAAAATATTTCAAAATGCGATGATTACCATTGGCATATAGCAACATATTTCAAACTGTTGTGATAAGTATTAGTACAAAATAGATGAGTCATTATTACATGCAGCTTACTATGAGGTGCTATGCCAAACTTACTGGCACTGAAAAGAATAAAGAATGAAAATTCCCTAGCATATTATGTTCTACACAAAAGACACTAAATAAATGTCAGGTCTTTATTTCCTTCTCCCCTGAGAAGTAGCAGGATTAGGTGAATTAGAAAAAGTTAGTCAATTCATGTCTTATAGTCCTCACTTTATCTGAAAGTTTGATGTTCCTGGGCGATCTCTCTTCCTCTCTCTCTCTCTCTCTCTCTGTTCGTGTGTGTGTGTATGTGTGCGTGTGCGTGTGTGTGTGTGTGTGTGTGTTGTGTGGTTCTAATTATATTGAAAACCCTATTATTAATTGAAAAGACTTATTTCTTCAGTTAGTTAAAACAAATATTTATTATATTTGTTTTATATTTGGTGAGTACCAATCATTTATCAGTGCTTGGGTTAAGGTTTAAACATACAGATGGACTAAATCCCTTCTGGGAGCATAGAGTTTCATGGTAAAAAGCTTGAATAGAGATTATTTCAATACAATGTGACAACTGGTTAGGAGAAGGATCGTGCCAGGTGTTAATTGTTTATTTCAGTATATTTATCTTCTCTGGCTAAACTAATTCAAATTCTTTTGTGCCACACTATATCTCAATCATTTCTTTCTTCAAGGAGATATCAGAGCTCATTTTCTCAGTAAGATACTACTGCTTTTTCCAGTCTTCATATGATATAATACTTAGGATACAGATGATATACAATATAATTAATAATACCTGTAATGCAATCTACACGTATTTTTAGTCCATTTGTCATGTGGGTTCTTACAAAGTTTTGGCACTTTAAACAATGTATTGACTTTATGAGTTAGTTACTTAGCAAAGCAAATTATATATTTTCATCACCTCATAAATTGGTGGTGATGGTATGTGTGTGTGTGTGTGTGTGTGTGCGCGCGCACATATCCCTTTTAAGAGATATGCGAAATGTTGAAAGAGTTGTAAATTAAGTATATTCATAATATTTTTCATTACTCTTTCCCTCTGCTATTAAATCTATAACATGTAGCATACATATGTACATACATATATATATTTATATATATACGCTTTGTGGTTTAATGACATCGGCAGATGTAAGCATTTATTAGATTGATTTTTTTAGAAAACCGATGAGAGAAATATTAAAAATACAAATACTCTTTCACTTCAATTATTTGAAGCCCCAAGGCTTGAAAATTTTGACAGGGAAAATGGCCTTGCCCCGAAGTACAGACAAAAAACAATATATTTGCTCAATGTTTCCAGATTCTGTAGTAACGAAAGACACTTTACAAAGGTTTCTGAGGTCAAGTGTTAAATAAAACAAAGGTAAAGCAATAAACACAGTTGGAGTTTTGTCAAGTCGGTGGCAGATAGCTATAATTTCACCATTTAGTCCTAAAGGGAAGGCCGTAAAAACAAGAAGTATATCTCATTTTCTTGTAAAACCTAACAGTTCTATCAGGAAAGGTCAGACAATTTCACCCGAAGGAGTATCTGTTCAGCACAATGCAGTTAACTGTACCACACGATTGGTGAGGACCACCTTGCCGTCTGTCTTCATTCTCTTCACCAAGTCAGCTAAGCAGCTATCGGGTTGGGTTTAAGACAGGTCTTGTACTTGCATAGATGACTGTTAATAACCCAAACACAGTGACTATATGTTTTGTCGTATGCCATTGCTTGTGTTTGATCTGTGGATCCATTAAATCAAAACTCCGAAGGTAGAGCAGGGGGTCATGTAATTAGCACATCGATAGCGTATGACCATGTGCACGAGTACTCTGTACTCATTACTAAGACATCCGAGTGGCCTCCAGAAATCCCTAGAACGCCGATGCTCCCGTATAACAGGACTGTGTAGGTTTGTCTAGTTAGCTCTTCCTCCTGAAATGCCAAAGTTCTCCTTGGCCTTGAAAGATAGACTAATGACGCTTTTCAAGTTTAGAGATAAACATTCGGATTCTGCGACATTCGCGAGTGTGCCCAGAGATGTCATGACGGGAGTCAAAGCCCCATTTCATCCTCTGTAGGAAGTGAATCATATCTACTCCATGGGACCGGGTGACACTCGCTTAAATGATACGCATAAAACAATCTGGGTGGTGTCTGATAAGTACTGTGTGTTATCAGTATCACAAGATTCTTTTGGTCAGAGTGGTCTCTCATTACTTCCTAGTTATTAGAGAACGTCTATGGGGCAGGAGACACTTAGGTTTGAAAGGATCCTACGCTAGAAGAGAAGCTGGCAAACTATGGCCCGTGGACGCCACCTGTTTTTGTAAGCCTGTGAGTTAAGAACGGTTTTCCATTTTTCCACAGTTGAGAAAACAAACGTAAAAATTAACAAATAAAAGAATGAACTTTCATGACAGGTCAACACTATATGAAATTCTAATTTTATATAATGTTTATAAATAAATATGTATCCATACATACATGATAATTAAATATAGTATCCATAAAGAAAGTTTTATTGAAACGCAGCCCACCCCTTGGTTTACTATCGTCCACGTATTCGTTCATGCTACCACAGAGAGCTGAGTAGGAGACAGAACCCTTGTGACCCACGGAAGCTAAAATGCTGACATCTGGCCCTTTTGGAAAAAGTTTGTCCCAGAAAGATTTCAAAGCTTGTGAATTACCTGAAGCGGTTCTCTAAGCTTTCTGTGAAAAGTGAGGTTTGAACTCAGTGAGTCCGGTGCAAAAAGCAGAGTCGTTGGAAGTATAAACCGGATGATCTCTTCTCTTTACTTACTCAGCTCTGTGATCTTGAAGAAGGTACTCATTTCTGTGTCATTCTTCTTCACTATCTCCCTTAGATGAGTATTTTGGAAGTTTAATGGCATTGTTAATGTGAGGTTCTCTTAGCCCAATAACTGGCATGCAGTTGGTGCTTCATAAAGGTTGGGGGTGGGTAGAGTACAATAATACTATACCATATAAACATGGACAATTACAACTGGAAGGATTAATACCTTATTTTCCAGATCCAGGAATTTAAGAGTGTTTAGAAATGTGAGCAGTGGTATTTGGACTTTCCTGAAGAAAGTTCCATGAGGGATACTGGTATTGTTGGAAAGTTAGCCCATGCTCTGTTGATACTTACTAGAAGCTCTCATGGCTGGAGTTTTTTTCCTGATGTTTACATAAAAAAGCAAATGCCAAAATAACACTGTACTATAATTTTTGTAAGGTTTTGTAATATTAGTATTTTTTACAGTGTAATGTTTTATAATTTTTACTGTGCCATCCAGAGGCCATCAGATTTTTTTCAAATATTTTGAAGCTATAAGAAAGACTATTCAGTTGTTTACAGCAGGCCTAGGTTCAAATTCAAGGAAACAGAAATGTCATAAATGTTACTCATGAAATCTAATTAATGAGAATAATAGCTTCACTCTGTCCTCTGAATCCACTGTATCTCTATTTTTTCAATATAATCAATAAACTATTTTATATTGTTCACTGTGTGCCTGTATAATAAACATACTAGAGTAAATAAATTGCAAGATTAAATTTATTACATTCATTTTTAGATCAAGGATAAGATTATGGCTTTCACCATAGAATTTGGTTTTAGCAAACATATCTATGAGAAACTCATTTCATTAAATAATGTTTGCTGAAAATTTAATCATTTCTGTTTCTAAAAGTGGTTTTTATGAATTGATCAAAACTAAAATTCACGGGACAAGATTGAGTTTTAAATCAACATAATACGTTAACTAGGAAATTCTATCGTCTATTCTATATTGTGGATATTTTAACCAACTGCACCGATTCTAAAGAGAGCTATAAATGCACAGGAAGAATCTAAAGATCAATATGAAAGTATAAATAATCACATATAATAAGTTATTTTCTTAACTGAGATTTATCGAAAGGTATAACAAGATTGAACTTCTGATACTGTAGAACTTGGACCTGTAAGGAATTTTTTTTCAGATATTTATGACTTTTAATCTCTCTCTCTATTCCAAAGCACATTGGTACTTAATTTTTTTTTTTTTAAGATTTTATTTATTTATTTGAGAGAGAAAGCCAGAGAGAGAGAGAGCACAACCAGGGGGAGCAGCAGAGGGAGAGGGAGAAGCAGGCTACCTGCTTAGCAAGAAGCCTGACTTGGGGCTTCATCCCAGGACCTGACCTGAGGTGAAGGCAGATGCTTGACAGACTGAACCACCGAGGCGCCCCCATACTGGTACTTCATTTACTCACTGTAACCATGAAATTGTAATTGATAGTATTATTCTTGATTTTAGAGCTCAGTGATTTATATTTTACTTCTTAGCAAGAAGGCTTGGTTTGAATCCCATGCAGTTGGTAAAGTTATATCCTGGGATTATCTAAGGAAAATGTCATCCTGGAATTTTGTGAATTTAATTTGGAACCACCTGCTGAGTTCCTAGTGGAATATTCGATAATTCAGAATCCATTTCTCCTATTTCTAAGAAGATCAGGAGAAGAAAAAGAAACTTCATCATAAGACTCTTCTCCCATAGTAAATAGATCTAAAATGAGTCTTGGGGGTGAATATCTGAAAGAAATGTTAGAATTTAAGGCACCATATTAAAACCATAAGTCTAGCAGAATTTCCTTTCCAAGTTTATCCTAAAGGCTCTGAGGTTAAGAAAAAATAATCAAATAAATAAAGGTATGCATCATCATTTTTAAGGAAAATGATATCCTCAATGGATACATTTTGACAAATTTGTTAAACTAAGTGTATTTATCCAAGATCCAGGGAATCTTGCTTTCCCCTAACTTAAGCTCATTACACTAATTTCAGATGTGTTTTATTCTCAAAGGAATTCTCAAAATATATAGAACTGAGTTACTATAAAAGAGCAGGATAGGATGAAATTCAGTGTCTTCATAAGGCAGAAGGATGGCGCAATTGTTGGCAAGGATCTAACATGTGCTTTTTATATTATGGTTTCCCTCATTCCTCATGTGTCACTCCAAAAATTTTATGAGAATATTACTTATGCTATCAAAACATATCCTCAGTCAAGATATAAATTTTCACAGGATGGCCATATATTTAGAAGTTCTCCTTATTGATCCATGAGCATGTCTCCATATGCTTAGCATATCTCCTGCTTTACCAGGGAGAATAATGTATCAACTGCTGGAAACTTCTTGTTCCCTATTCAGTGTGTATTTGGTCTGCCTCTTGCTCCCACTGCGCATACAGATTATTCTGCTCTAATGCCTGCTATGCTGTCAGAAGAGTTGAAATAAGACATGACACCCGAGACCAAAGAGAAGACATACCGGAAGGAGAGCATCCAAGACAACTCAGAAAAGAAACTCAAACCAAACCCTGCTACGGTCTTGGAATCACACGCTGTGAATGTCTGGTGAAACTATTGTGTGCTTGCTTTGTCTACAACAATCGACCGCAAATACAAAATTTACTGGCAACTGAGAAGCACTGTGATTTTGAGCCCCACTTTACCTGTTTCAATTTGGTTTTATTCTGCTTCAAGACTTTCGGTAGCGGACTGATACAAAATTACGCAGTTTCACAAATCTGTTCTAGTTTTCCAAGCTATCTTCAGGTTGGCGGATTATAGTTAAAAACTAAATAAGAAAAAAAAGCAAAAAGATTTAAAAAAACCAAAAACAAAAAACTACCAGTCATGTATTAACTGGATTGATTTCCAAATGTGCTCATTATGCATTTAGTTGTAGATTAAGTACAGTGGTACAAATGAAAATTAATAAAAAGTTTTTTGATTTCAAAAGCCTCAGGATTCACTTAAGAGTCAAAGGGAATACAAAGTCTAACTAGAGTAAATAGCATTGGATTCATCTTCCCCATAGGATTCACAGCACCACTTCCCCCTCCTTAGTAAATAGCTGGATCAGAGACAATATACATAAATCAGGACCTAGTTGCAACTGGTAAATCACCGCTTTCCTAGCCTAAGCGTGGTCACATTCAGCAGCTCTTTGTGCCCAAATATGGTGCTCTTGATCCATCTTTGGTACCTGGCCTTAAAGGATATTATTTCATTTATAAAATCTCACTTGGATTCTCTTCCAGCCAGGCGTATTTATTTTCAATTTGGCAAAGCTGGCGTGAGAATTGCAACCTACTTTGTGAAAAAGGAAACACTTGACCAGCCCACATTGAATTGATTATAATAACTTACTTGTCTTTAGCATCAAGATGTTCAATACAGGTTATTAAGAACATAGATCATATTTTAAAAACTCCTCCCAAGGTGCTAGACAAGAAATCTGTGTACTCAAAAATAATTTAAGCACGAAGTAGGACAACATCCTTTTCTTTAACATTCATACCTATTCTGGTATGCCGAAATTTTGAAGTGGTTACAAGTGAACACTTGGATAAATGCAATGTTTTCAATTTGCCCTATAACATAATGCTGAAATTATACAATTAAGTGCCTGTTATCTAAGGACCTACAAAAGTACTTGTGATTATTAACATACACGGTAAACATCTTTAATCTTCCTCATTGTGTGAGCAGCCCTCCCTTTCCCATGTGAATTCAAAAATCTGAGTGACTGTGCTTTCAAAACAAAACCCCTATATAACCCTTCTCTGCTATGCCCACTCTAAACCAAGGTACCTTCTTTCTGAAGATTCGCCTAGGTCCCTGCACTAATGGTCTCAGACTCAAACACCCTCTTGTCCCCTGGAAAGGCTGAGAAGCAGGCCCACTTGGAACAACCTGCAGCTCCTAGGCCCTGGTGAAGGTATGGCGAAGACCCAGCTCCTGCTAACCGTTTCCATGTGGACCTGCAGATCTCTTCAACCAGGGTCTCTGCAAACTTGTTTGTTGTGAATCTCCAGGCACTTTTAAGTAAGTCTTGGCATTCGATTCTTTATTTTTTCCGCCCCAAATATTTTATGGGCCAGGTCATAACTGGAAATGATGGCCACCAGTTTAATCTTGCCCAAACTGCTCAAGATGAGCATTCCCCCTTCTCTGGGTCTGACAGGGAAGGGTCCCTGATTGATGCTTCCTCATTACCTTTGAGTTCAAACACAGCCCTGCTGGTCTGGTGTGCATGGATTCTGTAAGCAACCCTGATACTCTCCAACACAAAACCATCTTCCATTTCCAGCAGTCGAGCCAAACTTCTCAATGCCAGAGGACTACCTCATGCCTTTTTCAGTTCTGGTTTCCTTATTCTGTCCATTTTCCCCATAATAACCCTCTGCCCTCTGACCTCTCCATTGAGCTCATTCTTACCCTTGATATTTTTAATATCAGCCAAAAGCTTGTCTAATCCAGGATTTCTCTGGCCACATCTGATTCTCTCTTCCTCTCTCCCTCCTTGGAATCCCTTTGGCTTTATTTTCTGTACCATAGTCACTTGACATTGAATAGAATGATAGAAGTAGTAAATTCAGTCAGAACTTGGACACAGTGCAGTCCAGCCCTTTCACTGCAGAGTGGTCCAGACCCAAGAACTGACTTACCTAATACAAGTTAAAAGATAGAGAAAAACTCAAATCCTGCTGATAACTGCTTCTTCCATTCATCTTGTCTTGTCAACAATATTCAAAACTCCACAAAGACGGAAACCATACTTTAGATGTCTTTTCTAGATCTACATTATGACAATACCAAATGCAAATAGCTATAAAATTTCTTTTAAACTTGAAAAAGCTGGAGAATTCTTATGACTTTGCCCAAAATTGAAGCACTGACGTTGGTCAGAGACAAAGGATGAACCTGTGTTCGGTCAAGTATCCATGATCTATGAGGTTGTAGACTGAGCTGCCATCCCCTAGTTCCATCTGGTCTGACACACCTTTGTATGCCTCCCACCCCATGCACAGCTGAACCCAGGCGCCACCTTTCCCTGGATGAAGCCCATAAATATTAATTCCACACCTGGGGGGGACCACCGATGCTGATGTCTAAGGTGCCCTAGGCTGCAGTGATGACGTCACTGGAGTGGCTGAACTTGGACTGATCGACCTCCTACAACTTTACAAAGCCATAGCGGCTATTTCATCTTGCAGACTAACCCTTTTCATGGTAAGTGTGGATTTGTTAATGCAGATCATACTGTTCGTGGAGTGTTCTCATACAGCTTTTGTGATAAGTGCAATATGTATAAAATTGTGACAAACTCAATTAGTACACTTATGCACATCAAATGAGACCACAACGGTATGATATATTGAACTTGTCAATTTGGTGAACCCACCAGCTCCTGACCCTCCAAACACTGTTTCTAAGTATAATTTTGATCAGTGAATTCATGAAGCCTGTTTTAAATTTTCTCTCCTTGAATATTACATAAATATCATAATATCTTTTTGAGTTATATGAACCATGTTTGTTCTTTCTTCATGCTTTTTGGAGAATGATATGGAAAACATGAATATGAACTTTAGAACGAGTCAGGCCTGAGTCTAAATCTCAAATCCACAATTTACCTGTCCCTACAAATTACAATTTGCCAAGTAGGTTACAATAAATTACTTCCTCATTATACATACACACATACAGTTCTCAAACTGGCACCAGATGAAGATTAAAATCATGCCTGAAGCTCTGTTTCCTCTCTGTGTTCACAAAATATATTATGACTCCACGACCACTGTGTATAATGGGGAAATAGGCTTGCTTTCTCTATCAAAAACAAAACAGAGAGAATTTTAGCCAAAGCGACTTAGATTAGATAACAAAAAGGACTTCCTGGATGCTTACCTAATCAACAGAAAGATCACTTAAGTGGTGGCTTCCATGCCCTTGGTGGGAATTAGTGAGAAACACAATTAACTTAAGAGGCTCCCTTCTCTGGGCTTACTCTCACAAAATTGCACGCCTTAGTATCTCCACTTCTCCAAACGGACCCAGCCACATTTTAAAGACCTGCCATTAAATGATTGGCACAAAGTAGATTCTTAAAAAGCACAAGATGCAACAGAAAACAAAACAAAAGACAAAAGCAAAGTCTTAACGATCGCAAAGGGAGCCCTGACACTGTTTCTACGGCTCACACACCTTCTACTTCTTCCATTTTCACAGCGGGATTTCAAGTGCGAGCACCACGCTCAACCTGTAAAGACATCAGGGAGAATGAAGACTTGTACGGGGCCTTCGTTCCTTTTGTTAACCTGACGAGTGCCACATGTGGCAGCTAATATGCTCGTCTGTTCTTATCTCCCGAAACTCACATGTCTCTGAAAACCAGCATACGGCAGAAAAACAACCTGGATTCTGGCCACAGCTCAAGAGCTAAGCCAGACTTCGGGTCCTGCTGTAGAATTTCCTGACCTGGGAGTACAAATTCCATCCTTAAGCCATGCTGTCATTTAGAGGAGTTGCATTGTAATGTCATATCTACAAACCGACATTTTCTGAAAAGGTCCTTGTTCCATTTGGTGCTTTCCTGAGGAAGTTTTATCAGTGCTCCGATGTACAGTAACCTGATAAGCCTTTACTTAGCACCCATATATCACTCCTTAACCTTTAAGGAAGACTGCAGGCAGCCATGCCTTCCCCATTTGGCTAATGATAAAGCATTCACCACTATTTGAAGCAGATTAACCAAGAACCTTTTTGGCAGAAACTTAGGTTTCAAGCTTTAGTAAAACCTAACAATAATGTCAGACTCTGCAGAACTACCTATTTACATGTGCAAAGATTTGAAATCTTGCAAACTTAAGTATACGTTTAAGTTTGTGTCTCACAGACACAATATCGGGATCTGACACAATTATGTTAGCTTAAATTAACGTGTCTTTATAAGAAAGACTTGTACCTGAATGTATAATTGAAATCTCCAAGAAAAGTCATGCTTTAAAAATAAATATATCTTTGGGGCACCTGGGTGGCTCAGTCGGTTAAGCATCTGCCTTTGGCTTAGGTCATGACCCTGGGGTCTTGGGATCAAGCCCTGCATCAGGCTCCCTGCTCAGTGGGGAGCCTGCTTCTCCCTGTCCCCGCCCTACTCCCCACCTCATGTTCTCTCTCACTGTCTCTCTCACTCAAATAATTAAATAAAATCTTTTAAAAAATTAAAATAAATTTATCATTTATACTGATTTTTCTTCATACCTCGGCTATTTGCATTTTTTTGTGTAGAATGAATGATGTTCAGAAGTGTTATGGCCAACATTTTTTGTGGTTTGGCACATGATTAAAATCCATGTCAAACATTCTCAGAGACACAAAGATTTTATTAAAAATCGTGGTATAAAATAAAATGGTATCAAGTGAATGATGAAAACAGTTTATGATCCAAAATGTACACTGAATCTTGTACCACCTAATGGAACGGACCAAACCATGTGACAGCATCATCAGGCCGTCTGTCGATTACATGATAAAACAGCCCACTGTAATCAAATTTTGAGAGGTCCTCATTTTTATTCACTTAAATTTAGCCATAGGAAGGATTTTCCTTAGAAGAAATTTGACTGGAACTGGTCCTTGAAGGAAAGGCGATCATTTTTCATTCTATAGGTTGAGGGACACTCTGGGCAGAAGGGACGGTAAGATCGAACACAACAGCCTCAAAGAGAACGGCATATTCGGAGAGTGGCCAATGCTGCGCTTGAGAATGGCCAGTGCACGGTGGAGCGCGAGTCACGCGAGGACCTGAGGACGGAAAAGGGGGTTGGGCCAGATTTGCATGCTCCTGCTGTACCCTGTGATGGAGTTTTTGGCTTGGACCTGTTAATAGTGGAGCGTTACACTCATTTGTAATCACAGGATCAACCTGAGACTCAAGCGAGCATCACCTGGGAAGTCATTAGAAACAGATCCGAGCCCGTCCTCAGCTTACTGGGTGGGGCAGCTCTGACTGGAGCGAAACCACGGGGCCTGTTTCACTGGGACCTCCCGGTGATTCCTCTGCTTCCGCTAGGAGATGTTTAGCCAGAGGGCTACACGCAAAACAGAATAATTGAAAACCTTTCCCAAGCTCAAATATAGACTTCCTCCTCTTTATTCGGATGGCAAAGACGTGCCTGTATGAGTTTTCCTTGTTTGCATCGCGGGGTGTGTCTACCGAACTGAAGCTACTCTATCCTCGTATTTAAATGCTATTAGCCTTCCTAGCAGTTAATAATCATGACAAAGTATATGGTATTATAGGTTTGTCCGGAAAACATATATACCCATATGCATAGATATAGATCAAGCCCCTGCCCAGAATCTTTACAAATGAGGACATGCATTCACAAGTAGCAAGATCACCAGGGGGTAGTCAAGTTTTCTTCTAAACTGGTTGCCTTAGCCTGGATTGTGGCCAGGGGGAACCAGCCCATTCTAGGCCTGCGTCACGGAGCAAATGGAAAGGTCATCCACAAGCGTGGAGTCAATGGAGTAGGACAGAGCAGTTAGACCTGCACATATTTAGCGTCTGGAGTCAACTCTACTAAATTCTATCCAAAGCTCTGATGGATTGCTTGCCAGTCCAGGAGGCATTCCACTTCTCAAGTCTCTGTAGCATCTCAAAAACTGTCTGCCTTCTGACTGCATTTGGTTTACCTGAAGCATGCACACTACCGAGATTTTACAGAGGTGACGGGCAGACTCTGCCACAACTCACTGGCCCAGGTAGCCGGTGATGTTTACTACTCTGCTGTGTTCTAGTGACTGTAAGTGCTTTCAAGGGCAAACGTTTCCCCAAATACCATACAGTTCCATTCTCTGAGTACTTAACACATATTAGTACAGTGCATACAAATCACAATATAAATTCCTCGCCAAATTTTTTTCTCATCGGGTTGGTAGCTGAGCTGTTATAAATTACTGAGTAGTTCCTCTTAGTTTTTCTCAAACTGTGGTCTGTGAACCAACACAAGTCCAAAAACTAACAGACAGTGATGACAGACATTTAGAATTTGCAGCTAACAACTTGGAATCTTTTACAGAACTTTGGCACTGCCATGACACCCACCCCTTAGTGGATTCAACTCATGGAGCTGGACAGAGACTAGTCAGGGTTTGGTTGAACCCAGCGAATTACATGTGTCGCAGGCTGCAAACATGCCATGTGCACTAGACCAAACATTGTTATGCTGGCCCATAACAGAGTGGAAATGCACACAAATCAAAACTCGCTTCTTCACCAGAGATAATTTGGGAAGCCCCGATCACTCTGCATATCAGAGGAAGAGTTCACTGTGAGAGAAGCAAAACCCACTTGCCCTTGCATTTTAACTCACCCACGTAGTTTAGACGGTAGCTGCTCCTTAAGCCAGAATTGGAAAGTACAAGGGAGAAGTCTGGAAGTGAAAGGCTTATGAAAGCTAAAACCCACCTGGAAGTCAACGGATGGCTCTATTGATTTTTATAGAATTTTCAGAGAGAAGAGAATTCAAAAATAGATGAGTACAGCTCAGCAGCCAATTACTAAAATATCGTGATAAGGTCCACCCTCGTTCTAAAATCCTGTGATTTTGATGTCAAGCATGAATCTGTATAAAACACGTGCAACAGTAAATGAGTTTAGCGGCAGGAGTTAGCATGTGAAACATGTGGAGGTATTTCTGCTTTTACGGATGATGCTTTGGCTTTGGAATAAAAGTGATTGAGAACTGATCACCTGCTCGCCCACAGTCTATGGCAGCCTCTGGCAAACCACTTTTTCTGTGTAATGGTTTCATAATCTACAATATGTGGATAATGTTTTCTATCATGCATGGATCCTAGAGATAACCTGACTCCCAATATGTATTCAGTGAGAAGTCGTTTTGAAAACTAGAAATATGTCTACTTTAATGTAATTAATGGTTTCCTCATATTTATATTTCAGTAAGGGATGTTTTTAGTATAGGACATCAAATCCTAAAAACTTCTGAGAAGCTTCTCATTTTAGTAACACCGTACTATTCTTATTCTTTAGCTCATTCAATCTTGATGGGGGTGGAGGAGCAGAAACCAACCCTGGCAAGTTACACAGCTCTTGAACAGTAAGCATAAGAGGAGCGAGATCTGAGAGTGAATTGCATTTTCACCAATCTTCATATATATGTTTACGTATTCATGTGTTTATGTTGGAAAGCATGTGTACATCTGTGCACATGTGAGGGTGGGAGCCCATTAAAATCGCAACCTCCACATATATGTATGTTGTGAAGCTGGGAATGAAAATTAAAAGAAAAATACATCTTCTTAGAAAGTACATTTGCTCAAAATTCACAACCACCGCAACAATTAGGCTCTGGTTTTGACCTGTCAGAGGGTAACCAGGTACCATTTTTTTGTGTTAGGGCTTTAAAATCAGGACGGCATGCAGGGTAGACTGAGCAATAAACATCCACAGAGGAGAGGTTTCTAATTTTGGTTTTTATATTAGTATCCAAGGCCTCATAAGGCTGTGGGAAAGAGATAATAAAAATAATGTGGAATGTTTAAGATTATATATTTCCCAGCTCTTACATATTTATATCATCTTAATTTTCCATCAACACTCTTGACTATGCTTTTATGATAGAAATTCTGGCATAAATGAAACTTACAGATTCATTCGAGGAATACTGCATCATTAGCTCATGGAACCGTAGCATGAAATTAAGGAGGACAAATACCTGATTTGGGATCTACCAACTAATGACTCAATGAACAAAATTAATAAGAGAAGGAAATTAACAACTATAAGTGGAACTTGTCTGGCTTGTTCTGGAGTAGAAAACTTGAGGTCATCTTGACTGGAACCAGGCAAAGAAAGAATATCAAACAAAAATACCTGGTATGCGGAAATTGGGCTCTTTCTTCATCGTATGCACGAACTGTATCCATTCATGGACTTCCTGTCTTAACTCCTGCATCCCCGCCACGCTGCTTTCCACAATCACTGCCTCTAACGTCTTAAAAGCTAGGAAGCACTTGTTTCACTCTGTTCAACACTTCACTATTTGTTCGCATTTGTCTAGAAATCTTTTACATGTGTTGGCTTATCCTCTCACTATTGATCAAACTTCTTTGTAGAAAAATGTCATGTAAGCCTTTTGTATCTACCACAGAAACTGTGGAGTATCTGACACATGGTAGATACACAGAAAATAAATTCTGTGAAGAAAAAAATCTGTCACAGCAGAACACAGTCTATCTATACTCACTCCAGAAAGTTTCGTTAATTATCACTTTTCCTGGCGATATCTTTATGTATATGCATGTGTTGGGTAGAAACTAAAATCACAAGTCTTCGTAGTATATAATTTGGTTGCATGGGTTTAAGGGAAAAAATTGAGTCATACTGAACATCCTGAACTCCTACCAAGAGCTGATCATAAATAATTTTTGGTTATTACTAAATACTATTTATATGTCACTATAGAAGAATGATTGGCATGTGGTAGGCTTTACCTAATTCTATGCTAAGACGCAAGCTAGTTTTAAGCAGAGACAGAACAAGATCATATTTTTCATTTATCTCTGAAAGATCAGTTCTTAGGAAGTAGAATGGGTAGAGTCTTCTGAAACTATGGAAAATGTTAGTAAGTGTTTGGTATTCTATTTAATTCCCAGTTTGTTTGAATTCCAATCTACCCCTGGTTTCCGGTCACGCTTTCTACCTTTCTCTGTCACACATTTTAAAGAATGTTTCGATATAGAAGAGATACCCGTAGCGACCCTGTGCAAGTCCTCCTTTTGTATAGAGAAAAAGCAAAACACAACACAACCAAAGAAACTGCTTTTATAATTGGTAACTCTTATGAAAAAATGGTATCTAAAGATTGTGCTGAAGGAACAGACAAATCAGTCATAATGTATTAAGAATGCCTTAACCTATTCATGGTTTATATGTCAGCCACCATTTTAGAGAGAGAGTAAAGAATGAAGACGTTTGCCTCAAAAACACTGCAGTCCATCCAGGAGTGGATAGTGGGTCACTGACCCACAGCGCAGCGAGTTTCGGACACAGCATGGACTCCACGGGTGGGGCTCTCAGTGACCATCTGAGATGTTCAATATCAAGGGAAACACAGCCATCTCTTATCCTACAACATTCTAAGTCTTCCACAGACACTATAAGCTCTCAAACCCCACCTCGAGCACACTGAGGGCAGTATCTCTATGCAGACGTAGACTCAAACATTCTTTAGTGACGTTTTTAAAGCCTGCTTGAATAGGAGCACTTGATTTGACAGACAGCGCACTTAATCTATGTAGCTATGTGAGTGAGGGGAAAAAAACAGGCTAAGATATACTGAGGACTCAAAGTAGGTCAAAAGCTACTATTAAGATTCATCTTCTTATAGTAACTCTTTAGGGCCAGGAAGTGAGTGGTATAATTCGAAGGGGTTGAATGTCCTTGCCCCGCCCCCTCTGTGCAGGATCTGTCTCCTGGCTTCTGAGAAACCCCCTCCTTTGCTTCCCCAACCCTCTTCTGACTACTTGCAACCCTCTGCTCTGCATTCCACCCAGGCACACTTCGCTTCAAAATAACTTCTGCCCACTACCCATTATCAAAATTCATATTTCTTTAATGGAAATTGTATCAGGTATTTGGAGAAAAGTAATCTGATTTTTAAGCCATTCTATGCTAAACCGAAGGTGACTTTTTCTGTAAAACTTAAAATATACCAAAGGGTTGGTTGCACTTTAAAGAAAACACCTGTAGACCCACATACATTTCTAGCTGGCAGAGCTATTCTGTTGCGGGGGTGACCTCTGGATTTCTTCTCTCTGTCCTGTGCCAAGGAGCACCGCAGTCCCCGTTGAATGTGGCCTTGAAGCCCCACCCTGATCCATTTAGCACATGGTGAAAATAGGTATAAATGTCCACTCTCTGCTTGCTCTATTTATTCAAATTAGGTTTCATTCTTTTGAAAGACATAAAGCTCTTAGAACCACTGTTAAAAAAAAAAAATCTGCATTTCTGCACCTATCAATTCTGACCGCATGAATGCCCAGTTCAGCTCCTGAGAGCAAGACTATCTGTTAGCCAGTTGTTCATATGTCGAATCCTCTCCCAAAGTTCCCACAGATGGACTGAGCCAGAGCTGGTCACACTTCCTTTGAAATATGAAAGGACACTTTTCACATTTTTATGTACTATCTTGTATTATAATTACATATGCTTCTCTTTATCCTATGCTGGAATGAAAGGTCTTGGAAGACTTGAAATCTAGCTCATGCATCTTAACACCTCTCTACCCCCCTTGCCCTTGTTCACGTGGGCAATCGTAAATATGTGTTAATTAACACAAGGATGGAATCCTTCTCATTACTTAAACTACTATACCGATCTGTTAATAACAGCTTCAATATTTTCGGAAAATGCACATAACAGTGCAAGCTGTTAAAAATCTATGTCTGCCTAAATCTAAATGGATGACAGAAAAAGAAATTACGAAGATGAATGAAGGTGAAAGGTACTTCTCTTTAACAAAAGGCTGGTAAGGTCACTGGCTTGCAGCAAAATTGTATTTGGATGTTTCTCCTCCTCTTCTGTTTCTTTGAATAAAGAAGAAGAAATGTTCAAGAGGGGGAAGTTCAAAAGGCAAGCTCAGGCCTTCCCTGTGATCATAGTTTGCTCTGTACTGTATTAAAAACAAGAGCAGAGATCACGGAAAATTTTGATTTAGCTGTTAGGGAACACATCCCTTCTCCTCAAATGTCTTCTGCATCCAAAATGAGGCCATTTGACCCATTAGTGGGGGAAAAAAAATCCATTTTGCCTTTTTTTTTTTTTTTTTTTGGGTTCATTTTCATCTCAGGGAAATAATACAAATCTTGGCCTGCGGCATTTCCTGCGGCTTATTAACCACTGGACCTCAAGCCATTTCGTCCTCTCGGGCAAGCATTAGCTCCCAGGAAACACTCTTTGCCTTGATCGTTATTGCAGAATTAAGACCATTTTGTGTTCCTTCAATGTAACATATCAATAATTGAGGAGAAAAAGAAGACTGGAAAAAAAGTGATGACATTGCTTTATAAAAAAAGGGGAAAAAAGGAGAAAATGAGCATTCTTAAGAGTTTAATAACTGTCCTTCAAAAGAAAACTAACATCCAAAGAAAGCTGCTAAAGATCTTATTTTGATACTTCTACCGGAAAATGTGGCAAGCTGGGTAAACAATGAAGGATACAAGAAAGAAGACACATGCCCTCAAATAAATAAAATTATAGAGAATGGGCCCAGTCCTTTGGATTGTAAACTGGACTCTCTGAATATAATAACCTCCAGTATAAGGAAGCAGGCAGGCAAGCAGCCACAATTATGGAGATCTTTTGGTTTAAAGAAAGAAAGAAGAAAAAGCCCCCTTCGCTTATTCCTTCTCTATATGATCGATAGACTTACTTTGCATTAGGAAGGTGAGTGGAGACAAAGGAACCCTATTTACACACATCTTGTGCAACAGCTTAATGCCTCTGTAAATCAGAGTGAGTCAGAGAGCAAGAAGCTGAAATCAAGGTGACTGAATCAATTTTAAAAATATTCTTAAGGAAGAGAATTTCTAATCCAGGAAATGGTTCTGGCCACTCTATTATCTGGACTGACTCTGCTTAGTGACCTTCCGGTCACCAAGCCCTCACACGGTAAGCCATCCCTCCCCATTCTCTCCTTTCCTCCTACACCATGGCTGAGAGCAGGCAGGCCCTAGTGGCCTACAGTGGAGTTGCTCACACTCAAACAAGGAAAGAAAAAAAAAAAAAAAAAAAAAGAGGGAAAGAAAACAACTGAAATGATTCTTTTACTTATGAAGGGAGGTATAAACTTCAAATGAGCAATCTGGTCAAGCTATCATTTGACAAGGACATTTTATCAGTACATAGAGTATAGACTGTGTGTGTTTACATTTAAAATTCACACTCACAAAAATAAAAATTCTGAGATTTTTTGCTTAGGGTCACTCTGTAAAAAGACATTCTGAAACACTCCTCTGGTGGGATTCCCTTCAATACGTAAAGTTAGCGCAATTTACATGGTATTTCTTTCTTTTTTAAAAAAAGACTTATTTATGTATTTATTTGAGAGAGAGAGAGAGTACAAGTGAGTGGGGCAAGGAGCAGAGGGAGAGGGAGAAGCAGATTCCACGCCTAGCATGGAGCCTGACAGGGTGTTCGATCTCAGGACCCTGAGATCATGACCTGAGCCAAAATCAAGAGTCAGATGCTCAACCGACTGAGCCACCCAAGTGTCTGAGCAATTCACATGGACTTCCTACACTGGAGTAATTTTCGCAATACCAGGACAGGCAAGGTCACATTCTGGGGAGCCCCCTGGCCATTTCCCCCAGACTTATTCAGTCTGGCAGTTGAGTATTAAATATCAGAATCAGCTGCTGGTTTTATAATGTTGGAAATTGTATGTAGAATTTTGTTTTAAAAAACTTGTAAATAGGAATAGTATTCACAGTTGGCATCAGTTAAGGAAAATGAAGTCACGGCAACCATTTTCCAGGGGCAAAGACTTGTCAGTTCACTGTGGTCTGCTCAGCATCGTATGGTCTATGGTCTAACAGCAGGTCAAATTCATTCATTTAGGTTAGAGCTTGGTCACTGCGCATCTGTATTTAAAACTGTGGATATAGCATATCAAGCAATTTTGTTAATCATCAGTGCAGTAAAACCTATTAAACTATAGATTCTTTGATGAATGTGCAGCTCATATTATTGGAGCTCATTACCTTGTGCATCGTAATCAATGTTTGTTCAATAAATAGACTGCGTTTTGTTTTAAAGTATTTTTGTTGATAGCCCATCTAGAATTGTTTTGTGTTAATAAACAGGCTCTGAAAAGCACTAGATAGTTATAAATATTCATAAGACTTTACATATTCATTTACTTTCCAAATTCACAACATATGTCCCTGAACACTTGTGGGCCCAGTGAGTCAGCAAAGCTAGCTCGAGGTCTGAGAGTCGGCTCCTTTCCCGCTGTGGCTCCATCAGATAGAGTCAAGTCAGTTGTAAATAACAAAGCATTTTTACCTTTGCTGTTAGCTTCCTTCCACGTATGACAAGGAGTTCAGCNGGCAATTTGCTTTGCCTTCAGAATCTCAAAAATCACAATTTAAATATCCACAGCCTCTCTCTTAAGAAAGACTAATCTACTACAATCAGATGCTCCTCCAAGTATCTGATTGGAGATACCATCTTGACAGTACTTACTACTTGATTGAATCATAAATGGTTATAATCACAACCTCTTCATACTTCCCCATTTTAGCCAGAATAGACAACGTGAGATGCAGCCTACCAACTGTCAACTGTACATATTTTAAGCAAATAATAGAGATAGATCAATATAAACAGACACTGTTAGAACAATCCATACATATGTACAGAGATAAAATAAATTACAGACATCCACACCCAGTGCTTATGCCTCTTTATTTTCCTTTTTGTCCATTATCAGAAGCTTACTAAGGCCTGTGTCAAGGTCAAGAGGCTTCTCCTCTGAAGCTTCCTTGGTATACTGTTGTCTGTGACTGGGGATTCTGTCGTTGTTCCTCCTTAAATTTCAACCTATTCTAACACCGGTCTCAGCTGAGACACAAACCTCACTGCAATTTAAATAGTCAGTTGTGTTCAAGAAATAGAAAGAAAAAATAGAAATAGGAGGGGTCACTGCACCCCTCCCAAAGGGGGCAACGTGCACAAATCATGCCACCTCAGCTAACATAATCATTATAATAGGGGAGTCAGTTAAGACATAGAAACTTTTCAGAATCAGCAACCTTCGAAAAAATGAATTGACAACATTACTGTGCTAAAAGTCATGAGCTCTCCGTTTCTTCATTTGAATGTTGCATTAAAATAGTTGCATCTTGGGACGCCTGGGTGGCTCAGTCGGTTAAGTGTCTGCCTTCGGCTCAGGTCATGATCTCAGGGTCCTGGGGTAGAGTCCTGCACCCGGGCTCCCTGCTCACCAAGGAGCCTGCCTCTCCCTCTGCCTCCTGTTCCCCCAGTTGTGCTCTTCTGCCCTCTCTCTCTCTGACAAATAAATAAAATCTTAAAAAAAAAAAGTTGCATCTATAAAATGAATTGTATGTGTCAAATCACATATGTGTTAAGGGATGCCTCTTTATCTCCCAAATTTGGGGACTTCCAACTAAGCTCTCTGACTGTATTCTCCCCGAGGGACTTGTTTGAAGGCTTTTTGAACTGAATAGTAGGAAGAGCTTAAAACAAAGTCCCACCAGTAAATGATTTTTAATGAAATTGAATGACATTGTGTTTCCCATCTAAAGCACAGACTGATTCTACTTGAGCACGAAGAGAGAGGACACCATTATGTATCTTGATATTATAGAAATTTTAGTAAAATTATAGTTTACTAATATATATGAAATATCAGGAGGTGAACTATATTTAAGTCAGATGTATTTCCCCGAAGATAAAAATGGCTAAGTGTTTCTTGCACCCCAAACACCATTTATTTTTGTTTTAGTGGCTACCGATTTCATCATCAGTGCTGGTCAGTTGTATTACCGCTGGAGCTGAGTTATGGTAACTCATAAAAGAGCCAGAATGGGAAGACAATGAGGTTTCCAGATATTCAGTGAGGTGCTTTTCACTTAGCAAAACATATGATATTTTCTGGGTTTGGTTGCAATACTCTCTTTGGCATAAGTATTGACTCTGTGGTAATCCTAACCCAGTCTTGCTTATTAACAAAGACGAGTATCGTTTGTCCTTTTTTTTATGGGTGGGGAACTGCACTTAGAAGCAGGTCTCATGGAAATGCAGTAAATGTAGGCTACTCAGAGTCTAAACCTCCGACAACCAAGAGCACACAGTGACCTTTCAACATTTTTACCTTATTTATATAGATTTGAGAGAGTGTTTTATTTTTTTAAATTTTTTTAAAGATTTTATTTATCTGTCAGAGAGAGAGTGAGAGAGAGAGCATGCACAAGCAGGGGGAGCAGCAGGCTCCCTGTAGAGCAAGGGACCGGATGTGGGACTTGATCCCAGGACCCTGGGACCATGACTTGAGCGGAAGGCAGACGCTTCAACGACTGAGCCCCCTAGGGGTCCCTGAGAGAGTGTTTTAAAATCGCATGGCCATGCAGAGCTGATGTTCAGCTCATACACACCAGAGCATATTCTGTCGGGGGCAGGCTCTCACGCTGCCTGGGGGGCGCTTACCCTCTATCAGATAGAAGATGCTCGGAAATGCATGTCTCCTTATAAAAACACGACTGGAGAGAGGTCACTATCCACTCCTCCCTGATTCCTGCCACTGTTCTTCCCCTGCACTCCTGACTTGTGTCCCCTCCGCCACCCACTTTGCACCCATCCCTTCCCCACCACAC